>NC_091283.1:433904286-434259286 GCF_032444005.1 Ranitomeya imitator | reverse complement strand
GGTCCTAATATCTTGTGGTAGAGCATTCGAGAGGATTGGCGCAGCACGGGAGAAGTCTTGGAGTCGGGAGTGGGAGGTACGGATTAGTGCAGAGGTTAGTTGAAAGTCATTTGCAGAGCGCAGAGGTCGGTTAGGCCGATAGACAGAAATGAGGGAGGAGATGTAAGGAGGTGCTGCACTGTGAAGAACTTTGTGGGTGAGAACAAGTACTTTGAATTGTATCCTGTAATGAATGGGCAGCCAGTGTAATGACTGGCGAAGAGTGGACACGTTTGAGTAACGATTAGACAGATGGACAACCCTGGCTGCTGCATTAAGGATAGACTGGAGAAGGGAAAGTCGAGTGAGGGGGGAGGCCAACTAATAGTTGCAATAGTCCAGGCGGGAGTGGATCAGGGCGACAGTGAGGTTTTTTTTTGTTTCTATAGTGAGAAAAGGGCGGATTCTAGAGATGTTCTTTAGGTGTAAGCGGCACGAGCAGGCAAGAGATTGTATATGGGAGGTGAAGGAGAGATCGGAGTTAAACATAACACCCCGACAGCGTGCCTGCTGCCGGGGCGTTATTATGGTGCCACCCACGGAGAGGGAAATGTCAGGTTTAGGGAGGTTAGTAGATGGTGGGAGCAGAAGTTCAGTTTTGGAGAGGTTGAGTTTCAGATAGAGAGCGGACATGATGTCAGAGACTGCGGACAGACAGTCAGTGGTGTTCTGTAGTACAACAGGAGTAAGGTCAGAGGATGACGTGTATAGTTTTGTGTCATAGGCATAAAGATGGTACTGAAAGCCAAATCTGCTGATGGTTTGTCCAATTGGGGCCGTGTAGAGGGAGAAGAGAAGGGGGCCAAGGACTGAACCCTGAGGTACCCCGACAGTGAGAGGAAGAGGAGATGAAGTGGAGCCAGAGAACAGAACACTGAAGGAGCGGTCAGAAAGGTAGGAAGAGAACCAGGAGAGAGCAGTGTCCTTAATGCCAAGTGACAGCTTAGAGAGTAAGGGTACCTTCACACTGAACAACATTACAACGATAACGATCCGTGACGTTGCAGCGTCCTGGATAGCGATATCGTTGTGTTTGACACGCAGCAGCGATCAGGATCCTGCTGTGGCATCGCTGGTCGGAGCTAGAAGGCCAGAACTTTATTTCGTCGCTGGATCACCCGCTGACATCGCTGGATCGGCGTGTGACGCCGATCCAGCGATGTGTTCACTGGTAACCAGGGTAAATATCGGGTTATTAAGCGCAGGGCTGCGCTTAGTAACCCGATGTTTACCCTGGTTACCATTGTAAATGTAAAAAAAACACTACATACTTACATTCCGGTGTCTGTCACGCCCCTCATCCTCAGCTTCCTGCACTGACTGTGAGCGCCGGCCGTAAAGAACAGCGGTGACGTCCTCTGCTTTACGGCCGGCCGGCGCTCACAGTCAGTGCGGGAAGCTGACGGCGAGGGACGTGACAGACACCGGAATGTAAGTATGTAGTGCTTTTTTTTTTTTTTACATTTACAATGGTAACCAGGGTAAACATCGGGTTACTAAGCGCGGCCCTGCGCTTAGTAACCCGATGTTTACCCTGGTTACCCGGGGACTTCGGCATCGTTGGTCGCTGGAGAGCTGTCTGTGTGACAGCTCTCCAGCGACCACACAAGGACTTTCCAACGATCACGGCCAGGTCGTATCGCTGGTTGTGATCATTGGAAAGTTGCTGAGTGTGACGGTACCTTAAGAGAGGGTGGTCAACAGTGTCGAAAGCTGCAGAAAAATTGAGAGGAATGAGCAGAGAGTGGTCACCGTTACATTTTGCTGTCTGGAGGTCGTTGGTCACTTTGAGTGCAGTTTCTGTTGAGTGTAGGGGATGGAAGCCGGACTGTGAAGGGTCTAGGAGGGAGTGAATGGAGAGGTAAGTAATGGGTATGGCGGGAGCAGACTAGGCGCTCCAAGAGTTTAGAGATGAAGGGGAGATTGGAGACCGGTCTGTAGTTGTTTGTAAGTAGAGGATCAGCTTTTTGCTACTATTAGCATTGATTCACTCATTTATAACCCTTTAATAGGTGTTGTTTGGAACTTATCGATATTGATATTAAATTCTTAGGATAGGTTATCAATATCACATCAATGGTGCTCCGACACTCATCACCCCCTCCAGCTCAGATCCTGTTAAAATAAATGGGAGCTGAGCTGAAGTACCCAAGAGAATACACAAGTAAGTGAACCAAGGTTTGCTAATTCGGCCTAGGTATCGGACACCCTTTGATCGGATACTGACTACCTAATCTGATAGACCATAAAAATTAAAGTCCTGGAAAACCCCTTTAAGAACAAAAGTCTGAAGTCACTCTGTGTGACTACAGACTGCTGGATCTTGACAGTGCGTAATGTACACAATCACAATTTCCTTATATGGCCCCGTGCGACTAGTCTTGAGACCACATGTATGTGAAATTCTCCCAATAGAAGACAACTGATAAAATCAAATGCAAATCACATACATGAAGTCATATCCTGGTCGTGACCATCAATTTGCCCTGACAGTGTGCTCCTTACACAGTACAAAGATTAGTCACTGTACAGCTACATAGAGTGACTGCAGATGGATTGCCTCGTGGATTACAAAACTCCCTTAAAATGTCCATTTTTGTCAGCATTTTCCTCAAAATACGAAATTAATAATTTGACTATATTAACTCCTATATGCTAAAATAAAAACAAAACAAAAAAATAAACAAAGCTCCATTCACAACATTGACTTAAAAGTTAGGACAGACTCACATGTGGCAGACTTGTTTCAGAAAATTCAAAGACAGTCCGAGATATTTCAAAACAACCCCAATCGAATGTTTGGAACAAATTTTCACAAAATTGATATATGAGTAAATATTTCGTTAGAAAGCTGGACTTCACCTAATGATCTAGGCTACCTAATAACTATGACCCAAAGTAACCACATTAATGGTCAAAAATCCAGGATTAAGATCTGAAGGGTTAACTAGTGACTTTGCTTGATATAACTAGTGCTGCTTACAACCTCTCATTGTCACATTATCTTTTTGTGAACAAAGGTCTGCAAAAATAAAATCCTCCCACAGTGTCAATTGTGCAGATAATTGCTCCAAGCAATCAACAGTGGCTGCCCTTATTGGAGAAGTTCACTCCACCTGTCTGGGAATTTTGAACAGGGATGAAGAGGATGTTATTACCAAGCTACCGCTTGTTGGCGGTCACTATACATAACAGTGGTTCTAATCACCTAGGATGTGAAATACCAGTAACCTATATAATATAATAATAGACACTGACAAATACTAATAAATATTCTCCCTTCTATGATTCCAAATCTTGTAAATACTATAGACACGTTTACAAAAGCAGCATAGGAACCGGAGTGGAGCGGCACCATGCCCTTACGAAGCATGATACATTTTACGAGCTGTTTCGTCATTTTATGAGCTTTGGTTGTGAAATCTTTTAATTGATGATAAGTGTATGTTTGTTTAAGGAAACGAGCAGTTTCGCGTGATTATAAGACATACAATTATTTTATCATGGTACAACGATGGGCACCACACAAAGGCCACCTTCAAAGATAATGTCTACCCGGAGTGTGGGTAGGTGAGGGAGACAAGCAGCATTCAGTTAAGTAATTCTGACTGACTTCATTAAACCCATTAAGCCTGCAGTTTTACCATTCTTAATTAGGGCCTATCTCACCACCTCATGTCTCCACCTTGATACCACACATGACACATGGATGACGAGTGACCTAATCATACCACTTGGGACCTGTTTGCTAAACATCTTTATACTGACCACTGACTCATGCAATGGTCTATGGGTATTGTAAATTAAGAATAATAACACTGTGTTAATTTAAATAAACTAATGCCACACCGATTCCCATTTCTCAGGTATAAATCAGACTTTTTCTCAAATTATCTCTTTTGATTAGCAATCTGTGTATACCCTTTCTTAAAGCAGTTGTCCACTACTTAAGACAACTTCTTGTCATACCCCTCGCTTGGCCCTCATTAAATAATAAAGCCTATACTCACCTCCCATGCCAGAGCCGTTACAACGGTGTCTGCAGCAGTCGCTCTCCTCGGGGCCTTGTACGGTGTTGTGTCACAATCAGTACCGGCGTCACTGTCCCAGACAAGTCAAATACGAAGAGGCGGTCAGCTGCAGCCCGGACTACCTCTTCATGATCGATTTGTCCAAAGACGGACAACAGTGATGCCAGCGCTGATTGGGCGCCGGCATCACAACACCGCATGAGAGCCCCGGGGAGAGCGACTGAAGACTCCACGGGAACTGCGCCAGCAAGTGAATATAAGCATTATTATTTTATGGGAGTCAAACTTTTTGATCAAGAAGGGGTCATCCTAGTAGTGGACAACCTCTAAAGCTACCAGTCTTACCGCTATATAACATTAGTCACTCAAGATTAGAAAGATATATTTATCGTAATTTTCTATAAAATCGAGAAAAAGTCAATGTGGCTTCCAAGTCCACACAGCCTCTCTCTTTTTCTTGGTCAACCTCTTGAGGCTTTCGTTATGAAAGTTTTGAACATTCAAAACTAGAGTCACTAACCAGATTATATTGGACAATATGACAGGGCGACATTGGATTTATACACACGTTACATGTATGCTCAACATTAGTGGAATAAAGTGAGATTACTGGGCTATTTACAGCCATCGTTCGAAACTTGGTTGTTTGATAAGTGGGAGGTGTAGTCCACATAACATTTAACATAATCTTCTGCATAAGCTGTAGGATTGACATGGTCTTAAGATTGATCCCACACCTTTCAGCACTGATTAGTCCAGAGCTTGACGATAATGGTGACTGGTCAAGACAAGTTACAATGAAGAGCACCTCAATGGCAAACACAAGAAAAAGAGGCATCCCACAGAAGTATCAACTATTCCTGATCACCATCATAATCAGGCTAGATCCTCAAGTAAAAAAGGATAAACACAGCCACAATTATGTAATCTTTGGAAAAATACTCTCAAGTCGGCCATACACATTAGATGGCTGTCAGCCAAACGATCATTCAACCTCAGCAAGCTTCCCCATACGCAGGAACACTCATTTGGCAGAGCGCTCCCATTTTCTTCATGAGAAAGCCGCTGGCTGATACATTGGCTGACGGCTCATCTCTGGGAGAACAATGCGATAGGCAGTCCGAAATTGGACAAGTGCGATCAACAACTCCCCTGACTATCAGTCATCTGGCACCCCCATACACAGACTGTTGGGCGAAAATGTCGATGTCAGCAGGTTCAAATGTGTATGGGGGCCTTTACTTGGCTCTTTCTGATCTTACACCTCTTGTATCCATTCCTTGTGGATTGTAAGCTCCTATGGTCGGGACCCTTATTCATCCTCCACCTCTTGTATCTCTCCCTTATTTCTTATAAATAAACTTTTTTTTATATATAGCGCTACCATATTTCGCAGCGCTTTACGGGTTGCACACATTATCATCGCTGTCCCCATTGGGGCTCACAATCTAAATTCCCTATCAGTATGTCTTTGGAGTGTGGGAGGAAACCCACGCAAACACAGATGCATGCAGATGTTGTCCTTGGTGGGGTTTGAACCCAGGACTCCAGCGCTGCAAGGCTGCTGTGCTATCCACTGAGCCACCGTGCTGCCCTTATAGATTGTGAGCTACTATGGTAAGGACTAGGGTTGAGCGACTTTTACTTTTTTAGGGTCGAGTCGGGTTTCGTGAAACCCGACTATCTCAAAAGTCGGGTCGAGTGAAATCGGCCGATTATGGTGAAAAGTCGGGGATCGACCGAAACACGAAACCCAATGCAAAGTCAATGGGAAATCTATCTTTTTTTTTCTCTCTCTCTCTCTCTCTCTCTCTCTCTCCCATCCCGTGAACAGAAAAGCTGGTGTTACACATTGCAAATCGCTACCAGCACACAAGCGACAAGATGTCGATAGGCGTCCACGCCCCTAAGACCTATGTCATCACTCTGCCCACGCTCCTTCATTGGCTGAAAAAATGGCGCCAAACGCGTCATACGAAACGCGACTTTGGCGCGAAGATCGCCGACCGCATGGCCGATCCCACACTAGGATCGGGTCGGGTTTCATGAAACCCGACTTTGCCAAAAGTCGGCGACTTTTGAATTTGTCCGATCCGTTTCGCTCAAACCTAGTAAGGACTACTACTTATTTATGCCTTTTTTATTTACCGGTAACTTACATTCAGGTGTATGAAGCACCTGCTGTATACAGAACGCGCACTATTTATTATACTTAAAGGGACTCTGTCAGCTGAATTTGGCGGGCTCTGTTTATGGTCCGATGGGCGGTGTTTTCTGTTCTTTCATGCACCCCTTCCTTTCCCGCTGGCCGCAATATTGTCTTGAATTTGATTAGGTTTCCTCCGTAGTACACGCGAGCGCAATGCAATCTTGCCTTGCGCACATGCAGTATGCTTTGCCCAACTGCGGGCAAAGCCGAAAAGCATTAGTGCGCATGCGCCGGCGCACTATGTCCCGGAAGTATTTCGCTGTGTTCTGGGAAAGGAAGGGGTGCATGAAAGAACAGAAAACACCACCCATCCGACCGTAAACTGAGCCCGCCAAATTCAGGTGACAGAGTCCCTTTAATTATATAGCGCCATTAATCCCAACGCGCTTTACAAACATCATCACTCTCCCCATTGGGGTTTACAATATAAATTCCCAACAGTATGTCTTTAAAGTATGGGAGGAACCCGGAGAACCTGGAGGAAGCTTAGGCAAACATGGGGAGAACATACAAACTCCTTGCAGATGTTGTCATTGGTGGGATTTGACCCCAGAAGAACCCCAGCGCTTTAAAGCAACAGTGCTAACCACTGAGCCAACAAGCTGCTCATACAATAGAACACACTCTTTCACGGTACACAATTCCCTTGCCAGCCACTGTGAAGATCACAATTTCAGCGTTCCTGACAAAGCCCACCAGTTTCCCCATTCCTTATCCATTTAGATCCTGAATTATCATCAAGTCCAATGTGATAAAATGACGAGATCAGTATTCAAAAATACTAACTATCCATTATGTGCATCCCAAAAAATGAGCATACTTTACGTATGACCAATATCCACTATACTGCATATATTACCATTACTATATGAAACGCTAAATTCTGATGTCCAGTAATGATACGTTAGAAGGGATCCAGCAACAATCAATTGACAAAAACGTTGTGCAAACAACTTTTTTGTCTGGCTGAAAAACACAGATTTCAACTGGGTTTTTTTTTGTTTGTTTGTTTTTTTAACATTGAAGTCTATGGAAAACAGATCCATTAAATAGCCATCCGTTTTTCAGCCATTTGAAAAGGATACTTTTTTTTTTGCTTAAACATTTAACATATACTACTGAACATGTGAACTTTCATATAATCATCATCTATTTGAAGCTGATCTAAGTGTCAACCAGATCCTTTTCAAATGGGAGAAAAACGAATGGCAATTTAACAGATCTATTTTCCTTAGACTTCAATGTAAAAAAAAAAAAAAAAACGGATCCAGTTGAAATCAGTTTTTTTAAGGCAGACAAAAGTTTTGTCTGCACAACTTTTGTCAACAGATTGCTGCTGGATCTATTCTAACTGATGATTACTGGACATGTGAACAAAGCCTAATAGATTAAGTTCATATGTCCAGTTATCAAGTTGAAATGGATCCAGGAAACAAAAATACTTTATCAGTTTCAAACTTTTGTGTCTGGCTAAAATAACCGATTGCTGCTGGATCCTTTTGTCAATGAAGTCAAGGTGGAAGGATCAGTTAGAAAGTGCATCCGTTTTTCATCAGTTTGACACTGATCCAGTATGTTTGTTTACTTCAAACTATTTTGAATGGATGATGATGGGACTTGTAAACTCGGCCTAAGGACTCATTCCGACGTCCATTTTTTTTTTTCACACACGAGAAATTCAGTCCTAGGTTTCATTAGTGATTTTCTTCAGAGCTTCATCCGCTTTTCTCAGATGAGAAAAGAAAAGAAAAAGTTTAACTTTAATCTAGTAGTCTGTGAAAAATGGATGGCAGTTGGATAGCATCTAAGTGCTGTCCGATTTTTTTTCGCAGACATGTCTCCGCAATGTTGCGCGGAAAACTTGGTCCACAAAAAAATGTTGAGTAGCCCGCCCAACAGAACTCGTACCTATCATATTCTATCAGTAAAAAACACAGATTAAATTTGTATGTATTGCTGTCGACTGTCATGCCACATCTGTATCGCTTTCCCAAGAGCAAACATAAGAATTTCATTATATGCAGTGTAGAAAAGCAAAGGAGCTAAGGGTAATCTGCCATAATTCGGATGATCCAGCATTGAACTGCAAAATAATCCAAGTCCTATTTGCAGATTGGGCACAATTGTCATCCAGCACCGATGAGGCCTTCAGATGTTCCCAATGTCTCAACCAGTTCAGTTCTTTAGAAACCTCTAGTTAGTGGGCGGCATGGGTACATGGCTTTAAGAAAATATCCTGGCAATAAACGGGGTCATTTGTGGGCAATAGTTTTGTCTGCAGCTAGCTTTACCTGCGGGACCCCCGGTCTCAGATGCAGCTGTAAAATCAGGACAAAGCTCTACCACTATCAGTGGGTGTCTCTTCTCTCGGATTACAGACATCTGGCTGTTATGTCAGCTCAGAGAAGACAAGGTCAAGGTGGTAAAGTCTCGTTAACACAAGGAGATTATCAGGATTATGAGCCATGGTGACAAATAGTAAACCGGGCCATATTTATAGGCAGCGATTGGGCCCCAGAAATAATGAAACAGTGGTATTCTGGTGGAAAAAAAAATCCATATAACGGGATTAAATTTAATCCTCCCATGCTGAAAAAAAACCCTTATGATTTATGTTTCAATCCACCATTAAACATTTTTGAAATTTCTGCTTACTGTCAATAGAAATATTATTTGTTTATATGGCAAGGCCAAAAACGCGTAGTGACCCTCTGTATCTGACGCAGGAGTGCGCTGATAAACGGTAACGAGCCCTGCATGTGTGTCCACCGGAAAGGTTTTCATCCTGCGCAGACAAGAAATTAAGCATTTTTAGACCTATCTCTGCTGTGTTTCTGCTTTTTTGACAAGTAGGTGTGGTTTAGAGGGAAAGAGTGTGGCTTAAAATACAAACAAATGGGCAAATTGAGCACAAAAGAACAATACACTAACCAATAGATGGTGTAAAGTGTCTAAGGAGCAGCCAATACACCCAGGATGAGCCGTTCTGATAAATTTGGGGCATTTTTAGAAGGCCTAACATAGGTAGTGTATACACATACAACTTTTTTTTGTTTCTATCCCAGCAAAAATCTTTATTTTCTGGATTTTCTCACGGTCTACTATTCCTTACCAAGGACCATAATTGTGGTGTCGTATTCATACCCAATGTTGCAAGGCCAAGAATTTTTTTCACAGATTTGGTGAATTTTTTGACAGATCGACTGACCTATGCACCAAGTAAAACCGATTTTGTCCTGACTTGCTCGAAATTGGTCCGCAATCCCTCCATGCAATCTCAACCTCTGAGCACACATGCATCAACCAAAGTCTTCTACAGAACCCTATGGCTACTAACCGAGAACAATGAACCCAATATATGGTGCCTGTCCCAAAGGTGAGCATAAATTGTTCCAATTGTGTCCTCTTCCTCTCGCAGACCAATGCACCAGATATACGATAACAGTCCTAAAGCTGAGCACAAACTGGGCCCCTCACTTGATGAAATTCAAAGAATAAAATTTGGATATTTCCAAAAAAGCAGGTTATGTCATCCACAGTCCTCGTAAGTCATGGCAATTTTTTTTTTTTTACTGATCTCTTATGTGACTTAGAATCTGGCAATTTTTTTTTTCCAAATTTTGAAAAAAAAAATATTTTATTTAAAATGTCTTTTTTTCTGGGGGCATTTTATTTTTTTAAAGCATGAAAAAAAAACCCTAAAGCATGAACCCAATCAATGGAACTAAGATTCCAGGTATGATCTTGTATGACTGGCCTCGGTATTAAGAGTTAGATCTATAAATCGACAATTTACACCCCTTTTTTACGGTAATTGGTGACGCTCAGACAAGATCAGGTAGTTCTATCTGATGATTCCTGAGCAGAATTTACAGAAACTCATTATCAGGTCACACATTATGGAGCCGGGAGGAAATAATAGGAACAATATGCTCCCAGCGGAAAGAAAAACAAGGGGTCTAAAATTTGCGTTTGCAGAGTAAAAATCCGTGTTGTCATCCACAGCACTAATTGACATGCCGCGGATTTTAAAATTGCAGCGCCGCTCAATTTACGCTGTGGATTTTCTCCAGGGTGTAAAAGGGAGATTTTGTAAACTATTACAGAAAGTCTTTTACTTTACCAATCCGCATGAAAAAAAAATGCACCCTGCGGTAGCGTACACTGGGGGTCAACGAAACTCTCCATGAAACATTAATATCCAAACACGCTAGAAGAGCTTTGCAGAAAAACAGTTTTTTACATATACTTCTTTTCCACTGCAGTTAATAGGGGGGAAAAAATTAATACTAAAACAAAACCATTATATATATACTGTATAAATATATATATATATATATATATATATTTGAATGCAATTTATCATCAAAGCCTAAAAACTGAGAAAATAAGAGAGGACGAACAGGTCTGTGGTTTCCACAGAGCACCAGGTTATGGTGTGACTGTACATCCGGGACTGCAGGTTACATGTAATGCTCAGGCCGCACGCTGTGGCACTACCCTCCCGCGTCTCGGCCCTGTGATTTCCTGTGCCGATTATAAAACGCGTCGCCCCCTCCTCTCTAAATTGTTACTTTCTGATACACTATTTCTGTCATAAATCCGTTCTCGTCTAAACACAGAATTTCTTCGCCCATCAATTCTCTCAGGTGGAAAATTTAAAACTGATTCTAAACACCAAGGTTACTGGCAAACAAACTCCGCATAAATTAATAGCGAGCGGTGAGAGTCGGCACCGAGAAGCCATTAGCAGCGACAGATGAAGTTATTTTTGAAGTCAGGTATTTATCTTCTCTCATCCGTTTTTTTTTTTTTTGTTGTTGTTTAGTTTTTTTTCTTCTTCTTGCACCCTCGTTGTGACGCAATCGGTCCCTGCGTGATACCAGTGGGATGTCGGGCGCATGTCCAAGGCAGGGAACGATCCTGTACAGCGGAGTGGGGAGCCGCATCTACCACTGGATGCTATGGTGGGGGGGGGGGGGGGGAATGATTCCAGCTCGTTAGTGCTGCACATCTTCTGGATATAATCGTTACCGCACAAAAGGTTCCCTCCCCCCCCTTCTAACATTCGGGGGGCAGGATGGGAGGCTTTATCCGGTTCAAGTACCAAAATATCAATAGAATTACAACGTGTGGATATTCAGCAACAATTTCATCAACGTGGATTTCAGATTATTACAGAAATGATAAAGAACAAAAACCCTTTGCATTTTCCTTTAATTTTTATTTGTAAGAATATGTCGCAGAAAATGAATGCGTGTGTATGTATACTGTATATATATATATACACACACACACCGGCATCTATACACATGCACACATATACATTTTATTATATATATAGCACACCTGTATGTTGCTATGTTAAGTGTTAATATAACTTTATGTCCACTACTTACCGTATATATATATATATATATATATTGTATATATATATATATATACACATACACACACACAAATAAAAGAACAGCGCAGTAAGTAGTGGACATATAATTATATTAACACATAATATAGCTACTTGCAGCATATAAACACACACGTCTACTTCAAATGTATAAATGAGGGGTATGGCTATACGTATACGTCTCTATACATACGGTGGCCATATCATGCACTGGTACAACTGTGTGCACATCTCTCTATAAGTACAGCGCACACATATAGGTGTACACTGATATCTGTTGAGTCTGTGGACATTAGTATAGGTGTACATCCCTCATTCTAGATATCTAAATCAGTGCATCCTGTGAATATATAGACATTTGTGCATACCTATACAATAATATGAGTATAACTATAAGGGTAGAAGTCTTCTTCTGCCTACGAGTGTTTTATGTTATACATTACATACACACATCTAGAAACATATACACATATTTATATATGTTAGTATACCAGTATGTATACATTTCTTCCTATGCCAGCGAATGACGAAAAGTGTACGTACTGCTATGCCAACATATTTACGTATGTGTGCATATGTAAGATATTATATAATATATACACATAATACACATGCCTATATATGTTAGTAAAACTGTATACCGGTATTCGATTCTTCGTATGCTGATATACAAACACAAGAAAAGCGTATTATTATATATATATGTATATATACACAGACACACATGCATGTATATGCTACTGTAGCAATATGTACACTTTTGTGTATATATTATATATATATAAATATTTTTTAGGTATAATTTGAGCATAACTATACATATATACTGTACTGTAATATGTATTGACAATGTCCATGAACCCTCATCTGGTGGTATAGTGATTCTTGGATTGTACAGTATTACCATCTCTGCGTTAACCCTCTCCATGCAAATGCAGTGGAGTGTGGCACATATAGTATGTAATGGCTCACCCCCCCCCCCTACCACTACCTTTCCCAGCAAAAGGAGCGCACCAGGACTGTATTAAAATGTCTCGGTGGTAGCTGCATCTCAGGAGGACGGTTAGACATCTATCATTTACTAATCCATGGTAAGTGGCCTTTCTCCTTCTGTAAAGTGTTCGGCCGTACAATTCATAATCTGAGTAAGAGGGTTAATACTCGCCTCCCGATACCAAAGATGAAGAAAATCAATAGATGACTTAAAATAAATCTGCGTCTCAGCTGTCTCATTCAATCAGCCTCGCACAGACGAGATTCAGCCACTTGACTTACGATTAGCATCATGTGTGGATACAGTTCCCCCGAGTGACCCCCATTGAACACAAGGGGGTAACTTATTGGAAGGAGAATCACCCCCACTCTTCGACTTCCCTAAGAAATAATCAATGGCTTCCAGTTAACCAAGAATACCGGTCCCCGATCCGGACAGATAAGAGGGCCTCCATATAACAAAGTGTTATAAGAATGAGGGGGCACGGACTTCCTGTGACCACCGCTGAGGTCTCCACATTAACACCACCGGAAAAGAGACTAACAAACTCCATCAATAACGAGACGAAAGGCTACAAATATCTGACAATATTTGCATCCTCAACATCTTTTATCAGTTCAATATTTTTGTGGTGAAAATTTGGGAACCTTTTTTTTTCTTGCACAAATTGCACCACAATCCGACAAGTTGTACAAAGATTGTACATAACGCATGGAGGAAACGTCCCGCTCTAATATAGTCTAGGGGATCGGTGGGATGCAGCGATGTCTTCTTTTAAGATGGGGGTACTTCAGAGAAAAATATTTAAAATTTATATATATATATATATATATATATATATATATATATATATATATATATATACACCGTGTATATATACATATTGGCTTTTGTTGAGTCCAAGGTGAAAATCTGGAGGTAATTTGCACAACGCTGAGGAAAGGTGTGGAGCCCTGGGCTTACTGTCCCTCATAAACAAGTTTGTGAGGAAAAAAATTACGAAATCAGTATCCAATTTTACCCTGGTTCCATTGTATGTAGACCCCAGTGATTTATCCACAAAATTTCCAGTCAGGGGAGTCAAGTCACGTAATTACAGAGCTGCTGCCGTGCACTGGACACACCGCAAGTCCCAATATAGATAGACTGGTTAAATTATAATCTCTTATGGTAAAAATGGCCGTCTTTATTCGGTAAATTAGTGGACTGGTTAATGAAATGGTCGTGCGCCATCTTGATAACTGATTCGCGACGATCACACGCCACCAGTTGTAGTTCACTTGAGCCAGGCCTAGGATTACGCTACGTTTGCCCCAAATACAGTCTAACATTCAACGAACTGACCATTGGTCACAAGAGCACAGAAATGGGGCGAAACGAAGAGTAAAAGCGCAAATCCTAACCGGAAAATTATTCTACTAGTGTAATTGCAATATAGTGTTAATATTGTGTAATACAGAGGAGATGTGGGGGTTCGTACAACAGATATAAGGCAGGATTAATAATGTGGAATATCTGGGAAGGGGGGCTTCTTACCCAGTAATGGCAATATACAACGAATTCACGAGATGGTTGGAATTTAATGTTTACAGCAAGACGAATCTTCGTCTCTAACAAATCGCTTTAAGAAAATTACTGGGGTCCATTGCCTCCTCTCCCACCCCATAAATAAAACTGTACATTCCGCTGCTTAAATAACCTGCACACAGTCGTACGAAGAGCACGTTGCAGGTAGCGTGGATGAACTCCATCATCATCTCCGTGTGCAGCCACCGGATGTATGCAGAACAGGACGCGGAAAAGGACGCCGGACCCTCAGAAAGATGGGGTTAATGCAGAACTCTCCCCCGGACATAAAGTTGTCCACCAACCACCCCCTTCCCCTACCCTTTTCTTGGAAATCGCTCATAAAATATTCACAGCGTGCGAACGGCGATTTTAGCTGTATGGTGTTTGCATCAATTTACTTCAGCGGAATAAAACGAGCCCACCGCGTGAATATATTTGCATGCGTTTGTGTAATCCTGAAATTATAGGCTTTAGGTCGTCCTTACGTCACCGAAAACAGGGATCATCGAGACTCAGGAGAAGCGGCGGCTTCGACAAGGGAACGCTTCATATTAACCAATTAAAGGTAACGTATCTAGACCATAAAAAAAAATAATAAAAAATATAATGAACGAGGGGCAAGCTGCGGACGCCCCCTCGATGTGTATGATGTCCTGGCCGCCCCAGAGCGCGGCGACATCGCCTCCTCACTTCTTGCTGGAAACCTTTCCATTACTCATTAATCAAATGGCAAACTCGTCCCTTCTGCTCCAGGAATTTTAGATGTGACCGACTTTGTGACTCTAGCGCCCAATTAACCTTCGTTCCTCTTTTCTTTTGTGTTTTTGCCCTCTCTCTTTAGTTTTAAAGTTTTTTATCCCCTCCTGAATACAAAACAAAATTCATAGTAATAGACCTTCCAAAAAAATGGCTGAAAAATCCCCCCACAGGGGTCAAGAGCTGCGGTGGCCGGCCGATCCTCTATTGTGCTTTCTTTTTGTGTGCGGAGGGTTATAGAACACGCCAAGCTCACGGAGGGCACAGACTGGAGGGCACAGACTGGAGGGCACGGACCGGAAAAGCACAGACCGGAGGGGCAAAGTAGCCAAAATATAGGAAAAACAAATCTAGAAGTTACCAAGCTCTGTCCTGAGATGACCAGGAGTCTACAGCCCCCCACCTCTACCAAGCCACCATTACCCTGACTGAATGAGGCAACGACACGGGGAACGCACATTGTATTAAGCAATTAACAAGGCGGCCATGTCTCCTGCCCATGAGCATTTTCTTCACCGAGAGGTACAAAACAATCAATAAACCCCATTGTGGGTACGACAATCAGCTGAGACAAACTTGTACCACCAGCCAAAAACTTTCCGAGACGCCCCTAACATCTTGTAGCTGGCACAGTGCGAATGAAGGGGGCACCAGAAACTTTACTACATGGTCGCCGTATCTCGTAAACGTCAACGTTTTTACAGAATCGTCCCTGCTTTTATTAACCCCTCATAACTCATTCCCCCCCCCCCCTTGGAATTGCCCCCCTTTGAAATCTGCGCCGGGTCCTCGAGAGAACCCAAACCCGTGATGGCAGAAGGCGAATTCCCATAGCTGACCAGGCCTGAGCCTCACAAGGACGGGACGGTCTCAGTCCACCAAAAACATTTAAAAAAAAAAAAAAAAAAAAAAATCACACGATTTATCAAAATTATTAATTTTAACAATCTCAAAAACAAAAAAAAGACACCCTCGACATATGGGGGAAAGGTGGGTAACAGGACCCAGGGGGCAGCGTGTGCGTCACCAGCTCCCTCCGCCACCAGTTACCATGGCGAATGATTTATTGATAGCCATCAAAGAATAAAGAGATCAAAGGCGATCACATGACGGGCGATCAATCATGTGTCACATCCAAGATGGCAATCATCTGGGAAGCCCGGGCTCCACCAGAGGGTGCGGCTGGCAGGGAACAAGCAACTTGTGCACAGGACAGAGGAAGAAATGTGGGAAAAGGAGAAGAGTGCAGCTGGCAGTGCCCAGGCGGCGGCATGGCAGGGTGGGCACCAGCACATGTAAAGTTACAAAGTGGAAGGAGAAAGTTGCAGGAGGGGGAGGGGGTGACATCTGACCAGATTGCTGCCAGTGCTTACCTGCTGCCCGTTTTGGTGCCTGCTGCTTCCTCCTGGGCATCTCTCTCTCTCCTCCTTCTTCTTAATCCAGGTCACAAGTCAATGGCGAGAAACCATGAGAAATAAACGGGAGGCAGAAGTGTCGGCGGCCGGTGGCGATCTGCAGCCTCCTCGGTAATCATCCGACCGGGGGTGATACAAGAGAGCGCTAGCGGGCAGGGGCACGGCGGCGGCTGTCAGATGGCAGCCCGGAGTGAGCGAGATGGGCAGAGGCAGGCGGCACCGGAGCCTCTTCAATCACACATGCTGCAAGCAGCACAGGCGGCGGGGGAGGCGATCATCCATCTACTGAACAAACTGAACATTCCCAAACTCCTCCCCGACTGATGGCAGGGAGGGGACAGAGGTACGCAGCTCCCCTGCCGGCCACTGCCGCCGCCGCCGCCGCCGGCCGGCACTGCACGGGTTACTACCTGCAGCGCCGGGGTCAGTGACAGGTCAGTGCTGCCGACACCTGCAGGACCTGGCGGAGGGCAAGAGGTCAGCCCCCCAACTAGTCGACATTTAACGCTTTACCTGCCGCAGGGGGCTGCTAGTGTCTGTGTGTGGACCAAACTCGCCAATGCAAGTCTACGGCTCCGTGATAGTGTAAGCAGATAGCGGGATGCAGTGACGGACAGGAGGCAGATCAAGGGTTAACAGGTTTTAATAAACAAGGTATTACTCCATGCTGGGAGATAGAGAAAACATGAGGTAAAATGTAGGCAGAATAGGGAAAACGTGAGGTAAAATGTAGGCAGAATAGGGAAAACATGAGGTAAAATGTAGGCAGAATAGGGAAAACATGAGGTAAAATGTAGGCAGAATAGGGAAAACATGAGGTAAAATGTAGGCAGAATAGGGAAAACGTGAGGTAAGATGTAGGCAGAATAGGGAAAACGTGAGGTAAAATGTAGGCAGAATAGGTAATACAGGGGTTTGGTTGGGAAAAAATCAACGCAGGTAAAACAAAGAAAGTCGTTCTCAATAAAGTCACTTATCCATCAGGCGTCTTCCTGACAGGAATGGTTCCGGAGTAGATAATGGCGCCAATAGCCGTCGACACAATGTGGATCCGGTGTGGTCCTGAAGAAAGCAATGATCCGTTCCCGGCAGGCAACTTTTAGTCTTTGAAACGTCCCGTGGAGTCCGCAGTACAGAGACTTCGGTGGCTGGCAAAGTATATGCCACAGTCCTGTCAGAATTAGCGAGGCTCGACGAATATGATTCAGGGATTCAGGAAACTGACAGTCTCTGTCAGGGGGCACACGGGCAGCACTGGCTGTTACAGAGCGATTCGCACCTCGATGCCCGGGTGCCGACCTGCACACGACGGGCTTCTCGTCAGAATCTCTTCCGTCCATCTCTCTCACGACCGGGCGTGCGCTTTAGCTGCTAACTGCCCCGAAGCAGGAGTTCTACCTCTCCTCAGCCACACGCTGCACCTTCTCCACTAGCACGGCTATCTCCGCTGGTGACCGGGGCTCCTATATGGCCCGTCACCACACCTGTACCCTCTAGTGGGGAAAACAGGGAGCTCCACTCTGCGCGCTACTCTCTACGCTGCGCTGCATTCCGCCCATGCCAGGCTCTTGCTTCGCGCACTTTCTCCTCCCCTTCTGATGCTGCACGCCCTTTTTTGGTTCTCCCGTCCACCCAGGACAGCAGGAAACTCCGTCTCACTAGGGCTTCCCCCAGGCTGCAGGGGAAGATACGGCTCTGCCAAGCTTCCCCCCAGAAACAGAGGATGCAGCCCTTTTAGTTCTGGACCCGGCACACAGGTACCCATCATCTCATGGACCTCCTTACATTCCCCCTCTCTTTAAGCTTGCCATTCCACGAGGGACAACTCTTCATGCTCTTCTGAGCCCCAGAATTTTCGCATCCTCTCCTGCCTCTCTTCTTCCACATTCTGCCAAAAGAAACGGTTTAGGAGTTGCTCGTCAGTCAAGTCGAGAAATTCTTCCTCTTCATAGTCTACTACTTCTGGCGGGGGTACCTCAGTGGCATCTTGCAATTCTCCCAATGGATCAGAGTCCCTTGAGCTGGCAGGCAGTGAACTTTCCACTTCAGGGGACGAGATTAGTGGCTCTTCCTTCTCATAAATGGGAACTGTAGGAGCCGGCATCTTAGGAAGACGTGTCACCTTCTCTCCTCTATCAGGAGCTTGTGGTGGGCAAGGTAGTGATTTACTCCAGTGGACCACTCGGGCAGACATCCCTTCTCCTTTGGGTCGAATCTCACAGACTGGACCTTCAGATCCAGGTTGGAGTTCCACCAGACTCGCCTCCATGCTCCTGGACAGCTTAGACATCTCACCGTGGACCGTCGACACCTTCTTCATCTCTTCTCGGCGTCTGTTGTCACAGCTCTGTCTGACTCTAGGTGCGGCTCCTCTCCTCTCACCATACCATCATTCCCAGGGGCAGTATTGTCTCCAATTATCAGTACTTTCGAAGGAGTGAGCGGTTCTCCGCCGTTGTCTGTCTCAGGTAGGGCAATTTCTGGACAGGTGTCCCATTCTTCCGCATGTCCAGCACCCACTTCTGCGCCTGTCTGGTGGGCGCTTCCTTCTGAATCGTCGGACTCCGTGGAAAGCGTTTCCCATCTGCAAACGTTCTTCACACCACGTCATGAAAGCCAATTTCGAGGCAACTGCTGGGGTACTTCTGATGCTCTGCACCTCTCCTCTAACTTCTTCTATCCTTCCCCGGGAATTACCTCGGGGTATGACACTGGTACTCAAGACTGCAGGATTTTCTTCAGGCTCTCAACTTCTTCCCTTATTCTTTGCATTCCTTGCCGTAATTTGTGGGACCACTTCGGTTCTTCCTCGTTCGGGGTGGGTACTCCGCAACAGCGGACCATCCCTGTCAAGGCTGCAACCCCCTGCTCCTGCTCGCATATGCGCGCCTCGCTCCCTATTTTGGTAAACGTCATGCACGTGTTTGTCTGCAAGTGCTACGCAAAGCCTGCCTTAACAGCACATCTTGCAAGCCTGTCACCAACTGATCTTACAGCACCAGTTCAGGGGGTCCTACACCTGCGCTGTCTTTCTTAATAATGGCAGTGTGGATTTCCTGTAGCAATTTCATATACTGGGTCACAGTCTCCTCCTCTTTTTGAATACGCCTAAATAAATGCATATGTAATTCCCCTATGTCCGTGGGGTCCCCATGAGTCTCCTTAAGTATCTAAAGTACCTTTTCAAAGGTGTCCCGGCCTGAGGGGGTCGAAGCATCACAGAGTCCCTGACTTCACCATCAAAAGCCATTATGGCCACCTCCACATCTAACGTCGGGGGGTCTGTTGTGAATTCTGTTGTCAAGCTCCCTCCTGTGGTCATGAATGGTACTTCGGCTGGTTCTGTCCATGGGCTTCCTCTGGTGGTTGTGAGTGGAGCTGCGGCTTCTGAGTTTCCTTCCACAGGTAATGAGGTTAATTCGTTAGCTGGCTGCTCTATTTAACTCCACTTAGATCATTGCTCCATGCCACCTGTCAATGTTCCAGTATTGGTCTAGTTCTCTCCTGGATCGTTCTTGTGACCTGTCTTCCCAGCAGAAGCTAAGTTCCTGCTTGTTTTTCTCTGGTTTGCTATTTTTCTGTCCAGCTTGCTATTTTGATTTTTGTCTTGCTTGCTGGAAGCTCTGGGACGCAGAGGGAGCGCCTCCGCACAGTGAGTCGGTGCGGAGGGTCTTTTTGCGCCCTCTGCGTGGTCTTTTTGTAGTTTTTTGTGCTGACCGCAAAGTTACCTTTCCTATCCTCTGTCTGTTCAGTAAGTCGGGCCTCACTTTGCTATATCTATTTCATCTCTGTGTTTGTAATTTTAATCTTTACTCACAGTCATTATATGTGGGGGGCTGCCTTTTCCTTTGGGGAATTTCTCTGAGGCAAGGTAGGCTTTATTTTTCTATCTCTAGGGCTAGCTAGTTTCTTAGGCTGTGTCGAGTTGCATAGGGAGCGTTAGGAGCAATCCACGGCTATTTCTAGTGTGTGTGATAGGATTAGGGATTGCGGTCAGCAGAGTTCCCACGTCTCAGAGCTCGTCCTATATTATTAGTAACTTTCAGGTCATTCCGTGTGCTTTTAACCACCAGGTCCATTATTGTCCTTACCACCAGGTCATAACAAGGGTCATGGGGTGCATTCTCATCATCCCCATGACCCGTTCCATCCAGCTCCACATGGTGTTACTTCCAGTAAACCTTGGGAGGTTGCTCCTTACTGCCCCCAACGGTATATACTGGCCCTTGGGACACCCCCGACCGCTTGGTCTGCCACCCCTGCTCCTGTAGACTGCATCCTGCCGACTACGCCAAGTGTAATCAGGTAACGGGATCCAGTGACGGACAGGAGGCAGATCAAGGGTTGACAGGTTTTAATAAACAAGGTATTACTCCATGCAGGGAGATAGAGAAAACATGAGGTAAAATGTAGGCAGTATAGGAAAACGTGAGGTAAAATGTAGGCAGATAAGGGAAAACTTGAGGTAAAATGTAGGCAGAATAGGTAATACAGGGGTTTGGTTGGGAAAAAAATCAACGCAGGTAAAACAAAGTCGTTCTCAATAAAGTCACTTATCCATCAGGCGTCTTCCTGACAGGAATGGTTCTGGAGTAGATAATGGCGCCAATAGTTGTCAACGCAACGTGGATCCGGTGTGGTCCTGAAGTAAGCGATGATCCGTTCCCGGCTGGCAACTTTAATTAAGTCTTTGAAACGTCCTGTGGAGTCCGCAGTAAAGAGACTCCGGTGGCCGGCAAAGTTTATGCCACAGTCCTGTCAGAATTAGGCGAGGCTCGACGAATATGCATTGGGGATTCAGGAAACGGCAGTACCTGGTCACAGTCTCTATCATGCGGCACACGTGCAGCACTGACTGTTAGGCTGCCGTCACACTAGCAGTATTTGGTCAGTATTTTACATCGGTATTTGTAAGCCAAAACCAGGAGTGGAACAAATAGAGGAAAGGTATAATAGAAACATATGCACCACTTTTGCATTTATCACCCACTCCTGGTTTTGGCTTACAAATACTGATGTAAAATACTGACCAAATACTGCTAGTGTGACGGCAGCCTTACAGAGCGATTGGCACCTCGATTCCCGGGCGCCGACCTGCACACGACGGGCTTCTCGCATCAGAATCGCTGCCGTCCATCTCACGGCCGGGCGCGCGCCTTATCTGCTAGCTGCCCCAAAACAGGAGCTCTCACTCTCCAACAACCGTGTGCTGCACCATCTCCATTGGCTCGGCTCTCTCCGCTGGGGACTGGGCCTCCTTCTATATGGCCCGTTGCCACATCGGTACCCTCTGCTAGGGAAAACAGGGTGCGCTGCTCACCGCTCTGCGCGCTTCTCTCTGCGCTGCCCTCTGCACTGCACTCCGCCGGCGCCAGGCTCTCTTGCTTCGTGCGCTTTCTCCTCCTCTCCTTCTGACGCCGCACGCCCTTATTTGATTCTCTCCTCTGGGACAGCAGGAAACTCCGTCTCACTAGGGCTCCCCCCAGGCTGCAGGGGAAGGTCCGGCTCTCCCAAGTTTTCCCCCGGAAATAGAGGAATCGAGGATGCAGCCCTTTTACTTCCGGACCCGGAATGCAGGTACCCATCATCTTGTCGACCTCCTTACAATAGAATAAGACATCCATTTTTTATCTACTGTTCCATGGAGAAGATTGAGAAACCTCCATTAAGATTTTTGTGTTTTTTTCTTGCATACCCCCAAAAAAACTCGACCCCACACAGACTGAATGTGGGAAAATCACATCCGCTGCCGTATTTCAGATGAGACTCGAATATTCTAGTCTACGGGTGCAAAATAAAAATCGGATCCCGAACAGCATCCAATTGTAACGAATACACTGCAATTGTTAGGACTCGTGCAGACGACCATATTATTGGTCCAAGTGTGATTCGACAAAACATCAGATCGCCCCCGGACCAATGTTATTGTATGGGGACGTGAATGTGTCTGATTTTTTGTTTGGACAGAGCCAGTCCGAGAAATAAATCTCTGCATGTCCAAGTTGGCTCTTACATCCAGATTGTACTGGGCCACACAAGTCAATGAGTGCATGGAAACTGTCAGACTGCTCTTGGATGACATCTGAGTGTAGTCCAATTTTTGTGCACGGACAGAATCGAAAAGAGGGAGACATTTTTTTCTCCATCTTCTCTCCATCGGAGACAATCAGATCACACTATGATCAGTGTCATTTGCATAATTGATCCAATATTCTTAAACATCACAACAGTGTGGAATCGCCACTTGTACGCACCTGTTGTTGGATTTTTTTTAAGCATTAGGGGCGAATATATGTTAATATGTGAAGATGGCAACCACGCCGCAACGTTATCAGATCAATTGTGCTAATAACTTCCAATAAGGAGAACGATCGTCCTCATTGGCCACCAAGAAAGTCATTTTTCACCTTGAGGATTTTCAGAAATTTTTTCTCTTCTCTCTTTTTATGTAGTTGGTAAATGAAGGTAAAAAAACGCACTTAGACATTGCATATGTTGTACTGTAAAATGGCACAGCTCGGTGATGTGGGTTTTGGCTGCAAGTTTTTTTTTTTTTTAAAGGTGAAACACATTGGAACAGATTTACTTACTAAAACTGTACCAAGCTGCCACAGTACTTGGGGTGTCACATATATCACACATTTTAGACACTGTTTGCATTGTCTGTTGAAGGGGTGTGGCTTAGCATATAATGGGCGTGGCTTAAAATGCGCTACTTTAGGCCAAAATTCGAGTGTAAACAAACCGGTCTGAACTAAGTGAAGCTGAAGGGGGTATAACGTTACATAAAAATGTATAACAACTCACCAAACATATGAGAGCCGTGGAAAAAAAACATTTTTAAAATACATTTTTCCTCACTTTGAATAAGCATATAAAAAAGCATATAAAAACCTTAAAGGGTTATTCCTGTTTTCATATATGGATATTGTCAGAAATCACTTGTGAAAACAAGCAATTTTACAATTTACTGCTTCTTAAAATTTGCAGCTGTTTTTGAGCTATGAATACTTTTGTTGACAGATCATTGCCTAGGAGACCGACCACCGCTGCTGTCTAGCTTATAAACACTGAGAGGAAACTGGCCAGTTATTGGAGTTAAAGGGAACCTGTCACCTGAATTTGGCGGGACTGGTTTTGGGTCATATGGGCGGAGTTTTCGGGTGTTTGATTCACCCTTTCCTTACCCGCTGGCTGCAATATTGGATTGAAGTTCATTCTCTGTCCTCCATAGTACATGCCTGCACAAGGCAAGATTGCTTTGTGCAGGCATGTACTATGGAGGACAGAGAATGAACTTCAATCCAATATTGCAGCCAGCATGCAGCCAGCGGGTAAGGAAAGGGCGAATCAAACACCCGAAAACTCCGCCCATATGACCCAAAACCAGTCCCGCCAAATTCAGGTGACAGAGTCCCTTTAAGGCCGGGGTCACACTTGCGAGTGCAATGCGAGAAACTCGTGCTAGTCTCTCGCCTCAATACCCTCAATGCACTGCCGCCGACACTCAGGACTGGAGCGTGTTCTGCCCTCTGGCAGTGGTGGTCGGTCTCCATGGCAATGACCCGCGTACAAAAATGTTGATATCTCAAGAATGGATGAAAATTTTCATGAGCAGTAAAGTACAAAATGACTTGTATTTACAAGCACTGTCTGACAATACCCATTTATGAAGATGGGAACAACCCTTTAATAAAATTGTGATAAAACCACAAGAAAAGGCAATGATCTAAACCAGTTGTTTGTGGATGCCTTTTATGCATTCAGATCAACGTGGGGGCTGTAACCTGAAGAGCTCATGATCTACAGGACAAGTTTGCGTAGGAGGGAAGTGGCGTATTTGCCCCTAGGAACACCTAATAATGGTGAAAATCCTGATCAGTGGTGTGTGGGGGTCAGTGGGAATCCTCAGGTTGGGAGATTCAGTTGACGTCTTGATGGTTGGATTAGCACATTGTATTGAGTTCAGCAAGTGTTGTATCAGCGTGACTCCTAATCTGACCAGATGGATGCTATAACCTGGAGACTTGGCATCTATCATATATTACTACCAGCGGACTCCACCAGAGGAGATGACACTGTTATACATAAGGTAGAGCCATCAGGAGAGCCATTACATGTTCCAGGTGTAGAGTGGACCATACTGGGATGTCCTGCAGGAAAATAGATCTTCAGGCTGTGGTCACACTGGTGTCATGCCTTCCAATATTAACACTGTAATGGAAAGTCCCATGAAATAGCAGATACGGAATGCCACATCAAGATGCAACAAAAACCTTACTAGTGAAAAATATGAGATAGATGATAGATTAGGTAGGTAAATAGGTAAGAGATGCTCTGTTATAACCCTCCCTGCCTCACGGGGCAGTGTGAATAGAAGAGGTAGAATTCTGGGGGGGAGGAAGACACCGTACTGTGCAAAACGTCAGCCGCTATACTGATACATTAGATATGTTCTGCATATTTCCTGTATCTATGTGTGATGTTCCGGGTAATGATGACTGATTGTATAAACACTCAGATAAATGACTTTTACTGTAACATACGGCAGGTGGTGATGTGTCTGTGACTATAACTGTGCTGCCTGTCGTTGCAGGAGTCAATCTGGCCAAATGAAGACTCTACATTTAACATTTCCACTGCCAAACATGATCCCCCATATCAAACTGGCAGGCAGTGACTATATCTAATATATAAAGCTGAATGTGTGTATGTGTGTGTGTGTGTGTGTGTGTGTGTATGTGTGTATGTCCGGGATTGGCATCTGAACCGTCGCATCTACAGCCACAAAATTTTGCACAGTCACACGTCTGGACCCCGAGAGCGTCATAGGCTATGTTGTGAGGTGAAATTTTAACCCCGCGCTTTCCAATTCACCAAACAATTTTGCCCCTATCTACATAATGGGGAAAAAGTGAAAGGAAAAGTATTGGAGGCATCGCAGCTACAGCCCAAAATTTTGCACAGTCACACGTCTGGACCCCGAGAGCGTCATAGGCTATGTTGTGAGGTGAAATTTTAACCCCGTGCTTTCCAATTCACCAAACAATTTTGCCCCTATCTACATAATGGGGAAAAAGTGAAAGGAAAAGTGTTGGAGGCAAATTGACAGCTGCCAGATGTGAACAAGGGGGACTTAAAGAATGAGAGCGATGGCGCCAAAGAGTATATACCGTACAGTTGCTAAGCTGGGGCCCCGACATGGGATACTCACCACACACGGGGATATGAACACACACACAAAATGCGCCACACACTACCACGTGCTTGAACACATATACCACCCTCAGCACACATTTCACCACACATACACCAACCTCGCCACATAAAAGTCGAAACACAAAAGTCGCCGCTCAAAACTCGCCACATGCAAAACTAGGCTCACGCAAAACTCGCCACACGTGCAAAACTCACCTCATGGGAAAACTCGCCACACGCAAAACTTGCACCCGCGGAAAAATTGCCACATGCACAAAAGTTGCAACACATGCAAAAGTTGCCTCACACAAAACTTGCATACTCAAAAGGCACCACACATAAAACTCGCCACGCGCAAAACTTGCCATGCGCAAAACTTGCTGCACACAACTTACTACACTAACCTGTCACATGCAACTCGACACACAAAAAGTTGCTACAAGCATGTCGCCACACAAAACTCATCTCACAAAAGTCGCTACATGCATGTCGCCACACGCAACTCAACACACACAACTTGACACACGAAACTCGCCCTAGAGCACACACAAGTCTGGTATTATCCTTCAAAAATAAAAATCTGATTAATAAGCAGACAAACTACAAGAGCAACAAATATACCATATAGGAAATACGCCAGCTGTCAGTCACATGACCTGTCTATTATGTGTATGTGTGAGCTAATATATACTGCCAGGGGGGAGGGCTTCCTGTTGGCTGGGGATTTATCAGGCTGCCAATTTAGCTTACAAATACTGAGGTAAAAATACTGACCAAATAACGTGTGAACGAGGTCTAATACAGGAGGAGATGACATACAGATATATACTATGTACAGGGGAGATAACACACAGGTATATACTATATACAGGAGAGATGACACAGGTATATACTATATAGAGGAGGAGATGACATACAGGTACATACTATATACAGGAGGAGATGACATACAAGTATATACTATATACAGGAGGAGATGATACACAGGTATATACTATATACAGGAGCAGATGACCTACAGGTATATACTATATACAGGAGGAGATGACTTACAGGTATATATTATATACAGGGGAGATGACACACAGGTATATACTATATACAGGAGGAGATGACATACAGGTATATACTATATATAGGAGGAGATGACATACAGGTATATACTATATACAGGGGAGATGACATACAGGTATATACTATATACAGGAGATGACATACAGGTGTATACTATATATAAGGGAGATGACAAACATGTATATACTGAAGTTAAAATGAGAGGTGTGAGGTGAAAATGAAAAGGTGTGAGTGCAAAATGAGAGGAGTGAGGGAAAATAGTGGAGTGATCGGAAAATGACAGATGTGAGGTCGAAATGACAAGTGTTAGGGAGAAATGAGAGGAGTGAGGGGGAAAATAAGGAGTGAGGGGGAAAATGAGAGATGTGAGAGGGAAAATGAAAGATGTGATGGGGAAAATGAGAGGCGTGATGGAAAAATAAGAGAAGTGAGGTGCTATAACTAACCACAGATATTTACTATGCCCAGGCAGCGCTGGGCTCTTCAGCTAGTAATATCATATAGCAGAATCTCGAAGCCACTGACAAGTCAAAGGGTGCAGAGGCTTGTAGGATGTCAGTATAATATGTTGACGAAGACTTGGTGTGTGTGTGTGGTCTTGGGGTGGAAACTTATAGAATGCGCGTGTGATCTGTTGGAGGAGATGTCTATAATATGGGTGTGATCTGTAGGTAGAAACTTGTTTATTATGTGTGTGATCTGTGGAAGTGCTATCGGCTCACCTTGTGAGGTGGATTCTTTAAGATGTGGGTCTTGTGAGCAGCTTGGATTGAGGTCAGAGTGGTGCAAAGCAAGTCAGGATTGACAACACTTGGACCAGCGAGGGCCAGGACACCAAGGTATGCAAGACAGTAGACAAACAGTAGCTTGTAGCACAGTTGAATCAGAGCCAAGAGTGTGTTTCACATAGAAACAGTAGCAGTATCGGAAACTGATATCTTCCAGTAGGGAATTAATTAATCGCAGGACTACAGTCAGGTATTTTCCAGCAGGATAATGGTTAAACACGGGTGTAACTGAGAAGCAAATGCACTATGGTATCTCCCAGCAGTACAATGGTCAAAAGTAGCAATGTAACAGTGAAGTAAATGCAGTCAGTATCTTCAAGCAGGTAAATGATTAACAGCAGCAATGTAACAGAGAGGTAAATGCAGTCTTGTATCTTCCAGCAAAGCAATGATTGATTGCAGAACCGCAATGAAATGTCGGCAAATAGTTCCGGGACATAGTGCGCTGGCGCATTCGCACTAATGCTTTTTGGCTTTGCCCGCAATTGGGCAAAGCATACTGCGCGTGCGCAAGGCAAGATTGCCTTGTGCAGGCGTGTACTACAGAGGACAGAAAATGAACTTCAATCCAATATTGCGGCCAGCATGCAGCCAGCGGGTAAGGAAAGGGTGAATCAAACACCCGAAAACTCCGCCCATATGACCGAAAACCGGTCCCGCCAAATTCAGGTGACAGGTTCCCTTCAATTGCAGCAGCCAGGTGCGAGAAGTCAGTAACTTGCTGACAGGTTGGAGTGGACAACACCTAAGTAAATTAGACTGAGCTTGGAAATATCTGTGCTTGTAGGATGGAAAGATGACACCAAAACCAAAAATCTACCCCTATCAAAATACTCTTTATTAGGCCGGGATCACACACAGCGAGATACGGCCGAGTCTCACAGGTTAAAACCAAGCTCTGGCATCGGCACTCCAGAGCGGAGCATGCGGCCACATAGCAATACATGGAGCAGCACGCTCTGCTCTGGAGTGCCGATGCCAGAGCTTGTTTTTAACCTGCGAGACTCCGTATCTCGCTGTAGTGTGACTCCAGCCTTAATTAATCAAATATCGATAATACAAAAAATTACACAAAATTAATTAAAAACATCCCCCCCAAAAAAGGGAAATATCAGCCCAGAAATCTGGGCAGTGGCCCATGAAAGGAGTAAAGAAAGCAGCAATATGCCTTCCCTGTCTCTAGTAGGCCCTAACACCTGATACCCTTCCTGTCAGCGGAGATTGGCACCCTAATTTGCGATGTGGCGCCCCGCTCCACGGCGTCTGTCCTTCAATCCCTAGGCAATCCCTTAGTCTATCAATACCACAGACAAAGAACTATTAAATACAGATCAAAATTGATCTATCTCTCTTGTTTAGCACTAATGAATACTACACCTAGCACAAAAACATAAATATGTGTCAATCTCTGATCTATATAATAACTGGACTCTCATGCTCCAATTGTACAGTAATATCTACTATATAATTGTCTAAGGGTCACTTCCGTCTGTCTGTCTTTCTGTCTGACTGTCTGTCACGGATATTCATTGGTCACGGCCTCTGTCTGTCATGGAAATCCAAGTCGCTGATTGGTCGTGGCAAATCGCCCACGACCATTGCCACGACCAATCAGCGACGGGCACAATCCGGCGGCAAAATGGCCGCTCCTTCCTCCCCGCAGTCAGTGCCCGCTCCATACTCCCCTCCAGTCAGCCCTCACACGGGGTTAATGGTAGCGTTAATGGACCGCGTTATGCCGCGGTGTAACGCACACCATTAACGCAGCTGTTAACCCTGTGTGACCAAATTTTTACTATTGATGCTGTGTATGCAGTATCAATAGTAAAAAGATCTAATGTTACAAATAATAATAATAAAAAAAAGGTTATTCTCACCCTCCGACGTGGTGCACTGTCCTCGGCAGTGCAAGCGGCAGGTTCTGGTGCCAAGGATGCTATGCGAGAAGGACCTTCCATGACGTCACGGTCATGTGACCGCGACGTCATCACCGATCCTGCGCTCATACCAATCCTTGGGACCGGAAGCTGCTGCGTGCACCGCACACAGGCGCCAGGACTAGAGTTGAGCGACTTTTACTTTTTTAGGATCGAGTCGGGTTTCGCGAAACCCGACTTTGTCAAAAGTCGGGTCGGATGAAATCGGCTGATTATTGCGAAAAGTCGGGGGCAGACCGAAACACGAAACCCAATGCAAGTCAATGGGGAATCAAAGTCGGCAGTGAGTGGAGGACAGGAAAACACCTACAGTGTCCATTTTAATGCCAAAAACATCAATTCTTATTTCTTAAGCTTGTCAATCTTCATTTACTTTATAATAATAGTTAGGCATTGAAAACAGGGGGTCATTTGGCTAAAGTTGTGGGGGGGGGTAGGGCTGGCTCAAGATTTTCGTGGGCCCAGGAAACACGGAATACATCATGGCGGTGGAGCAAGGAGAGGTAAGTATTTCAACTTTGCAAGTGCTGTGATCCTGAGCAAGCAGGGGGGGCCCACTCGTTGGCACTGGCACAGGACCCCTCATAGTACGGCGGTGTGTTTGACGGCGGGTGGCGCCTCCCACTGCCAGATACACTTTTGCGTACTATGAGGGGCCCTGTGCCAGTGACGTCACCAACGAGTATACCCCCCACCTGATGAAGGAACCTGCACTTTGATCTGCACCTTCCTCTTTGTCCCCATGTAAGGTGGTATAGTATGCGGGAAGGGGAACCTGACTTTCAGCAGGGTCAGATTCTGGCTGTGTAGAATGCAAGGGGAATGTAGTGGTCTGGGTCCATGTAACTGCAGACTCATCTAGCAGTGGCTGGGCAATGGGCAGGATGAGGAGGAAACACAGTTAGTAGGCCCCAATAATAAAGTAGGCTAAATGCAGTTCAAAATTGGTAACAGGACTAAACAGGCGGCCTAGCTTTGTTCAGTGGAGGACAACTGTAATGAGTGGCGCAAACACAGTATGTAGGCTGTTGTGAATTCTGTTGTCGAGCTCCCTCCTGTGGTCGTGAGTGGTACTTCGGCGAGTTCTGTCCATGGACTCCCTCTGGTTGCTGTGAGTGGAGCTGCTGCTTCTGAGGTTCCTTACACAGGTGATGTGGTTTATCCTTTGGTTGGCTGCTCTATTTAACTCCACTCAGATCGTTACTCCATACCAGCTGTCAATGTTCCTGCATTGGTTCAGTTCGCTCTTGGATCTTTCTGGTGACCTGTCTACTCCAGCAGAAGCTAAGTCCCTGCTAGTTTATTTGTGGTTCTTTGTTTTCTTGTCCAGCTTGCTATCATGATTTTGCCTTGCTAGCTGGAAGCTCAGGGATGCAGAGTGGCATCTCCGCACCGTTAGTCGGTGCGGAGGTCTTTTTGCACACTCTGCGTGGTCTTTTGTAGTTTTTTGTGCTGACCGCAAAGATACCTTTCCTATCCTCTGTCTGTTTAGTAAGTCTGGCCTCCCTTTGCTGAAACCTGTTTCATTTCTGCGTTTGTGACTTTCATCTTTACTCACAGTCAATATATGTGGGGGGCTGCCTTTTCCTTTGGGGAATTTCTCTGAGGCAAGGTAGGCTTTATTTTCTATCTCTAGGGCTAGCTAGCTCTTAGGCTGTGAAGAGGCGTCTAGGGAGAGTCAGGAACGCTCCACGGCTATTTCTAGTTGTTGTGATAGGATTAGGGGTTGCGGTCAGCAGAGCTCCCACATCCCAGAGCTTGTCCTGTTGAGTTTAACTATCAGGTCGTGCCGGGTGCTCTTAACCACCAGGTCCATAACAGTAGGCCCACAATAAAAAAGTAGGCTAAATGCAGTTCAAAATTGGTAACAGGACTAAACAGGCGGCATTGCTTTGTTCAGTGGAGGACAACTGTAATGAGTGGCGCAGACACAGTTTGTAGGCCCACAATAAAAAAGTAGGCTAAATGCAGTTCAAAATTGGTAACATGACTAAACAGGTGGCCTAGCTTTGTTTAGTGGAGGACAACTGTAATGAGTGGCGCAGACACGGTTAGTAGGCCCAAATACAAAAGTAGGCTAAAAGCAGTTCAAAATTGGTAACAGGACTAAACAGGCGGCATAGCTAGGTACTGGGGTGGGCTCCTCTGCTGAGTAGCAGACAGTGGTAGTAGGCGCAAAGTATTAACTGGTCTAAATGGAGGCCAGGGCCCCTGTATATTTTAACTATCATCTATCATTTCAACAAATTTGTATTGGCAGTGCCATTGAAGGATTTAACAGCACAGACTACACAGTGGTGGAGCAGGGAGAGGTAAGTATTGCAAGTGGTAGAGCACTGTTCGAGCTGGGGGGAACACTCTCTCGTGGGCGGCGGTACTGGCACAGGGCCCCTCATATTACCATGGTGTGTCTGACGTTGGTTGTGCACCACCACCGTCAGAGACACTTCATTGTACTATGAGGGACCCTGTGCCAGTGCCGTCGCCCAAGAGTGGGCACACCCACCTGTCCAGGCAAACGGCACTCGTTTAGGGAAGTATAAAAATGGCCTATGGTGGACATTCAGCAGCTGCAAATGGTGGAATTGGAGAAGTCAGTAAGAGGAGGCCAAAAGCAAGATGTTTTTCAGGCAAGCTACGTGTCAGCAGGAGAAGGTGGGGCAAAATAATTTGAAATCCATGATTGGTTCATTTTAATGAAGGTTAGATTATCAACATTCTGGGTAGCCAGACGTGTCCTTTTTTCGGTCAGTATTGAACCAGCAGCACTGAAGACTCTTTCTGATAGCACACTAGAAGCAGGGCAAGCGAGCTCCTGTGATGCATATTCTGCCAATTCTGGCCAGGTGTCTATTTTTGATGCCCAGTAATCAAAGGGGAATGACCTGTGAGGGATTACATCGATAAGGGAAAAAAGTAGTTCGTAACCATACTGGACAAATGCTGTCTCCTGTCACTTTGAATCGATGCCGCACTACCTGTCGTGTCAGCGGTCATTGCGAAATCACTCCACAACCTGGTCATAAAACCCCTCTGTCCAACGCTACTTCGGATTTGTGCACCTCTAACACCTCTGCCATGTTGCCCCATATGGCTCGTGTGAGAACCATCACCGCCACTGTGTGCTGGGAATGCCTCAACCAAACGGTGTACAAGAGTTGCTTGTTTGGTAGCCAATATTTGCTCAAGGTTCTCATGTGGCATGATATTTTGTAATTTTCCTTTATATCGTGGATCCAGGAGGCAGGCCAACCAGTAATCGTCATCGGTCATCATTTTGATAATGCGGGGGTCCCTTTTTAGGATACGCAAGGCATACTCAGCCATGTGGGCCAATGTTCCAGGTGTCAATTCACTGCTTGTGCCAGGTTGAGGAGCACTTTCTTGCAAATCAACATCACTTGTGTCCCGCAAAAACCCTGTACCTGACCTTGCAACGCCACCAGTTTCTATTGCCCCCTGAGAAGCATCCTCCTCCCATAAAGATTCATCCCCATCATCCTCTTCGTCCTCCTCTTCGTCTGCCACCTCGTCCAGGAGAGTTCCCTGAGCAGACAATGGCTGACTGTCATCAAGGCTTCCCTCCTCCTCAGCTGCAGACGCCAGCTCCTTAAAGTGCTTCAAACTTTGCAATCAGCAGACGCATTAGTGGGATGCTCATGCTTATGATGGCGTCGTCTACACTAACCAGCCTTGTGCATTCCTCAAAACACTGAAGGACTTGACAGAGGTCTTGGAGCTTCGACCACTGCACATCAGACAACTCCATGTCTGCCATCCAACTGCCTGCCCGTGTATGTGTATCCTCCCACAAATTAATTACAGCACACCTCTGTTCGCACAGCCTCTGAACCATATGCAGTGTGGAGTTCCACCGTGTTGCAACGTCGATTATTAGGCGGTGCTGGGGAAGATTCAGCGATCGCTGATGGTTCAGCATATGGCTGGAGTGTACGGGCGACCGGCGGATGTGCGAGCAAAGTCTTCGCACCTGCAGGAGCAGGGCTGGTAACTCCGGATAATTTTTGAGGAAGCACTGCACCACCAGGTTCAAGGTGTGAGCCAGGCAAGGTATGTGTTTATATTCTGAAAGGGCTATGGCAGCCATAAAATTCCTTCCGTTATCACTGACTACCTTGCCTGCCTCAAGATGTACACTGCCCAGCCATGACTGAGTTTGTTGCTGCAAGTACTCGGCCAGTACTTCCGTGGTGTGTCTGTTGTCGCCCAAACACTTCATTCTAACACAGCCTGCTGACGCTTACCACTAGCTGTTCAATAATGGGACACCTTGTGTGCAACACTGGCAGCTGCGGATGGAGTGGTCGTGTGACTGTGCTCTGTGGACGAGCTTTCGCTTCTGGAGGAGGAGGAGGGGTGGCGAACGCCTACAGCCAACTGTTTCCTAGACCGTGTGCTAGGCAGAACTGTCCCACTATGGCTGTCCCCTGTGGACCCTGCATCCACCCAATTAACCCAGTGTGCCGTGATGGACACGTAACGTCCCTGGCCATGCCTACTGGTCCATGCATCTGTTGTGAAGTGCACTTTTCGACTGACTGATTGCCTCAGTGCATGGACAATGCGGTCTTTGACATGCTGGTGGAGGGCTGGGATGGCTTTTCTCGCAAAGAAGTGTCGACTGGGTAGGTCATAGCGTGGTACTGCGTAGGCCATCAGGGCTTTGAAAGCTTTGCTTTCAACCAAACGGTAGGGCATCATCTCTAACGAGATTAGTCTAGCAATGTGGGCGTTCAAACCCTGTGTATGCGGATGAGAGGATGAGTACTTTCTTTTCCTAACGAGAGTCTCTTGTAGGGTGAGCTGGACTGGAGAGGTGCATATGGTGGAACTAGCGGTGGTGGGCATGGCAGATTGAGAGAGGGTTGGTGATGGTATTTTCGATATTGGCCTACATACAGTGTTTCCTACCAATAACCTTGTGATTCCCTGACTGCTTTGGCCTTGCGACGATACCTCCACATTTGCTGCTGGTGGTGTCCTAACCGGTGGGCTTACAGTGAGGGAAGCAATGTAGCGTTGCTGGCTACCTTCATTCTGAGTAGGTGCACCAATGGTACAGGACGTTTGGTAGTTAGTCCAGGCTTGCAAGTGCATGCTGGTTAAATGTCTAAGCATGCACGTTGTATTTAAATTTTGATGATTCTTCCCTCTGCTAAAGGTCTTTAAGCATTTCTTACAGATAACTTTTGACTGATCATTCGGATCTTGGTTAAAAAATTGCCACACTGCACTCTTCCTACTATGGAATACCTTTTCAGGTATTGCACGCTGTGCTACTTTCACCGGATGGCCACACTGTCCTAAAACTGTTTTTGATAAACGTTTTTGGCCTAATACGGGCCTGCCAGATAACAGCTGTTGCGATGTAGATGGCTGCTGCGGATCATCCTCCGCCGCTTCTGAGCTACTGGCAGCGGCATCCTCTTCCCCCAATGGCTGCCAATCTGGGTCAACAACTGGGTCATCTATCACCTCCTCTTCAATGTCATGTGCACCTTCCTCTGTGTCACCGTGTAAGGTGCTATAGCGTTCGGGACGGGGCACCATAGTCTCATCAGGGTCAGATTCTGGCTTAGTACACTGCGAGGGCAATGTAGTGATCTGAGTCAATGGAGCAGCATTATTATCTAGCTGTGGCTGTGCATCAGTGCACTCCATGTCCGATTCATCTTGTAATGGGCAGTTAACAATTTCCCGTTCTAACCCAGGCACGGTATGTGTAAAGTGCTCCATGGAGTAACCTGTAGTGTCGCCTGACGCATCCTTCACTTTTGGTTTGGGTGAAGGACACAAGGAAACTTCTTGTTCCTGATCGGGAGCATTCACTGACGACTTGCTGCTTTATATTTGGAACTTTCTGAAGGGGAGGCGAAAGAGCTAGAGGCTGAGTCAGCAAGGAAAGCCAAAACTTTTTCCTGCTGCTCCGGCTTTAAAAGCTGTTTTCCTACTCCCAGATAACGGAGCCTTCGAGGCCTTGTGTAGCCAGATGATGACGCTGGCTCAACAGCTCCAGCCTTAGGTGCTATTGTGCTTTTGCCTCTACCACCAGATGCACCACCACCACCATCAGTACCAGCTCGCAACTACCGCCCACGGCCTCTTCCACCTGACTTCCTCATTTTTTGGAAAATCTAACCAAAATAACAACTGTTATATGGTACTGTAAAAGAAGGTAGATGGTGTATATAAACGTGTTGAGATTTTAAATCTCCCTTTTTTTTTGGGAGACTGAACAAAAAATCAGGCCATATGCAAAAAACAACACCATGTAAGTGGCTGGCTGATATACGACAAACTAACAGGACTGAAGTATATCCACTTTATGAGAATTTGAATCTCCCCTTTTTTTTGGGAGACTGAACCACAACTTAGGCCCAGTGTATATAACAACGCAAACTAAGTGGCTGGCTGATATACGACAAACTAACAGGACAGAAGTATATCCACTTTGTGAGAATTTGAATCTCACTTTTTTGGGGGGAGACTAAACCAAACCTCAGGCCCTGTGCATAAAACAAGACAATATAAGTGGCAGAAAGTGGCTGGCTGATATACCACAAACTAACAGGACTGCAGTATATCCACTTTGTGATAATTTGAATCTCACTTTTTTGGGGAGGAGACTAAACCAAACAACCAAACCTCAGGCCCTGTGCATAAAACAACACAATGTAAGTGGCAGAAAGTGGCTGGCTGATATACCACAAAGTAACAGGACTGAAATATATCCACTTTGTGATAATTTGAATCTCACTTATTTTTTTGGGAGACTAAACCAAACCTCAGGCCCTGTGCATAAAACAACACAACGTAAGTGGCAGAACGTGGCTGGCTGATATACCACAAAGTAACAGGACTGAAATATATCCACTTTGTGATAATTTGAATCTCACTTTTTTTGGGGGGAGACTAAACCAAACCTCAGGCCCTGTGCATAAAACAAGACAATATAAGTGGCAGAAAGTGGCTGGCTGATATACCACAAACTAACAGGACTGAAATATATCCACTTTGTGATAATTTGAATCTCACTTTTTTTGGGGGGAGACTAAACCAAACCTCAGGCCCTGTGCATAAAACAACACAATGTAAGTGGCAGAAAGTGGCTGGCTGATACAGTGGGGCAAAAAAGTATTTAGTCAGTCAGCAATAGTGCAAGTTCCACCACTTAAAAAGATGAGAGGTGTCTGTAATTTACATCATAGGTAGACCTCAACTATGGGAGACAAACTGAGAAAAAAAAATTCAGAAAATCACATTGTCTGTTTTTTTAACATTTTATTTGCATATTACGGTGGAAGATAAGTATTTGGTCAGAAACAAAATTTCATCTCAATACTTTGTAATATATCCTTTGTTGGCAATGACAGAGGTCAAACGTTTTCTGTAAGTCTTCACAAGGTTGCCACACACTGTTGTTGGTATGTTGGCCCATTCCTCCATGCAGATCTCTTCTAGAGCAGTGATGTTTTTGGCTATTCGCTTGGCAACACGGACTTTCAACTCCCTCCAAAGGTTTTCTATAGGGTTGAGATCTGGAGACTGGCTAGGCCACTCCAGGACCTTGAAATGCTTCTTACGAAGCCACTCCTTCGTTGCCCTGGAGGTGTGCTTTGGATCATTGTCATGTTGAAAGACCCAGCCACGTTTCATCTTCAATGCCCTTGCTGATGGAAGGAGGTTTGCACTCAAAATCTCACAATACATGGCCCCATTCATTCATTCATGTACCCGGATCAGTCGTCCTGGCCCCTTTGCAGATAAACAGCCCCAATGCATGATGTTTCCACCACCATGCTTTACAGTAGGTATGGTGTTTGATGGATGCAACTCAGTATTATTTTTCCTCCAAACACGACAAGTTGTGTTTCTACCAAACAGTTCCAGTTTGGTTTCATCAGACCATAGGACATTCTCCCAAAACTCCTCTGGATCATCCAAATGCTCTCTAGCAAACTTCAGACGGGCCCGGACATGTACTGGCTTAAGCAGTGGGACACGTCTGGCACTGCAGGATCTGAGTCCATGGTGGCGTAGTGTGTTACTTATGGTAGGCCTTGTTACATTGGTCCCAGCTCTCTGCAGTTAATTCACTAGGTCCCCCCCGCGTGGTTCTGGGATTTTTGCTCACCGTTCTTGTGATCATTCTGACCCCACAGGGTGGGATTTTGCGTGGAGCCCAAGATCGAGGGAGATTATCAGTTGTCTTGTATGTCTTCCATTTTCTAATTATTGCTCCCGCTGTTGATTTCTGCACTCCAAGCTGGTTGGCTATTGCAGATTCAGTCTTCCCAGCCTGGTGCAGGGCTACAATTTTGTTTCTGGTGTCCTTTGACAGCTCTTTGGTCTTCACCATAGTGGAGTTTGGAGTCAGACTGTTTGAGGGTGTGCACAGGTGTCTTTTTATACTGATAACAAGTTTAAACAGGTACCATTACTACAGGTAATGAGTGGAGGAAAGAGGAGACTCTTAAAGAAGAAGTTACAGGTCTGTGAGAGCCAGAAATCTTGATTGTTTGTTTCTGACCAAATACTTATTTTCCACCATAATATGCAAAAAAAATGATAAAAAAGCAGACAATGTGATTTTCTGGATTTTTTTTTCTCAGTTTGTCTCCCATAGTTGAGGTCTACCTATGATGTAAATTACAGACGCCTCTCATCTTTTTAAGTGGTGGAACTTGTACTATTGCTCACTGACTAAATACTTTTTTGCCCCACTGTATATGAAAAAATACAAGGACTGTAGTACAATTTCAATCTCCCTACAATGATCTCAGGACAAGTATGGCAGCAATAAAAAGGACTGTTGCACACAAAAGTGTGGACAAATAAACAAGATAACTGTGCAGAAAGGAGCAACAGGATTTTTGCTTTTAAAAAAACAGTTGGTTTGCACAGCGGCGTGCAAACAACAATGCAACTATCAGGGAGCCTTATAAGGCAGCCTAATAAGTTACAGAGCTGATGCACAAAAATATAGCCTCCACTGTCCCTGCAAACAAATGGTGGTGTTGGACAGTGGAAATCGCTACAGCACAAGCAGTTTCAGGGCTTAATCTTCCCTCCCTAACTATATCCCTTCTTCTGATGAAGCTGCGGCAACCTCTCCCTATGCTACAATCGGCAGAAGTAAGATGGCGGTTGGCGTTCACGCCCCTTTATAGCCCCTGTGACGCCGCAGAAAGCAAGCCAATCACTGTCATGCCCTCCTCTAAGATGGTGGGGACCGAGACCTATGTCATCACGCTGCCCACACTCTGCGTCCTCCTTAATTGGCTGAAAAATGGCGTTGAACGTGTCATACGAAACGCGACTTTGGCGCGAAGATCGCCGACCTCATGGCCGATCCCACGCTAGGATCGGGTTTCATGAAACCTGACTTTGCCGAAAGTCGGCGATTTTTGAATTTGTCCGATCCGTTTTGCTCAACCCTAGCCAGGACTACAAGGGGCCTTCGGAAGGTGAGTATATGTTTATTTTTTATTTTAAGTCTTTTTTAACCACGCATATAGTGCCCACATTGCTATATACTACGTGGGCTGTGTTACATTCTGCGTGGGCTGCGTTATATACTACATGGCTGCGATGTACTACGTGGGCAGTGTTATATACTATGTGGGCAATGTTATATACTTTGTCGGCTGCGTTATATACTGTGTCGGCTGCGTTATATACTAAATGGCTGCTATATACTATGTGGGCAGTGTTATATACTATGTGGGCAATGTTATATACTGCGTGGGCTGCGTTATATACTACATGGCTGCTATATACTACGTGGGCAGTGTTATATACTGTGTGGGCTGCGTTATATACTACATGGCTGCTATATACTACGTGGGCAGTGTTATATACTGTGTGGTTAGTGTTATATACTGCATGGCTGCTATATACTACATGGCCAGTGTTATATACTATGTGGGCAATGTTATATACTGCGTGGGCTGTGTTATATACTGTTTGGGCTGTGTTATATACTGTGTGGCCACTGTTATATACTGCGTAGCCTGTATTAACGCATCGGATATTCAAGAATATGTCGTGGCCTGTGCTATATACTGTTGTGAATTCTGTTGTCAAGCTCCCTCCTGTGGTCATGAATGGTACTTCGGCTGGTTCTGTCCATGGGCTTCCTCTGGTGGGGCTGCGGCTTCTGAGTTTCCTTCCACAGGTGATGAGGTTAATTCGTTAGCTGGCTGCTCTATTTAACTTCACTTAGATCATTGCTCCATGCCACCTGTCAATGTTCTAGTATTGGTCTGTTCGCTCCTGGATCGTTCTTGTGACCTGTCTTCTCCAGCATAAGCTAAGTTCCTGCTTGTTTTTCTCTTGTTTGCTATTTTTCTGTCCAGCTTGCTATTTTGATTTTTGTCTTGCTTGCTGGAAGCTCTGGGATGCAGAGGGAGCGCCTCCGCACCGTGAGTCGGTGCGGAGGGTCTTTTGCGCCCTCTGCGTGGTTTTTTTTGTAGTTTTTGTGCTGACCGCAAAGTCACCTTTCCTATCCTCTGTCTGTTCAGTAAGTCGGGCCTCTCTTTGCTAAATCTATTTCATCTCTGTGTTTGTGATTTTCATCTTGACTCACAGTCATTATATGTGGGGGGCTGCCTTTTCCTTTGGGGAATTTCTCTGAGGCAAGGTAGGCTTTATTTTTCTTTCTTTAGGGCTAGCTAGTTCTTAGGCTGTGACGAGTTGCATAGGGAGCGTTAGGAGCAATCCACGGCTATTTCTAGTGTGTGTGATAGGATTAGGGATTGCGGTCAGCAGAGTTCCCACGTCCCAGAGCTTGTCCTGTATTATTATTAACTATCAGGTCTTTCCGTGTGCTCTTTACCACCTGTTCCATTATTGTCCTAACCACCAGGTCATAACAATATACTATGTGGCTGCTATATACATACATATTCTAGAATACCCGATGCATTAGAATCGGGCCACCATCTAGTGTCCAATATTGATACTAGATAGATCTCAAATGGTTCAAAAATGTAAAAAGATACCAAATTCTTAGATAACCACTAAATATAATGCACTAACACTATTAAATAGATCTTTAATAGCACGTATTCACCTGGATAGTAGCACAAAATAGAGCACAGATTCTTGTGGATGGGTAGAATGATACCCGTCCATAGCTCTCTTTCCCATTGTTCATTATTGTTGAAGTCCCCTGATGAACTCCCTGAGAAAGGTGCACGGGGTGAAACGTGTCGGGACCTTTGGAGCTAACGCATTGCTGTAGCTGACTGAAGGGATTGGCCGTGAATATACAGCTAAGTGTGCAAGCTTTTGAGCTATGATTTAGCACTTTATCTGCACATTCAGCACTTTATTATACTTTTGGTGATATTGAATTTGAGGACCATTTGTCATTTGAGCTGCAATACTATTTACATGATTACATTTTGAATAGAGTCATCTCTGCTTTGTGCTGCTGACCACGTGAATGTGCTATTACCTTGTATGATACGATGTGATCTGCTCTGTCCAGGCATTCTCTATTTGTGTCATATGAATAACTAGTGGTGAACATAACATATTTGGAGACCACCCCCCCCCCCCCCCCTTTTTTTCTGCCTTAATTAATAAGACTATCTAGACCTTTTGGTATCTAAGGTTTTTTGGATGCGATAAATTATATCAATGCGGTCATCTTAGAACTTATAGTAGGCTATGTGCACACAATGCAGATTTAGTGTAGATTTAGTGCAGATCTGCAGCGTTTTTTTCTGCAGCAGAAATGCTGCAGAACTGCACTGTGATTTACAGTACAATGTAAATCAATGTGAAAAAAAAAGCTGTGCACATGGTGCAGAAAAATCCGCGCAGAAACGCTGCTGATTTCAAAGAAGTGCATGTCACTTCTTTTGTGCAGTTCTGCAGCGTTTCTGCACCCCTCCATTAATAGAAATCCACAGTGGTAAAAACTGCATAAAATCCGCACAAAATCTGCATCAATTGCGCACAAAGAGCACTAAAACCGCATAAAAACTGCAGCAAATCCGCAGCTGAGGATTCTGCCAGGAGATGCGGATTTTGTGCAGAAAATTCTGCACCTCTTTTCCTACATGTGCACATAGCCGTATAATTCTCTACACCCTCGCTCCATTAAAGTTCCATTTAATAGTGACAGTGCATTATATTTAGTGGTCATCTAAGAATTTGATATCTTTTTACATTTTTGACTCATTTGAGATCTATCTAGTATCATCAATATTGGATATATTACTGTAAAATTGGAGCATGAGGGTCCAGTTATTATATAGATCAGAGATTGACACATATTTATGTTTTTGTGCTGGGTGTAGTATTCATTAGTGCTAAATAAGAGATAAAGATCAATTTTGATCTGTATTCAATTGTTCTTTGTCTGTGGTATTGATAGACTAAAGGTACCTTCACACATAACGATTTTGTTAACGATATTGTTGCTTTTTGTGACGTAGCAACGATATCGTTAACAAAATCGTTATGCGTGACAGCGACCAACGATCAGGCCCCTGCTGGGAGATCGTTGGTCGCTGGGAATGATCAGGACCTTTTTTTGGTCGCTGATCACCCGCTGTCATCGCTGAATCGGCGTGTGTGACGCCGATCCAGCGATGTGTTCACTGGTAACCAGCGTAAACATCGGGTTACTAAGCGTAGGGCCGCGCTTAGTAACCTGATATTTACCCTAGTTACCATTGTAAAAGTAAAAAAAAAAAACAGTACATACTTACATTCCGATATCTGTCACGTCCCCCGGCGTCAGCTTCCCGCACTGACTGTGTCAGCGCCGGCCGGCCGTAAAGCAGAGCACAGCAGTGACGTCACCGCTCTGCTTTACGGCCGGCGCTTACACAGTGCAGGGAAGCTGACGCCGGGGGACGTGACAGACATCGGAATGTAAGTATGTAGTGTTTTTTTTTTTTTAACTTTTACAATGGTAACCAGGGTAAATATCGGGTTACTAAGCGCGGCCCTGCACTTAGTAACCCGATGTTTACCCTGGTTACCAGGGGACTTCGGCATCGTTGAAGACAGTTTCAACGATGCCGAAGTTGTTCCCCGGATCGTTGGTCGCTGGAGAGAGCTGTCTGTGTGACAGCTCCCCAGCGACCACACAACGATTTACCAACGATCACGGACAGGTCGTATCGCTGGTCGTGATCGTTGGTAAATCGTTTAGTGTAACGGTACCTTAAGGGATTGCCTAGGGATTGAAGGGAGAGGGGGCACCACATCGCAAATTAGGGTGCCAATCTCCGCTGACAGGAAGGATATCAGATGTTATGGCCTACTAGGGACAGGGAAGGCATATTGCTGTTTTCTTTTCTCCCTTCATGGGCCGCTGCCCAGATTCCCGGGCTGATATTTCCCTTTTTTTTTTGGGGGGGGGGGGGGAGAGGTGTTTTTAATGAACTTTGTGTAATGTTTGGTATTATCCGTGTATGATTAATTAATAAAGAATATTTTGATAGGGGTGGATTTTTGGTTTTGGTGTCGTCTTACTTGTAGGATGGAAGTCAGAATACGCTGAAGAAATTACTGACATCTTGCTGGACCTGAAAGAAATAAAGTAGCAACAAACTTCTGACCAATTGGAGGAAACTGAAACAATGGTACTGTACTTAATACACAATTACCTGGCCTCTGCCCAGGGTAATGATGTCAAAGCTGTTCACTGGGTTACCCGGCATGGACAACTGCCAAAAGGGAAATGGCCATTGAAGAAGGGAGGCACCTGTGCAAGGAGAGGTGCCTTACAGAAAGGAGATTTGTGTAATGTGTGTGTGTGTGTGTGTGTGTGTGTGTGGTATGTCAGAAACTTGTACAATGTTTATGGTCTTTGGAAAGTGTGAATGTGTGTGCTTTCTGGTGGAGCCTTGAATAATGTGTGTGCTATGTGGTAAGTCAGAAACTAGTACAATGTTTATGGTCTTTGGAAAGTGTGAATGTGTGTGCTTTCTGGTGGAGCCTTGAATAATGTGTGTGCTATGTATGCAGACTGGTAGATTATGTGTGTGGTCCTGAGGTTGAGACTTCTAGAATATGTGTGTGGTTTGTGGGAGGAGACTTGTGTAAAGTGTGTGTGGTCTGCAGAAGCAGACTTGTGTAATGTGTGTGTCCTGTGGGAGGAGACTTGTGTAGTTTGTGAGGTCTGTGGGAGAAAACTTGTGTAGGAGACTTATGTATTATTTGTGGTCTGTGGGTGGAGACTTGTGCAATGTGTGATCTGTGTGAGGAGACATGAATAATTAATGTAGTCTGTGGGAGGTGACTTATAAGTGTGTGTGCTGTCTGTGAGAGGAGACTTAATGTGATGTGTGTGGACTGAGGGAGGAGACTTGTGTAATTTGCATGGTCTGTGAGAGGAGACATGTGTAATATATGTGGTCCCCTGAGGAAGGAAGTTGTACTTCCGAAACGCGCGTCGGGGAGGGCGGGAAATCGCATGTGCCCCTGCTGTGTACCACTAGGTATGTGATTGTATATGCCGCCACTGTGCATTATAGTTTTGGCAGCTACATATTGGAACTATGTGATGTGCCCAGGGTTTTCATGCATCCTCTCACCGCCGCTTTGTATGTGGTATGATCTGTCACTTTTTAGCTATGTTCTCTGTCATCTGATCTGGTGTATTTAATAAATATTTTTGCAATACATTTCTATATGGTACTGGACTTTGTTGCACTGAATACTGTTTGTGGTGTTTCCTTGTGTAATGTGTGTGGTCTGTGGGAGGAGATTTGTGTAATGTGTGATCTGTGTGAGGAGGCATGAATAGTGTGGTCTGTGGGAGGTGACTTATAAGTGTGTGTGTGGTCTGTGGGAAGAGACTTGTGTAATATGTGTGGTCTGTCGGAGGAGACTTATGTAATGTGTGTGTGGTAGGAGACTTGTGTAATGTGTGTGGTCTGTGAGAGGAGACTTATGTAATGTGTGTGGTCTGTGGGAAGAGATTTGTGTAATTTGTGTGGTCTGTGGGAGGAGACTTATGTAATATGTGTGTGGTCTGTGGGTGGAGACTTATGTAATGTGTGTGGTCTGTGGGAAGAGATTTGTGTAATTTGTGTGGTCTGTGGGAGGAGACTTATGTAATATATGTGTGGTCTGTGGGTGGAGACTTATGTAATGTGTGTGGTCTGTGGGAAGAGATTTGTGTAATTTGTGTGGTCTGTGGGAGGAGACTTATGCAATATATGTGTGGTCTGTGGGTGGAGACTTGTGTAATATGTGTGGTCTGTGGGAGGAAACTTGTGTAATGTGTGTGGTCTGTGGGAGGAGACTTATGTAATGTGTGTGGTCTGTGGGAGGAGACTTGTGTAATTTGTGTGGCCTGTGAGAGGAGACTTGTGCAATATGTGTGGTCTGTGGTAGGAGACTTATGTAATATGTGTGGTCAGTGGGTGGAGACTTGTGCAATGTGTGATCTGTGTGAGGAGACATGAATAATTAATGTGGTCTGTGGGAGGTGACTTATAAGTGTGTGTGTGCTGTCTGTGAGAGGAGACTTAATGTGATGTGTGTGGACTGAGGGAGGAGACTTGTGTAATTTGCGTGGTCTGTGAGAGGAGACATGTGTAATATATGTGGTCCCCTGAGGAAGGAAGTTGTACTTCCGAAACATGCGTCGGGGAGGGCGGGAGATCGCATGTACCCCTGCTGTGTACCACTAGGTATGTGATTGTATATGCCACCACTGTGCATTATAGTTTTGGCAGCTACATATTGGAACTATGTGATTTGCCCAGGGTTTTCATGCGTCCCCTCACCGCTGCTTTGTATGTGGTATGATCTGTCACTTTTTAGCTATGTTCTCTGTCATCTGATCTGGTGTATTTAATAAATATTTTTGCAATACATTTCTATATGGTACTGGACTTTGTTGCACTGAATATTGTGTGTGGTGTTTCCTTGTGTAATATGTGTGGTCTGTGGGAGGAGATTTGTTTAATGTGTGATCTGTGTGAGGAGGCATGAATAATTATTAATAATTATAATTAGTGTGGTCTGTGGGAGGTGACTTATAAGTGTGTGTGTGTGGTCTGTGGGAAGAGACTTGTGTAATGTGTGTGGTCTGTCAAAGGAAACTTCTGTAATGTGTGTGGTCTGTGCTGTGGGAGGAGACTTAGTGTGATGTGTGTGGCCTGAGGGAGGAGACATTTGTAATGTGTGTGGTCTGTCAAAGGAAACCTGAGGGAGAAAACGTTGGTAATGTATTCTGCGGGAGGAGACTTGGGTAATGTGTGTGTGTGTGTGTGGTCTGTGGGAGGAGACTTGTGTAATGTGTGTGGTCCGTGGGAGGAGATTTGTTTACTGTTTTATCTTTGGGAGGAGATATGAATAATCAGTGTGGTCTGTGAGAGGTGACGTATAAATGTGTGTGTGGTCTGTGGAAGGAGACTTGAGTAATATGTGTGTGGTCTATAGGAAGACACTTACAGTGGGGCAAAAAAGTATTTAGTCAGTCAGCAATAGTGCAAGTTCCACCACTTAAAAAGATGAGAGGCGTCTGTAATTTACATCATAGGTAGACCTCAACTATGGGAGACAAACTGAGAAAAAAAAATCCAGAAAATCACATTGTCTGTTTTTTTAACATTTTATTTGCATATTATGGTGGAAAATAAGTATTTGGTCAGAAACAAACAATCAAGATTTCTGGCTCTCACAGACCTGTAACTTCTTCTTTAAGAGTCTCCTCTTTCCTCCACTCATTACCTGTAGTAATGGCACCTGTTTAAACTTGTTATCAGTATAAAAAGACACCTGTGCACACCCTCAAACAGTCTGACTCCAAACTCCACTATGGTGAAGACCAAAGAGCTGTCAAAGGACACCAGAAACAAAATTGTAGCCCTGCACCAGGCTGGGAAGACTGAATCTGCAATAGCCAACCAGCTTGGAGTGAAGAAATCAACAGTGGGAGCAATAATTAGAAAATGGAAGACATACAAGACCACTGATAATCTCCCTCGATCTGGGGCTCCACGCAAAATCCCACCCCGTGGGGTCAGAATGATCACAAGAACGGTGAGCAAAAATCCCAGAACCACGCGGGGGGACCTAGTGAATGAACTGCAGAGAGCTGGGACCAATGTAACAAGGCCTACCATAAGTAACACACTACGCCACCATGGACTCAGATCCTGCAGTGCCAGACGTGTCCCACTGCTTAAGCCAGTACATGTCCGGGCCCGTCTGAAGTTTGCTAGAGAGCATTTGGATGATCCAGAGGAGTTTTGGGAGAATGTCCTATGGTCTGATGAAACCAAACTAGAACTGTTTGGTAGAAACACAATTTGTCGTGTTTGGAGGAAAAAGAATACTGAGTTGCATCCATCAAACACCATACCTACTGTAAAGCATGGTGGTGGAAACATCATGCTTTGGGGCTGTTTCTCTGCAAAGGGGCCAGGACGACTGATCCGGGTACATGAAAGAATGAATGGGGCCATGTATCGTGAGATTTTGAGTGCAAACCTCCTTCCATCAGCAAGGGCATTGAAGATGAAACGTGGCTGGGTCTTTCAACATGACAATGATCCAAAGCACACCGCCAGGGCAACGAAGGAGTGGCTTCGTAAGAAGCATTTCAAGGTCCTGGAGTGGCCTAACCAGTCTCCAGATCTCAACCCTATAGAAAACCTTTGGAGGGAGTTGAAAGTCCGTGTTGCCAAGCGAAAAGCCAAAAACATCACTGCTCTAGAGGAGATCTGCATGGAGGAATGGGCCAACATACCAACAACAGTGTGTGGCAACCTTGTGAAGACTTACAGAAAACATTTGACCTCTGTCATTGCCAACAAAGGATATATTACAAAGTATTGAGATTAAATTTTGTTTCTGACCAAATACTTATTTTCCACCATAATATGCAAATAAAATGTTAAAAAAACAGACAATGTGATTTTCTGGATTTTTTTTCTCAGTTTGTCTCCCATAGTTGAGGTCTACCTATGATGTAAATTACAGACGCCTCTCATCTTTTTAAGTGGTGGAACTTGCACTATTGCTGACTGACTAAATACTTTTTTGCCCCACTGTATATATGTGTTTGTGGTTTGTGTGGGGAGACTTATGTATGTGGTCTGTAGGGGGAGACTTGTGTAATGTATGTGGTCTGTAGGGGAGACTTGAGTATTGTGTGTGTGGTCTGTGGGAGGAGACTTATGTAATGTGGGATCTGTGAAAGGAGACATGAATAATTAATGTGGTCTGTGGGAGGTGACTTATAAATGTGTGAGTTGTCTGTGGGAGGAGACTTGTGTAATGTCTGTAGTCTGTTCGAAGAGATTTGTGTTAATGTATAGTCTGTGGGAGGAGACTTGTGTAATGTATATGTGTGTAGTGTGTCAGAAAATTTGTAGAGGGTGTGTGTGATCTTGGAGTGGAGACCTGATTAATAAGTGGTTTGCTGGAGACTTGTGGATTGTGTGTGTTCTGTGGGAGGATGTTTATAGCATGAGTATGTGTTCTGTGGACGGAAACCAGTAGAAAATGTGGTTTGTGGGTAGAGAATTGTATAATGTGTGTGTGTAGTCTGTGGGTAGAGACTTGTATAGTGTGTGTGTGTGTGTGTGTGTGTGTGTAGTCTGTGGGTAGAGACTTGTATAGTGTGTGTGTAGTCTGTGGGTAGAGACTTGTATAGTGTGTGTAGTCTGTGGGTAGAGACTTGTATAGTGTGTGTGTGTGTGTGTGTGTGTAGTCTGTGGGTAGAGACTTGTATAGTGTGTGTGTAGTCTGTGGGTAGAGACTTGTATAGTGTGTGTAGTCTGTGGGTAGAGACTTGTATAGTGTGTGTGTAGTCTGTGGGTAGAGACTTGTATAGAGTGTGAGTTTAGTTTGTGTGTAGAGACTTTTATAGTGTGTGTGTAGTCTGTATAGAGACTTGCACAGGTGCTTCTCAAAAAATTAGAATATCATCAAAAGTTAATTTATTTCAGTTCTTCAATACAAAAAGTGAAACTCATATATTATATAGAGTCATTACAAACAGTGATCTATTTCAAGTGTTTATTTTTGTTAATGTTGATGATTGTGGCTTACAGCCAATGTAAACCCAAAAGTAATTGCTAAAGAAGCTGGCTATTCACAGAGTGCTGTATCCAAGCATATCAATGGAAAGTTGAGTGGAAGGAAAAGTGTGGTAGAAAAAGGTGCACAAGCAACTGGGATACCCGCAGCCTTGAAAGGATTGTTAAGAAAAGGTCATTCAAGAATTTGGGGGGAATTCACAAAGAGTGGACTGCTGCTGGAGTGATTGCTTCAAGATCCCCCACACACAGACGTATCCAGGACATGGGCTACAGGTGTTGCATTCCTTGTGTCAAGCCACTGATGACCAAACAACAATGCCAGAATGTCTTACCTGGGCCAAGGAGAAAACGAACTGCACTGTTGCTCAGTGGTCCAAGGTGTTATTTTCAGATGAAAGTAAATGTTGCATTTCATTTGGAAATCAAGGTCCCAGAGTCTTAAGGAAAATTCGAGAGGCAAACAATACAAGCTCCTTGAGGTCTAGTGTGAAGTTTCCACAATCAGTGATGGTTTGGGGAGCCATGTCATCTGCTGGTGTAGATACACTGTGTTTTATCAATACCAAAGTCAGTGCAGTCGCCTACCAGAAAATTTCTATGTAAGCACTTCATGCTTCCCTCTGCCGACAAGCTTTTTGGAGATGGAAATTTCATTCTTCAGCAGGACTTGGCACCTGTCCACACTGCCAAAAGTACCAATACCTGGTTTAAAAACAACAGTATCACTGTGCTTGATTGGCCAGCAAACTCACCTGACCTTAACCCCATAGAGAATCTATGGAGTATTGTCAAGAGGAAGATGAAAGACACCAGACTGAACAATGCAGATGAGCTGAAGGCTGCTATCAAAGCAACCTGGGCTTCCATAACACCTCAGCAGTGCCAAAGGCTGATCGCCTCCATGCCACGCCACATTGATATAGTAATTGATGCAAAAGGATCCCCGACCAAGTATTGAGCATATTTACTGAACATACATTTCAGTAGGCCAAGATTTTGGATTTTAAAATCCTTTTTCAAGCTGGTGTCCTAATTTATCCTAATTTATTGAGATAATGACTATTGGGTTTTCATTGGCTGTAAGCCATAATCATCAACATTAACAGAAATAAACACTTGAAATAGATCACTCTGTTTGCAATGACTCTATGTAATATGAGCTTAACTTTTTGTATTCAAGAACTGAAATAAATTAACTTTTTGATGATATTCTAATTTTGTGAGAAGCACCTGTATAGTGTGCGTGTGTATTCTGTGGGTAGACTTGTACAGTGTGTGTGTGTATTCTGAGGGCAGAGACTTGTATAGTGTGTGCGTGTGTAGTCTGTGGGTAGAGACTTGTATATTGTGTGTGTACGGTCTCTAGGTGGAAGTTTGTAGAATGTATAACTTATAAAAAACGTTCTGCCAGAGTTAACCCAAGTAAGCTGTGTAATTGCATGTAGGGTAAGAGTGCTTTCACATTGCATTCTGTGTCCCTGTCGGGGCATACATCCAAAATCCTCTGCAAAACGGCATCGGGAAGCATGCATCCAGGGCCGCCATCAGGGCATGACGGCCGTGACTGGCGTATGGGGCCCGGTGGGCAGAGGGGGCCCGCATCGGGTCCCGTCTCATCTGCTCACCGGGCCCCTACCGGCAGCCGCAGGCTAACCGGGCCCTTAGCGCCGACGCTGCAGCTGTTTAAAGCTATTGACGTGCGGGCGCGGGCCCGCACATCAATAGTTAACAGCCGCCAGCCAATCTGAGGCTGGCAGCTGACGTCAGCCGCAGCGTGCGTGCATGTCGCCGGCGTCTGACGTCATTGTCAGTCGCCGGCAAGTGCATGCTGCAGCTGCGTGGAGACTTCGCCCGCCGCAGGAGCACGGCCAGGTAAGAACTTCTTTTTTTTTTTTTCTTGAGAGCGGCGATCCGGGGGGCCCAGGGAAGAACGCTGGACACAGGGGCAAAGTGCTGGACAGAGATGGGGCAGAGTGCTGGACAGAGATGGGGCAGAGTGCTGGACAGAGATGGGGCAGAGTGCTGGACAGAGATGGGGCAGAGTGCTAGACAGAGATGGGGCAGAGTGCTGGACAGAGATGGGGCAGAGTGCTGGACAGAGATGGGGCAGAGTGCTGGACAGAGATGGGGCAGAGTGCTGGACAGAGATGGGGCAGAGTGCTGGACAGAGATGGGGCAGGATTGGACAAACATGGGGCAGAGTGCTGGACACAGATGGGGCAGGATTGGAAACAGATGGGGCAGAGTGCTGGACACAGATGGGGCAGGATTGGAAACAGATGGGGCAGAGTGCTGGACACAGATGGGGCAGGATTGGAAACAGATGGGGCAGGATTGGAAACAGATGGGGCAGAGTGCTGGACACAGATGGGGCAGGATTGGAGACAGATGGGGCAGGATGGATACGATGGAGACAGATGGGGCAGGATGGGGAGATCATATGGGGCAGAATGGATACTCATGAGGGCAGGATGGGAGAACATATGGCTGGAGCCTGGAATGAGACACACGGGGGCTAGGATGGCGAATATTACCATAAGGGCTAATTAAGGGATATTATTATTGCAGTGATGCATTTATTTTATTTTTTGAGTATACTGTTTTAAATGGGGGGCGGTCCTGTTACTGTGTAGAGTGATACTATGTCGCCTTCTTCATGTGGTGTAATGTAGAGGCTGGGAAAATTAAGTAATGTGTTCTACAAGCGGAACTCGAGATAACTGTGTTATTTCCTGCAGAGACAAGTCCTGGCTGGATGAAGTGATGGCGGTCTGTGCTGGATGAAAGATGAAGGACTTCACCTAGAGACATCACTGGTGAGTCAGTGTTACCTATACACTGACACTATTGTTGTGAATTCTGCTCTTGGGCTCCCTCCGGTGGTTGTAGGTGGCACTTTTGTGAGTTCTGCTCTTGGGCTCCCTCCGGTGGTTTTAAGTGGAATGGCTGCTCCTTGGATTTAGCAGTCTGCAGCTGCTTCCACTGATTGTCTTTCTGCTCAGCTATTTATGCCTGGCTCTTCCCTTCAGCCAGTGCCACTTGTCAATGGTTCCTGGTTGGATTCACATCTCTCTTGGATTTCCCTGATATCCTGACCAGTTCAGCAAAGATAAGTCCTTGCTTTGCTCTTTTCTGTCCACTTGTGGACTTATTCGTTCTGTGCATTCTATGTTTTGTCCAGCTTGTCAGTATGGATTAATTCAGTTAAGCTAGAAGCTCTGGGAAGCAGATTTACCCTCCACACCTTTAGTCAGGTGTGGAGATTTTTGTAAACTCTGTGTGGATTTTTGTAGTTTTTAATACTGACCGCACAGTATTCTATCCTGTCCTATCTATCTAGCTAGACTGGCCTCCTGTGCTAAATCCTGGTTTCATTCTGTGTATGTCTTTTCCCTCTCCACTCACAGTCATTATTTGTGGGGGGCTATCTATTCTTTGGGGATTTTCTCTGAGGCAAGATAGTTTTCCTGTTTCTATCTTTAGGGGTAGTTAATTCTCAGGCTGTGACGAGGTGCCTAGGGAGTGACAGGAGCATCCCATGGCTACTTCTAGTGTGGTGTTGAGCTTAGGGACTGCGGTCAGTACAGGTACCACCTCCTTCAGAGCTCGTCCCATGTTGCTCCTAAACCACCAGATCATAGCACACTATACACTGTATACTATATACAGAGGTCCTGTGTACAATGTCACCAGTGATCACTGTATTACCTATACATTATATACAGAGCTCATGTGTATAATGTCACCGGTGATCACTGTATTACCTCTACACAGACACTGCATACTAATTACAGATCTCCTGTGTATAATGGCACTGATGGTGATAGTATTGTGGGGTTTTTTTTTATTACTGATCAGTATTGTAGTATTCAGTCATTGGTGGTAATATGTGGTCTGGTCATGATGTAGCGGTATTTGTTCCTTGTATTTTATATTATTCGATCACTGTGGTGGTAATATGTCTTCTGGTCATAGTGTTGTGGTATTTGTTCCTTGTATGTAGTATTATAGGTCATTTTAAAAATTGAAAAATAAATAAAAATATACCTAAATTGTATTGCATATTTTAACAAATATTTAATAGGTTACAGCAGAGTAGGGCCCGGCCAAAAGTGTCTACCGTGTTATGGTGGCGGCTTAAAAAATCTTTTGGCCAAAACAAAAGCTGCCAGCTATATGTGTGATCTGGTGATGGGAACTGTCAATGTGTGATAGGTGAGAAGTGGAGGTTTTCCAAGAGAGAGCGGTGGGACTGTGGACAGTTCGAGGGGTGGAGCCTGGAGGTAGGGCTGGGGTGGAGCCTGGGCGGGGTCTCAAGGGGGCCCCGAAAATTTTGCCAGTATGGGGCCCCAAAATTTCTAGTGGCAGCCCTGCATGCATTGACATGGCCATAAACTGTAATGGTGACAGCAGAGCAAACGTGCGCTCTGCCGTGCAACATTTTCCGGAGCGTACTCTTACCTAAGGTGGACACTGAGATGTAGTAGACTGCATCTGAGTGTCCGTCTCCTGTAGGTGTACTCTGCCGAAAAAAGTGCGTGGCAGAGCTCACGTTTGCTCTGCTGTCACCATTACAGTCTATGGCCCTGTCGGCGCATGCGTCCGGACCCCGTTTTGCAGGACAATTCGTACATATGCCCCGACGGGGGCACAATGTAATGTGAAAGCACCCTAAGAGTCCATTTACAATAGATGATATGCTGCTCTAATGACCACTTGCTCACCAACTTTGTTGATTGTTGGTCCTTAAATTGCTTGTTTGCAAACAACAGTGAACAACCTGTAATAGATCGCTTAGTGCCCATATGCTGCCATTGTTCTCGGCAGCACATGTGCTATTTACATATTACAGCGTGCTGCAGAGAAAAATGATCTTTTGCGCAGCGCAAAAGACCGTTCCACTTGACGAGTAAGTTCTGCTCATTTATTGCGTGATTAGCAACACGTTTATCGTGAAACGAGAGTTCTTAAGGGATACTCATTCACGATAATCTTGCAGTGTAAATGGATCTTAAGTTCTACACTATTTATGACGACTGATCGGTGACTCGGGCTCAGCTCCATTGTCTAGTGGAGTCTAATGCAGTCAGAAATCCATCTTCTGTCTTATGAGAGGATTAAGAAGCTGTGAAGTAGTTCATCAGATGCCAATGGGGTTCTTCACACAACATGTTTTACCTCTGTAGGGAACCAAGAAAACGCAAAAACACCTAATCAAATACCCTGTAAATCAGTCTGGTATCCTGATTATTATTTTTTTTTAATTTGGATAAGCCTGTAAATCTGTAATCTAGAGCTTATAATGGTGAAGAAGCATGATTAAAGATGTGGTGAACATCATTCACACATTTGACCTGCTTTCGTTCTGAAACAGCTCTAAGGTCCAAAAAGAGCCGGCCCAGGACCCGAATAGCCTCTCTTGAGCTTGCATCTTACGCAGCACATGGCTTCCTTGCCAGGTCTCATTATGTTTCACTTCCTCCTATACCAGGCAGGAAACAATGTATCGGAGCCAGTAAATAGCATCCTTGTATTGGGTCACCTTTCATTTGAATCAACCAAGAAATCGGCAAATACTCGGGCGCCTATTGGAGGCTTCAGCTCACATTGCTCCCACATTCTGCTTATCTGAAGGTGAATGATGTAAATGTTTTACAAATGAGATTTGTACCTTTCCCACTTGCGGCAGAATCCGTGTCACCCTCCCAGGCTGCGCGGAAACTGTCACAGCAAGATAAATGAGAGGCTGCCTCACACATTCAGCCATTATTTCATTGTACAAAGCACTGGGATTTTAACTGAGATGCCCTTTTGGAGAAATAGCGTTTGATTGTAACTGAGAAAGAAGAGGCAAAAAGTAGAAGGTGGTGGCATATAAAAGGCGCTGAATTAGGGTTAGCCTCACCAAAAAAAGCCATACAATGAACACACAACGCGTTTTGGGGTCAAGTTCATCATGTGATGACCTGTTATAGGGATCTAGCTGGGAGGGGGTTAGTCCTAATATATCGCTTTCTGTCATTTAGCCTTGAAGGTGGAGTGAGATATGGTCAGGACCACTTTATGGTCACAAAACTCACAGATGTGCCATAATTCTGGTGAAGAAGTGTCAATCTGAAAAGTAAATGGCTCCAAAAACAATATTAGCATTTTCTATTCCATTCAAGGACATATAGCATCAAATATGAACTTAGTCTAAAGGCGATGTTGCTGGAAGTTGTAGTTCTACAGCAAGACGGCCACACACTAAAACGTCCAGTACCATCTGGAGGGGCAACAACAGACTCATATCACATGTCCAGACATGCTGGTAGCTTTAGTCTCCCATTTTGTAGAATTGCATCTTACGGATCGGCGACTTAGGATTTTACTACGTCTAATACAAATCTGTCAAAAATTAATAATCTGTTCCATCTAGGGAAGCCACCGGTCTCCAGTGAGGGGCAATCAGTATAGAAGGACAGAAGCCTTGGGGTCAGGCTATTTGCCACCACTCATCTCATTGAGGCCATAACTACATTGTTTCAGGACACAGAAATTCTCCATAGTCTGAGCTTAAAACAGGTAACAGCGCCACCTACCTGGCCATCACCGGAGGGAACGGACCAAATGGAATGTGTCAGATTTGGCTGTTCTACAAAAGTTACAGAATTAGTTTGAGAGATTTTATATGTTAAACGCCAAAATATAAAAAGGCTCAGTGGGTCACAGATTTAATTCTGGTTATTCCCCTATTTTTGGCCCACAGTTGGGAACTCTGTGGCACCTTCACACTTGAGCAATGTGTATTGCAAATCCTTGCACAGTAGAAGCTGGGAGCACTGTTATCAGTAGAAATGCTGTGATCAGTAGTGGATCTGAGTCGCGCACCAGGGCAGGGTACTCGGTACCGGGTCCGGTCGCTATTAAAGGGGATGTTACGGTGGCTGCGACCCGGTCCGTGGCCCTGGGACTCACTGTAAAGGGGAACGGTCTTTAAGGGGGAATTGTGAATAAGTCTGTCGTGACACCATTTGTGGTATTCGGTCAATAGGGGGACCAACGCTGCTTTAAAGGGGTCCTCTGGGGGATGTTGTTGCAGCAATGATGGTGGCGCTTCCTACTGGTGAAGCGGGGTCCCCAGGGGTCCTAGAGTGTATGGCGATGATGGTGTTTGCCGGTCAATGAGTAAAGGACACAAGTTGTAAAGTCTTTACCTGGTTTACTGTAGTTGGCAGGCCACAGTCCATGGTACCGGCAACAGGTACATTAGGAGTTCAGGCAGCCCGGAAACAATTGGAATCCCCTTGGCAAGTCAGGTTGGGATCCTTCCACTGTGCGCTTGCTATAGTCCCTTGCTGTCTGTAATGTCCTAACAAGGTCCTGGTTCTTTCCCCTGTCCTGGGACAGGTACCTGTATGGTAGTCAGCTTGAGCCATTCCTTCTGGGCTCTCTGCACAGTGACTCCAGGCTCCAGGGTGCTGCTGTACCACAGGCTTAATTTGGGCAGTATACGTATAGTTCTGTGCCCTCCAGTTCTGCTAGGTGTCCTACAGTTCCACTCTTGCCTCGGTCTCACGGTACCCGGTCTCTGCGCTTTGGCTCCTCAGAGGCGCACTTTCAGCCTCCTTGAGCCCTGAAATCTCTCCTCTGCTCCTTTCCTGTCTCTCTTCATTCTCAACTGCACTCACTGGTCTCTCTGGACCAACTGTCTGACTCCTCCTCCAAACCAGGATCTTTATTCAGGGAAGCTACCCTAAAACAGGGTTTTGAGCTCCCCCTCCTGGCCTGGATTCAGAAGGTGTTGTGTGTGTGATTTACCTGCCAAAGATATCCCTCTTTTTTTAGGCATAGCACTACCCTCCCCGAGAGGAAGGCAGCACTACTGTGGCACCCGAGCTCCTGGGGTGCCACAGATCCCAAAGTTGAATTGCTACCAATTACTTGGATAATAAGTGTCCTACAGATCTACTGATGGATCATCTATGTCAGGACAGATGGGTGCAGTCTACATTAGGACAGGATTTACCATCTACATAGATGTTTTGCAGGAATACCGGGATCAATTTGGAACAGGTCACCATTTTGTTGCACCAAAAGTGAGATCTTGGCCTGCAGACGAGCAATGTAAGGGTATGCGCACACGTTCAGGTTTTTTCGTGTTTTTTTTTGCGTTTTGTCGCGATAAAAACGCGATAAAAACACATTACAAACTGCAGACATATGCATCCTATCATTTAGAAGGCATTCTGCAATTTTTGTGCACATGATGCATTTTTCCGCAAAAAAACGCATTGCGGTAAAAAAAAGCAGCAGGTTCATTAATTTTGCGGATTTTCTGCATTTTTGCCACTATTCTATGCATTTGGGAAAAAACGCACCAAAAACACATCAAAAAACGCAAAAAAAACGCATGCGGATTTCTGGCAGATATGTCCAGTTTTTGTCAGGAAATTTCTGCTAGAAAATCCTGACGTGTGCACATACCCTAAGATTGTTGATTATCTAGATTATCTAGATCTGCCTGGTATAGGCTTCCTAGTGTAGATTTGTATCTCTCCCTCCATATCTTTATCACCCTATTGTGCACTCTATTCCCCACAATTAGATTTGTACCTTATGTGTGACGACCAGAGACCGGCAGCAGGATGAAAACTATTGCTAGGAGAGAGAAATATGCATACCTTACACTCTGAAGACGCCAGTGCCAATTTTTGCCCATTGGTGATGCTCAGTCCTCATTGACTAACATAGTAACATAGTTAGTAAGGACGAAAAAAGACATTTGTCCATCCAGTTCAGCCTATATTCCATCATAATAAATCCCCAGATCTACGTCCTTCTACAGAACCTAATTGTATGATACAATATTGTTCTGCTCCAGGAAGACATCCAGGCCTCTCTTGAACCCCTCGACTGAGTTCGCCATCACCACCTCCTCAGGCAAGCAATTCCAGATTCTCACTGCCCTAACAGTAAAGAATCCTCTTCTATGTTGGTGGAAAAACCTTCTCTCCTCCAGACTAGAAGTTAGTGGCTACGATCGCTCTGATTGGATGTTGAAAGTGAAACTGCCAATCAGAGCGATTTGTAATATTTCACCTATTAAAACTGGTGAAATATTATAATCCAGCCATGGCCGATGCTGCAATATCATCGGCCATGGCTGGAAACACTTATGTGCCCCCACCCCACCACACCGATCGTCCCCCCAAGCCACCGATCTGTCCGGTACACTGCTCTGGCTCCCCTCCGTCCTGTGCTCCGCTCCCCCCGTGCTCTTGTCCGCTCACCCCTGTGCTCCAATCACCCCCCCGTGCTCCAATCACCCCCCCTGCACTCCGTTCAACCCCCCGTGCTCCGTTCCACCCCCCCGTGCTCCGTTCAACCCCCCCGTGCTCTGTTCCACCCCCCCATGCTCTGTTCCACCCCCCCGCGCTCCGATCCACCCCCCCATGCTCCGATTTCCCCCCCCGTGCTCCCCCTCCACCCCATCATACTTACCGATCCTGCCGGGGTCCGTCCGTCCGTCTTCTCACTGGGCGCCGCCATCTTCCAAAATGGCGGGCGCATGCGCAGTGCGCCCGCCGAATCTGCCGGCCGGCAGATTCATTCCAAAGTGCATTTTGATCACTGAGATATAATCTATCACAGTGATCAAAATAAAAAAAATAATAAATGACCCCCCCTCCCTTTGTCACCCCCATAGGTAGGGACAATAAAAAAATAAAGAATTTTTTTTTTCCACTAATGTTAGAATAGGGTTAGGGGTAGGGGTAGGGTTAGGGCTAGGGGTAGGGTTAGGGCTAGGGTTAGGGGTAGGGTTAGGGGTAGGGTTAGGGCTAGGGGTAGGGTTAGGGCTAGGGGTAGGGTTAGGGGTAGGGTTAGGGCTAGGGTTAGGGTTAGAGTTTCGGTATGTGCACACGTATTCTGGTCCTCTGCGGATTTTTCCGCTGCAGATTTGATAAATCCGCAGTGCTAAACCGCTGCGGATTTACGGCGGATTTACCGCGTTTTTTCTGCGCAGTTCACTGCGGTTTTACAACTGTGATTTTCTATTGGAGCAGTTGTAAAACCGCCGCGGAATCCGCAGAAAGAAGTGACATGCTGCGGAATGTAAACCGCTGCGTTTCCGTGCAGTTTTTCTGCAGCATGTGTACAGCGATTTTTGTTTCCCATAGGTTTACATTGAACTGTAAACTCATGGGAAACTGCTGCGGATCCAAAGCGTTTTCCGCAGCGTGTGCACATACCTTTAGAATTAGGCTATGTGCACACGGTGCGGATTTGGCTGCGGATCCGCAGCAGTGTTCCATCAGGTTTACAGTTCCATGTAAACCTATGGAAAACCAAATCCGCTGTGCCCATGGTGCGGAAAATACCGCGCGGAAACGCTGCGTTATATTTTCCGCAGCATGTCAATTCTTTGTGCGGATTCCGCAGCGTTTTACACCTGTTCCTCAATAGGAATCCGCAGGTGAAATCCGCACAAAAAACACTGGAAATCTGCGGAAAATCCGCAGGTAAAACGCAGTGCCTTTTACCCGCGGATTTTTCAAAAATGGTGCTGAAAAATCTCACACGAATCCACAACGTGGGCACATAGCCTTAGGGTTAGGGTTGGAATTAGGGTTGTGGTTAGGGTTAGGGGTGTGTTGGGGTTAGGGTTGTGGTTAGGGGTGTGTTGGGGTTAGGGTTGGAATTAGGGTTGTGGCTACAGTTGGGATTAGGGTTAGGGGTGTGTTGGGGTTAGTGTTGGAGGTAGAATTGAGGGGTTACCACAGTTTAGGCACATCAGGGGTCTCCAAACGCAACATGGCGCCACCATTGATTCCAGCCAATCTTGTATTCAAAAAGTCAAATGGTGCTCCCTCAATTCCGAGCCCCGACGTGTGCCCAAACAGTGGTTTACCCCCACATATGGGGTACCAGCATACTCAGGATAATCTGCGCAACAATTACTGGGGTCCAAATTCTCCTGTTACCCTTGTGAAAATAAAAAAATGCTTGCTAAAACATCATTTTTGAGGAAAGAAAAATGATTTTTTATTTTCACGGCTCTGCGTTGTAAACGTCTGTGAAGCACTTGGGGGTTCAAAGTGCTCACCACATATCTAGATAAGTTCCTTGGGGGGTCTAGTTTCTAAAATGGGGTCACTTTTGGGGGGGGGTTTCTACTGTTTAGGCACACCAGGGGCTCTGCAAACGCAACGTGACGCCCGCAGACCATTCCATCAAAGTCTGCATTTCAAAAGTCACTACTTCCCTTCTGAGCCCCGACGTGTGCCCAAACAGTGGTTTACCCCCACACATGGGGTATCAGCGTACTCAGGAGAAACTGGACAACAACTTTTGGGGTCCAATTTCTCCTGTAACCCTTGGGAAAATAAAAAAATTTGGGCTAAATAATTATTTTTGAGGAAAGAAAACGTATTTATTATTTTCACGGCTCTGCATTATAAACTTCTATGAAGCACTTGGGGGTTCAAAGTGCTCACCACACCTCTAGATAAGTTCCATTCGGGGTCTAGTTTCCAAAATGGGGTCACTTGTGGGGGGTTTCTACTGCTTAGCCACATCAGGGGCTCTGCAAACGCAACGTGACGCCCACAGAACATTCCATCAAAGTCTGCATTTCAAAACGTCACTACTTCACTTCCGAGCCCCGGCATGTGCCCAAACAGTGGTTTACCCCCACATATGGGGTATCAGCGTACTCAGGAGAAACTGGACAACAACTTTTGGGGTCAAATTTCTCCTGTAACCCTTGGGAAAATAAAAAATTTTGGGCTAAATAATTATTTTTGAGGAAAGAAAACGTATTTATTATTTTCACGGCTCTGCATTATAAACTTCTATGAAGCACTTGGGGGTTCAAAGTGCTCACCACACCTCTAGATAAGTTCCTTTCGGGGTCTAGTTTCCAAAATGGGGTCACTTGTTGGGGGTTTCTACTGCTTAGCCACATCAGGGGCTCTGCAAACGCAACGTGACGCCCACAGAGCATTCCATCAAAGTCTGCATTTCAAAACGTCACTACTTCACTTCCGAGCCCCGGCATGTGCCCAAACAGTGGTTTACCCCACATATGGGGTATCAGCGTACTCAGGAGAAACTGGACAACAACTTTTGGGGTCAAATTTCTCCTGTTACCCTTGGGAAAATAAAAAATTGCAGGCTAAAAGATCATTTTTGAGAAAATAATTTTTTTTTTTTTCATGGCTCTGCGTTATAAACTTCTGTGAAGCACTTGGGGGTTCAAAGTCCTCACCACACATCTAGATTAGTTCCTTTGGGGGTCTAGTTTCCAAAATGGGGTCATTTGTGGGGGATCTCCAATGTTTAGGCACACAGGGGCTCTCCAAACGTGACATGGTGTCCGCTAATGATTGGAGCTAATTTTCCATTTAAAAAGCCAAATGGCGTGCCTTCCCTTCCGAGCCCTGCCGTGCGCCCAAACAGTGATTTAACCCCACATATGGGGTATCAGCGTACTCAGGACAAACTGGACAACAACATTTGGGGTCCAATTTCTCCTATTACCCTTGGCAAAATAGGAAATTCCAGGCTAAAAAATCATTTTTGAGGAAAGAAAAATTATTTTTTATTTTCATGGCTCTGCGTTATAAACTTCTGTGAAGCACCTGGGGGTTTAAAGTGCTCAATATGCATCTAGATAAGTTCCTTGGGGGGGTCTAGTTTCCAAAATGCGGTCACTTGTGGGGGAGCTCCAATGTTTAGGCACACAGGGGCTCTCCAAACGCGACATGGTGTCCGCTAACAATTGGAACTAATTTTCCATTCAAAAAGTCAAATGGCGCGCCTTCCCTTCCGAGCCCTGCCGTGTGCCCAAACAGTGGTTTACTCCCACATATGGGGTATCGGCGTACTCGGGAGAAATTGCCCAACAAATTTTATGATCCATTTTATCCTATTGCCCATGTGAAAATGAAAAAATTGAGGCGAAAAGAATTTTTTTGTGAAAAAAAAAAGTACTTTTTCATTTTTACAGATCAATTTGTGAAGCACCTGAGGGTTTAAAGTGCTCACTAGGCATCTAGATAAGTTCCTTGGGGGGTCTAGTTTCCAAAATGGGGTCACTTGTGGGGGAGCGCCAAAGTTTAGGCACACAGGGGCTCTCCAAACGCGACATGGTGTCCGCTAACGATGGAGATAATTTTTCATTCAAAAAGTCAAATGGCGCTGCTTCCCTTCCGAGCTTTACCATGTGCCCAAACAGCGGTTTACCCCTACATGTGAGGTATTGGTGTACTCAGGAGAAATTGCCCAACATATTTTAGGATCCATTTTATCCTGTTGCCCATGTGAAAATGAAAAAATTGAGGCTAAAAGAATTTTTTTGTGAAAAAAAGTACTTTTTCATTTTTACGGATCAATTTGTGAAGCACCTGGGGGTTCAAAGTGCTCACTATGCATCTAGATAAGTTCCTTGGGGCGTCTAGTTTCCAAAATGGGGTCACTTGTGGGGAACTCCAATTTTTAGGCACGCGGGGGCTCTCCAAACGTGACATGGTGTCCGCTAAAGAGTGGAGCCAATTTTTCATTCAAAAAGTCAAATGGCGCTCCTTCCCTTCCAAGCCCTGCCGTGCGCCCAAACAGTGGTTCACCCCCACATATGAGGTATCAGCGTACTCAGGACAAATTGGACAACAACTTTCGTGGTTCAGTTTCTCCTTTTACCATTGAGAAAATAAAAAAATTGTTGCTAAAAGATAATTTTTGTGACTAAAAAATTAAATGTTCATTTTTTCCTTCCATGTTGCTTCTGCTGCTGTGAAGTACCTGAAGGGTTAATAAACTTCTTGAATGTGGTTTTGAGTACCTTGAGGGGTGCATTTTTTAGAATGGTGTCACTTTTGGGTATTTTCAGCCATATAGACCCCTCAAACTGACTTCAAATGTGAGGTGGTCTCTAAAAAAAATTGGTTTTGTAAATTTCGTTGTAAAAATGAGAAATTGCTGGTCAAATTTTAACCCTTATAACTTCCTAGCAAAAAAAAATGTTGTTTCCAAAATTGTGCTGATGTAAAGTATATATGTGGGCAATGTTATTTATTAACTATTTTGTGTCACATAACTCTCTGGTTTAACAGAATAAAAATTCAAAATGTGAAAATTGCGAAATTTTCAAAATTTTCGCCAAATTTCCGTTTTTATCACAAATAAACGCAGAATTTATTGACCTATATTTACCACTAACATGAAGCCCAATATGTCACGAAAAAACAATCTCAGAACCGCTAGGATCCGTTGAAGCGTTCCCGAGTTATTACCTCATAAAGGGACACTGGTCAGAATTGCAAAAAACGGCAAGGTCTTTAAGGTCAAAATAGGCTGGGTCATGAAGGGGTTAATGGCCACCATTCAGTAAATATAGTCAGACTCTCAAGTTTCTGCCAACAATTTCCTCATGTCAATTTCCGATTCAATGTTGATAAAGAACTCTGAGCACTGGATGGAGTGAGGACCACACATCGAGGATTTCTATACCTAAGGCTAGGTTTACATTTCTCTTGTGCTCTACACCAAGAACTAAGTTGGAGTTTCTGTCTATATCTTTAAAACATACGGATAAAAAATACCCAGAAACAATAATAAAACACAGCACTGTCAAAAACAGGCACAACACATACTCCACTAAGGATATAAACAAAAGAGAAAAGAGTACCAAACCACCCGTAAATAAAATCTGATATTTATTATTAATATTAATATATATAAAAATTGTAACATGCACTATAATACAGGATAGTATCAAAAAAAAATTTTTGTATATTACTTATGAACAAACATATAAAATTTGTGAAGGACACAAACAAGAACCTAACCACTTAACATAGTGTGCACAGGACCCTATACATCTGGTGTTACATATAACAGCATCTAGCAACTAGCAGCAACATACACTAGTCATAAGGAGAGATCCAGGGAAAACCACATAGATCACCACAAATGTGGCCCAAAACTAAGTGTCCCAGACTCAGTGTACTGTGTGCCAAACAAATGTAAAGATATCTCACCCAGATGGATCCGTGTGTGTGGTTAGACGTAGCCCCAACGCACGTTTCGCGTGGGCTTCCTCAGGGGGCCGTGAGGAAGCCCACGCGAAACGTGCGTGTTACAATTTTTATATATATTAATATTAATAATAAATATCAGATTTTATTTACGGGTGGTTTGGTACTCCTTTCTCTTTTGTTTATATCTTTAAAACATAGTATTTAGAAAGACCTAATGATGGAGCCATTCATTATAATTGGAGTCGCTGTGGACTCCGATGGGTTAACGTAAACACGTTGACCGTGTTTTTAGGCAGACACAAAATCATAGTCTACCACTCCATGGCTTTCACATAAAAAAGACAGGCATCGAAAATTTCGAAGTTCAAACAGGGTCGTAAATTATTTAATCTGCCCCATAATACTGAATGGGTTCATAAATGGTTCCATTTGAATCTCTTTTTTTCCTGAGATTTAGGCAAAACCCAAACACAAGTGCTCATCAGAGCACTGTAATCATGTAAACTAGGCCTACTGTATGTTCCGGATGAATATGCCTTTGACTGTTCCAGAATTTAACAGTTCCAGCATAGTCACCGAGTGACAATGTCTCCAGTCTGCATCAAAATTCAGGATTGTAATAAAAGTTGAAGAAGAAAATATTGGCACTTTATCCCTATGCAGCGGAGTGCCAGCTGCAGTGATGGCACTGACTACCCCGAGGACTGTTTATGCTGCAGGCCCTCTGACACAACAAGATCTACCTGATGCTTTGAGGCCGCCCCCTGGCAGTGGATGTGGAACCCTAGATACAAGTTTTAATACCTATTTTTATTTTGAGTGCCATCATGTTCGGTAATACATGTTGACATAATGAAGGCCGGTCACCTCTGTCACCTTTTGGATTTTATTTCACTATTAGTTGAATATAATATTTTAGCTTAGATAAGAAGGGAAAGGATCAGCCCTCACTTTTTACCTTAGCCCTCACTTCTTATCTGACCCTTCCCTTGACCTTCCCCTTGTAACTGGACCCTTATCTTAGTTATCATTTTGACCCAGACCCCTTACATTTGCGCTTATCTCCTTTTACAGCCTTCACTTCTAAGGTCCCTTTACACATAAGACTAATGTTGGTCGAACCTTTTGATATCGCCCCCCAAACCCCCCCCCCCCCGGACAATTGATTGTCTATCATAGAGCATGCAGGCTGACAGCCATTTAATGAGTATGGGGCCCCCAGACAATTAATCGTTAGAGAAGTTACGTATCTGGCATGTCTGATGTCGGTATGCTGATCCTTTTGATCTCCCGCAGATAAGTCAACGCTAGTGTTGTAGTGGTTGTCTCATAATGTACACAGGATCGCTCTGCCAAGTGAGTTCTCCTGTATATGGGAGAGCCGGTTGGGTTGAATGATAGGCCACACCTTTGTTCGTCCGACAGTCATCTAATTTGTATGGCTGGCTTAACTTCCTGGGATGGCATTGACTATCAAACCTTTATTCCTCGGATATGATAATCATTAACGTATCTCTACTAAAGTATTGTCAAGTGTAATTCACATGCCCTACTTATTTTATTTTTTAGGTCCCCTATAGTGCTGATTACTGGATACTATATACCACTGTTACTACCAAAATATAAGTGCATAAAAGCACTTACAGACCACTATGACACATTAAAATAAAATCAATAAAGTTTATTGAAACAAAATCTTAAAACAATACAAAAATACCATGTGAGGATGAGGAAAAAAGACTCAGACAGATTTACATATATAAGCAGCAAGAAAATATCAAAATATTTTAGGACAAGCATACCGGTATCATATTTAGAATTATAAAGAAAGCACATCATCGGCGAAACGCGCGTCGGGGCAATTCTGCAGCAGTACTTACTATGGGTAAGCACTTTATTTATTACTGGTCGATAGGTGTCTAGTGCAATTGGATTCCCATTATCCGGGTCAATATAAATGAGACTAGGACCTTAGAGGATTTGTATAGGAGGCCTTTTTTTGCATGACCCTATTTATAATTATAAATATGATACCGGTATGCTTGTCCTAAAATATTTTGATATTTTCTTGCTGCTTATATATGTAAATCTGTCTGAGTCTTTTTTCCTCATCCTCACATGGTATTTTTGTATTGTTTTAAGATTTTGTTTCAATAAACTTTATTGATTTTATTTTAATGTGTCATAGTGGTCTGTAAGTGCTTTTATGCACTTATATTTTGGTAGTAATATTGGTTTGTCCACTATTCCTGATACTATATAGTACTGGAGAAGCAACTACAGTGATGCTTTTGGCTGAAACTGGTTATTTTTGCTTGGTGTATCTATGTATTGATATATACCACTGTTGTATGAGCATTGTTATCACACGCCCCTTGATAAAGCAGGGCGAAACGTGCGTCGGGGCATCGGGGCAGCTAATCAAGACAACAGATAAGTATGCCATTATATACCAGTATAGAACTTTTGATTTTCTTCATGCTGTATTATTTCTATCATTGATGCCAGTTTATGCAGGACATTGCACCATCATACTATAGTATTGACTATGTGTTATTTTACCTTGATGTATTAATGTCCTAAGTATACTTACACTATGCACTTTATTATTATAATTATTCCTACTTTCTGAATTGATATAAAAACTGTATTTTGAACCCTGATACCAACTCATTATGTAGACACTGTATGGCAGCATTTTGTGTGGCAATAGCTGGGGATATTTTTACTTTTCATAATAGAGGTATTATAAAGGTTTTTGCCCACTGACTTTGCTCCAGTGATTTGCTGGGGTCTGTACAGGCTCCGATGGTGTTAACTGTGCATTGAGCTGTTTATCTGTGAGTAGGGCACACCCTCGCCAGCCTGTCAATCGCTTGATAGCGAGATCAGAATTCCACACAAGTGATGATCCACTTTCACAGGTAGCGCCGAGCTGTCAGTCTCTGGCAAAATCAAAGTCACAATTCAGCCTGCACTAAACTTTTCTCTGTCACTCACACTTCTCTGCTTCTCCTCCCAGACAACAGGGATATCCACTTTAATCATTTAGTCTAGAGTTGCGTACGGCCCCTGAACCTCGCCGAGCCGGTTATGTGATGGTTTATGGCCAAGTAACCCTCACTGCACCGGAGCATTCACTGCATCACACGGCACATCGGAAAATAAAATATCTCTCTACAGATGGAAAGTGGTTATTGCGCAGACTGGTGAAAAAAATGCCATGCCATAAAGACTATAGTAGTAAATAAGAGGATAGATGGAATAAAGCGATTAGAGGGGACGTTGCAATGTTCTGCAGATTGCTATAGAGCTTAATGATATAATAAGCTGCAACATTTTTCATTATTTATCCCTCTAAAATTAGAAGAAACAAAGTTACATTCTGCAGATCAGTGGTGCAATAATCTGTAGAAAGAAAGAGAGGATTCAGCAAAAATGGGCAGTTAGTTAATAATAATTTTATTTATATAGCGCCAACATATTCCGCAGAGCTTTACAAATTATAGAGGGGACTTGTACAGACAATAGACATTACAGCATAACAGAAATCACAGTTCAAAATAGATACCAAGAGGAATGAGGGCCCTGCTCGCAAGCTTACAAACTATGAGGAAAAGGGGAGACCCGAGAGGTGGATAAGTTGAAGTCAATGGACGACTTGAATGTCACAAACTTGCTCTATATATTGCCTGTTTTATTAAAGGGTTTATTCTCATCTGCATAGATGGATATTGTCACATAGCGCTTGCAGAAACAAGCACTTTTGCAATTTACTGCTTATTAAAATTTGCATCCGTTCTTGAGATGTTAACGCTTTTCTTTTGTTTGCAGCTTGTTGCCTGGGAGACCGACCACCACTTCTGTCTAGCTCGTAAGCATTGAGCTGAACCTGTCCGAGATTAGAAGATATATGCATGCTACAGTGATTCTTGCCTGTTTCAAAATAGCGCTTAAAGGCTCAAAAGTAAAGATTTTGTAAGCACTGTGCCTGTTCTGCATTGGTCGGTCTCCAAGGCAAGTGCTGTAAACTAAAGTGTTAATATCTCAAGACCGGCTGAACATTTTAACAAACAGTAAACTGCAAAATGACTTGTATTTACAAGGACTATCCGACAATACCCATCTATGAAGATGGAAATAATGTTTTAAGATCATTAATGGGGTTCACATATGGAGTGTAGTGGAAAGAAATGAACACCCCTTTAAAGAGTCTGCATGAGAAGCCTTGGCTTTTGGTATATGCAGTTCTTTTTTCTATGGAAATCTGTAACTCTGCAGACATGGCATCCGCATCCTGCATTTACTGATAATACATGAGCACTCCTGCTGGACTCTACTACGAGCTTGTACCTTTCTATCTCCTCCTGTGGTTTGATGGTCCGTTCTTGTCAGTCTTCACTCAGCCGGACTATGAAGTCTCCATCTGGACCAGCACTTGTCTGCACAGGGAGAGACGTATGGATCACTGACCTCAGGCTGAAGCAAGTAAATATGACAGAGAGGAAAACTTCAGAGTTATGGACTGAGGATTTGTCCATAAGTCTATGTGTGAGGCGACGTCTATAGCATAATAAATTTCACAGCGCAGGGCAAACACAGCTTAAGGCCTCCTTCACACGTCCTGGTGATTCCCGTACAGGAAAAAACAATACTGGTGAGATACATGGTCCGTGTCCATCTGCCATCTGTATGTCATTATTTGACTTCTGTGTGTCATCCGTGTGTCCGCATGACATGTACCGGTGCCTGGGAAAAGCAGTACAGTTCATGCTGGTCACTGGCGCTGTCAGCTGAAGGCAGCTCAGTGCAACCAGTCGACAATGATGGGAGTTATATTCAGCAACAGTCATGTCCCTCCTGTGTAAAATAAAGAGTTAAATTAAAAAATGGCGTGGGCTTCAGAAAATTTTGATAACCAGCAGAGGGAAAGCCCACAGCTGGGGGCTGATGTTAATAATCTGGTACAAGGGACAAAGCCCCATAAGGTTTCCAGAATATTAATAACAGCTTACAGCTGTTTGCTTACCCTTTCCTGGTGAATTTATGAGGGACCCCAGAAAATGACATAGGGTCCCCCTGCAGAGGCTGAACAGACAGCTGTGGGTTGACATTAAAAGCCTGGGAAGGGGTCAAAGATATTGTCTCCCCCAAACTACCAACATCAGCCCTGAGCTGGCCGAGAAATGGCGCATCTGTAGGAGTCAGGGACCAGGGCAGTAGTCATAGCTGACAGTAATCCCTGTATCACCCGCTGGCCCCGTCCCTTTGAAGTACCTCGGTGCTGCTTCTCTACGTCATCAGGGTTTTCCTGGTATGGGTCAGTTACCTCTGCAGATGATTCCACAAATATAGAGTCACAGTCCGGTTTCACTTCAACATCAACATGTTTACTCAGCAACTTGTCATCCAAGGCACACACTGTTACAGCATCGGGCATCCGTGTTTCTGACCCTTGCCTGTCACTAAGCCTGCGTTCGGGATAGTCCATAATATACGGTCCCACAGTGTCCTCAATGTCTAGTATTTCTGTCTTTCGTGAGGAATTCCCTGCCGTTTCGCCCCCCCGGTCCTGAGAATGGTGGCCCGCGCAAAAACCTGCCACATCTTGGTGCACTTTCTCCAACTTTGCTCAGCCCTCTTCTGTCCAGCAGCTGTATTCTCATTATTAGGGCTCATTTCCACTTGCGAGAAAACCAGACATGTGCAATCCGATAAAAAATCGGATTCCACTCAGACCAATGTTATTCAATAGGTGTCTTTTCATTTGCGATTTTTTTCTCAGCCAAAATCGGACTGAGAAAAAAATCGCAGCATGCTGCGTATTGCTGCGATTCTCGGACAAGACTCGCCACTGTAAGTCAATGGGTGCGAGAAAAAAAAAATCGCACAGCACTCGCACCATGCGAGTTCTGTCCGATTTTTACGCAACGGTGTCCTTTGAAAAGCCGGTAATTCAGAGCGGTGTACAGTAAAATCACACTGACAGGTTAGAATAGTTTCTTAGAAAAGTTTCTTGGTAGTGTGTGAACAGGTTCCTACAGACTTGTTCATTGTGCAAGTAGCCCATGTGTTTCTGGTTCTGTAATTGTTCTCTTGTTTCTGCAAGACTAGGGAGTCCACCACTCCTTATGGGTCATTTGCATCAAAGCTGCTCCATCCCGCATGTCCACATGAAAATTCCCTCTCTGAACCCTGCTTATACAGGTACTATACAGATGATCAGGTTTTTAAATACATCAGATAGGGATTATATACATTAGGTAGGACTGCTCTATATGGGTATACCTTGATGATTGGTGGAGCAGCTTAGTAATAATAATAATAATTTTATTTATATAGCGCCAACATATTCCGCAGCGCTTTACAAATTACAGAGGGGACTTGTACAGACAATAGACATTACCGCATAACAGAATTCACAGTTCAAAATAGATACCAAGAGGAATGAGGGCCCTGCTGGCAAGCTTACAATCTATGACAGTATACATTTTTTTGCAAAAAAACGTGTCAACTAAATACCCTGTTTTTTTCCATATTTTGACTAGCACTTGCTTATTACTGTGATTTTTTTTTACAACAGAGTATTTTTACCTCACTGTGCTCTTTTGTGTGTTCAGGTTACAATAGAGTAGATATATACACATAGAATAGGTATATATATATATATATATCAGTGAGACACCTATATATATATATTTATATTTAATACAGCGCTGGATGGCTTAAAAGCCAGTAATTCAATAACCTCATATGAACTCTAGTGTGAGAAAATATTCAGAAAAATTCCCACGCTAAAGTTCACATGAGGTTATGCCAGCAGGGTGCGCAGCACCGCAAGTCTAGGTAGCTATGTTCCCCTGCTTCCATTCATTCCCCACTTTTTACAGTCTGGAGCACAGCTGCATTAGCAGGCTCCTGGCTGTAAAATTATTTAAGCTCTTCAGATGGATTTACAGCCAGGGACATGACTGAAGGACAGAAGGTACGGGATATTGTTGTTTTTTTATTTTAAGTTTGTTTCAGGTGACAAGGGGCTACAGTTGGATTAAGAGTATAATAAACTATTACAACACCCTGTGTCTTGATTTCAATAAAATACTTTATTCTCAATGTAAGTGTGTTTTATTAACCATTTACTAGTATTGGATTAATAATGGATAGGTGTCTTATTGACACCTCTCCATTATTAACCTGGCTTAATGTCACCTTACAATGGCAAGGTGACATTAACCCTTTATTACCCCATATCCCACTGCTACAGGGGAGTGGGAAGAGAGTGGCCAAGTGCCAGAATAGTCGCATCTTACAGATGTGCCTTTTCTGGGGGTGGCTGGGGGCAGATGTTTTTAGCTGGGGGGGGGGCAATAACCATGGCCCCTCTCTAGGCTATTAATATCTGCCCTCAGTCACTGGCTTTACCACTCTGGCGGAGAAAATTGCGCAGGAGCCCACGCCAATTTTTTCAGTGATTTAACCCTTTATTTTAACAGCTAGAGCCCCCAAATTTTACACACAGACATTTATTACATTACTAAAGATGAATATGTAATAAAAGAAGGGATATGAGATGGTTTACTGTATGTAAACCATGTCTTATATCCTGTCGGGTTTGTGAAGGAGATAGCAAAAGCAGGCAATTGAATTACCGGCTTTTCTGCTATCTAGCGCTGCATTATATATATATATATATATATATATATATATGTACAGTGGGGCAAAAAAGTATTTAGTCAGTCAGCAATAGTGCAAGTTCCACCACTTAAAAAGATGAGAGGCGTCTGTAATTTACATCATAGGTAGACCTCAAATATGGGAGACAAACTGAGAAAAAAAAATCCAGAAAATCACAGTGTCTGTTTTTTTATCATTTTTTTTTGCATATTATGGTGGAAAATAAGTATTTGGTCAGAAACAAACAATCAAGATTTCTGGCTCTCACAGACCTGTAACTTCTTCTTTAAGAGTCTCCTCTTTTCTCCACTCATTACCTGTAGTAATGGCACCTGTTTAAACTTGTTATCAGTATAAAAAGACACCTGTGCACACCCTCAAACAGTCTGACTCCAAACTCCACTATGGTGAAGACCAAAGAGCTGTCAAAGGACACCAGAAACAAAATTGTAGCCCTGCACCAGGCTGGGAAGACTGAATCTGCAATAGCCAACCAGCTTGGAGTGAAGAAATCAACAGTGGAAGCAATAATTAGAAAATGGAAGACATACAAGACCACTGATAATCTCCCTCGATCTGGGGCTCCACGCAAAATCCCACCCCGTGGGATCAGAATGATCACAAGAACGGTGAGCAAAAATCCCAGAACCACGTGGGGGGACCTAGTGAATGAACTGCAGAGAGCTGGGACCAATGTAACAAGGCCTACCATAAGTAACACACTACGCCACCATGGACTCAGATCCTGCAGTGCCAGACGTGTCCCACTGCTTAAGCCAGTACATGTCCGGGCCCGTCTGAAGTTTGCTAGAGAGCATTTGGATGATCCAGAGGAGTTTTGGGAGAATGTCCTATGGTCTGATGAAACCAAACTGGAACTGTTTGGTAGAACACAACTTGTCATGTTTGGAGCAAAAAGAATACTGAGTTGCATCCATCAAACACCATACCTACTGTAAAGCATGGTGGTGGAAACATCATGCTTTGGGGCTGTTTCTCTGCAAAGGGGCCAGGACGACTGATCCGGGTACATGAAAGAATGAATGGGGCCATGTATCGTGAGATTTTGAGTGCAAACCTCCTTCCATCAGCAAGGGCATTGAAGATGAAACGTGGCTGGGTCTTTCAACATGACAATGATCCAAAGCACACCGCCAGGGCAATGAAGGAGTGGCTTCGTAAGAAGCATTTCAAGGTCCTGGAGTGGCCTAGCCAGTCTCCAGATCTCAACCCTATAGAAAACCTTTGGAGGGAGTTGAAAGTCCGTGTTGCCAAGCGAAAAGCCAAAAACATCACTGCTCTAGAGGAGATCTGCATGGAGGAATGGGCCAACATACCAACAACAGTGTGTGGCAACCTTGTGAAGACTTACAGAAAACGTTTGACCTCTGTCATTGCCAACAAAGGATATATTACAAAGTATTGAGATGAAATTTTGTTTCTGACCAAATACTTATTTTCCACCATAATATGCAAATAAAATGTTAAAAAAACAGACAATGTGATTTTCTGGATTTTTTTTTCTCATTTTGTCTCCCATAGTTGAGGTCTACCTATGATGTAAATTACAGACGCCTCTCATCTTTTTAAGTGGTGGAACGTGCACTATTGCTGACTGACTAAATACTTTTTTGCCGCACTGTATATATATATGTGTCTCACTGACATATATATACCTATTCTATGTGTATATATCTACTCTAATCTAACCTGTCAGTGTGATTTTACTGTACACTGCGCTGAATTACTGGCTTTTCAAAGGACACCGGTGCGTAAAAATCGGACAGCAATATGGATGTCATATGGATGTTGCGATAAAAAAATCGCATGACACTCGCATGACAATCGCGTGATTTTCCTCCGTTTTTTCAGTCCGTAAATTGGACCGTTTTTTTTCTCGCAATTGGAAATGAGCCCTTACTGCACTGCTGTTCCTGTAGTTGCTGTACTCTGTTAATTCTGGCCCCCTGGATACTACTGCTGGGCCCACTTCTTCCTAGAAGAACGTTACGGAGCACATTGTACCCTGGGCTAGCCAGCCACCTGTGAGCTTTACGGGCGCCCAGGTCCCAACTGAACTAAACAGGAAGACCTAACAGTCTTATCTATCTCCTATTCTAACTATTTGCTATAATGCACCCATCTAGTGGCCAACTAGGGATACTACTCCCCTAACACTAAACTGGCCCCGGAGTGCTTACTTTCCCTATCAACAACGGGGTGCAAAAACATGTAACGGCATTACATTCAAACATATATATAACAAGAGCAAAACGCTTTAAGCGTAGCAGTTCTCATTAGAAGACACAGTGATAACACATTAAATATGTTGCAGTATTACATGACAAGTGGACAGTGGGTTAAGGGGGAGGGGAACAAGGCATCAAACTATCACATTCCTTACACATCTATATAATGCACCAAATCTGGTGCTTAGCCTCATCCTTCCTACTTGCCCTGTGATGGTTGTAAGTGGAGTAAGAGTTGTGGGGTTGATGTCACCTTTGTATTGCCAGGTGACGTCAAACCCAGGGGTTAGTCATGAAGAGGCATATATAAGTCGCCCCCATTACAAACCCCATAGTGAGTTTGTAAATAAACCCACAGCACAAATAGAATCCTTTATTTGAAATAATACAAAAAAACAGAGTTATACTCGACTTACGCCTATTCCTTTGAAGCCCTTGTTCCCTGCAAAAGACAGAAGATAATAAACAACCATTATACTCAACTTTTGCTTAATCCATTGAAGCCCTTGTCCCCTGTAAAATAAAAGAAAATAAAAACCATATCCCTCAACTGTTCGACATACTGTCCCATGCCTTAATCAATCTAATCATGCGATGTCTGGTTTACAACCTGAACGGTGGAATGATGCGACCGTCCAGGCTGCAAACCATGAGACAATGAGGTGCTGCTAGAGTAGCTTCAGTGATGGGCAGTGACATCATACAGGATACCGCCAGTCAGTGAAGCTGCGTTCTCACACTTCACTGTGAGCCGGGTAACTGAACTGTGGTGACCTCAGTGAGATGACCACTAGCACCATGAGAAAATTCTCACGGTGATCGCAGATATCTCCTTGAGTTCATCACAGTTCATTGTCACGGCTCACAGTGAATTGTGGGAACCTGTATGACATCATCGCTCTTCACTGCAGTTGCGCTCGCAGCACCCCACCGTCTCATGGTTTGCAGCCTGGACAATAGCATCATGGCACTACTCAGGTTGTAAACCAGATATCATAGAATGATAGAGTTGGAAGGGACCTCAAGGGTCATCATGTCCAACCCCCTGCTGAATGCAGTGCAGGATTCACCAAACAATCTCAGACAGATGTCTGCCCAGCCTCTGTTTGAAGACTTCCGTTAAAGGATAACTCTGCACCTATTGTGGCAGCCTGTTCCACTCATTGATCAAAAAAATTATCAATCCAATATGTCCAACAACTGTCACTATTTTCATTCTGTGTAATGTGCCAATCTTTTTTATTTGAATTTGCGATTCCCCTTCATCGTCATCCTGTCAGCACTACTGGTGCTGAAACTTCCTTTCTTTCACTTCTGAAATATCTCGTCCGCCATGAACTGAAAGCCATTCTCTCTGTTCTGAATGTATACATTGTGAGTGACACATAGAAGAGCTGGACCAAACAGCCAAATCTCTGCCACCATTTTTTGTCATTGTCTCATTGTCGCTGCTAGAGATGGATGTCACTACTGCAAGAGACGGATTACACTTGACAACATACACAAGCAGTGCCAGTAAGTTAGACAAAAGCAAAATGCCAATGATCAGGGGTTAGGTAACATTAGAGTTGAGCGACCTTGACCTTTTTAGAGTCGAGCCGGGTTTCACGAAACCCGACTATCTCAAAAGTCGGGGAGTGAAATCGGCCGATTATGACGTAAAGTCGGGATCGACCGAAACACGAAACCCAATGCAAGTCAATGGGGCAGCATAGTCGGCAGTGAGTGGGGGCCAGGAAAACACCTAGAGTGCCCATTTTAATGTCAAAACCATCCATTCTTCTTAATGAAGCTTGTCAAGCGTAATTTACCTTATAATAATTGGAAGGCATTTGAAATTGGGGGTCATTTGGCTAAAGTTGTGGTGGGTAGGGCTGGTTCAAGTAATTAGTGGGCCCAGGAAATCTGGACCACATCACGGCAGTGGAGCAGGGAGAGGTAAGTATTTCAACTTTGCAAGTGCTGTGAACCTGAGCAAGCAGGGGGGGCCCACTCGTTGGCATTGGCACTGGCACAGGGCCCCTCAAAGTACAGCGGTGTGTTTGCACAGCGGGGGCGCCTCCCACCGGCAGCAACACTTTTGCGTACTATGAGAGGACCTGTGCCAGTGACGTCGCCAACTAGTATTCCTCCCCCCACCTGATGAAGGAACCTGCACTTTCATCTGCACCTTCCTCTTTGTCCCCGTGTAAGGTGGTATGGTATGCGGGAAGAGCAACCTGACTTTCAGCAGGGTCACAATGTTGTTATGTAGCGTGCACGGGGAATGTTGCGTTATGGGTCAATGTACCAGCAGACTCATCTTTCACTGGCTGGGCAATGGGCAGGATGAGGAGGAAACACAGATATAGGCCCAAATAATAAAGTGGGCTAAATGCAGTTCAAAATTGGTAACACAGGAATAACCAGGGGGCATTGCAGTGGAGGACAACTGGAATGAGAGGCTGACACAGAGAGTAGGCCCAAATCAGTAAGTAGTCGAAATGCAGTTCAAAATTGGCAACCGTAGTAAACAGGCGGCACAGCTTTGTTCAGTGGAGGAGAACAGCAAGGAGTGGCAGACACCGATAGTAGGCCCCAACCCAACTAGTAGGCCAAATGCAGTCTAACATTAACAACTACTTAACGAGCGCCTGAAAACGGGATTTCAGGACAGGAAACCAGGAGAACAGCAAGGAGCGGCAGACACTGTTAGTAGGCCCCAAACCAACTAGTACGCCAAATGCAGTTGTTCCATTTAACCACAATTTAACGAGAGCCTGAAGATAGAAGCTCAGGAAAGGCAACCTGGAGAACACCTTGGAGTGGAACACACCATCTCTCTCCACCCCATACCCATTTTGTAGGCCTAATGCTGTGTAGTTTTCTACAACTACTAAACGAGAGTCGGAAGACCTAAGCAATGGCAAGGCAACCTGGGGAACACCTTGGAGTGTAACACACCATCTCTCTCCACCCGATACCCATTTTGTAGGCCTAATGCAGTGTAGTTTTCTACAACTACTAAACGAGAGTCGGAAGATCGAAGCAATGGCGAGGAAACCTGGAGAACACCTTGGAGTGTAACACACCATCTCTCTCCACCCCATACCCATTTTGTAGGCCTAATGCTGTGTAGTTTTCTACAACTACTAAACGAGAGTCGGAAGACCGAAGCAATGGCAATGCAACCTGGGGAACACCTTGGAGTGTAACACACCATCTCTCTCCACCCGATACCCATTTTGTAGGCCTAATGCAGTGTAGTTTTCTACAACTACTAAACGAGAGTCGGAAGACCGAAGCAATGGCAAGGCAACCTGGAGAACACCTTGGAGTGTAACACACCATCTCTCTCCACCCGATACCCATTTTGTAGGCCTAATGCAGTGTAGTTTTCTACAACTACTAAACGAGAGTCGGAAGATCGAAGCAATGGCGAGGAGACCTGGAGAACACCTTGGAGTGTAACACACCATCTCTCTCCACCCGATACCCATTTTGTAGGCCTAATGCAGTGTAGTTTTCTACAACTACTAAACGAGAGTCGGAAGATCGAAGCAATGGAGAGGAAACCTGGAGAACACCTTGGAGTGGAACACACCATCTCTCTACACCCCATACCCAATTTGTAGGCCTAATGCAGTGTAGTTTCCAAGAACTACTAAACGAGAGCCGAAAGATCGAAGCTCAGGAAAGGCAACCTGGAGAACACCTTGGAGTGGAACACACCATCTCTCTACACCCCATACCCAATTTGTAGGCCTAATGCAGTGTAGTTTCCAACAACTACTAAACGAGAGCCGGAAGATCGAAGCTCAGGAAAGGCAACCTGGAGAACACCTTGGAGTGGAACACACCATCTCTCTACACCCCATACCCAATTTGTAGGCCTAATGCAGTGTAGTTTCCAACAACTACTAAACGAGAGCCGGAAGATCGAAGCTCAGGAAAGGCAACCTGGAGAACACCTTGGAGTTGAACACACCATCTCTCTACACCCCATACCCAATTTGTAGGCCTAATGCAGCCTACTTTCCGACAACTACTAAACGAGAGCATGAAGATCGAAGCTCAGGAAAGGCAACCTGGGGAACACCTTGGAGTGTAACACACCCTCTCTCTACACCACGGAAGGGCTGATTCTTAGGAAGGAAGGCTGTCGGAAAGAAGCAGGGCGCGTCCGAGGGTGATTATATTCTTATTAGGTATATACTCACCCTCGGACGCGCCCTGCTTCTTTATTTGTAATGAATGTTTATTTGCAATGTGGTTTTGACTTACTCTATTTTTTTGGTAAATAATGATTTTATTATTTTCATTGTTTTGCATCTTCTTGGCAATAATATAAAGAAGACGCGACAGGACAACACTCGGTGCATGCCATATCTGTGTTTTAAATTGAAAAAAACTTTCAGTTAACTACTTGCAGGAGAAAGTTATTGTAGCTGGTGGCCATTTTTAGTACTGTACCAGATTTTTGTTGTATGTGTTTGTTTTTAATGTTAAAATGTCTGCATTTGATATCTCTCCAGTATTTTCTTTTTTATAAGCAAAATACTTATTTTTATATTTTCTGATGTTGGTTCAAGGGGTACACGGGCAGCAGTAGACAGGTCAGTGGAGGCCTAGTGGAAGGAGGGACCGCAGACAGGCTTCGAAGCCCTAACATAATAAATTGGGCTGGCTTTAGGCAATTTAAAATTGGTTCCAGGGGAACCCGGGCAGCAGTAGACAGGTCAGTGGAGGCCTAGTGGAAGGAGGGACCGCAGACAGGCTTCGAAGCCCTAACATAATAAATTGGGCTGGCTGTAGGCAATTTAAAATTGGTTCCAGGGGAACCCGGGCAGCAGTAGACAGGTCAGTGGAGGCCTAGTGGAAGGAGGGACCGCAGACAGGCTTCGAAGCCCTAACATAATAAATTGGGCTGGCTGTAGGCAATTTAAAATTGGTTCCAGGGGAACCCGGGCAGCAGTAGACAGGTCAGTGGAGGCCTAGTGGAAGGAGGGACCGCAGACAGGCTTCGAAGCCCTAACATAATAAATTGGGCTGGCTGTAGGCAATTTAAAATTGGTTCCAGGGGAACCCGGGCAGCAGTAGACAGGTCAGTGGAGGCCTAGTGGAAGGAGGGACCGCAGACAGGCTTCGAAGCCCTAACATAATAAATTGGCCTGGCTGTAGGCAATTTACAATTGTTTCCAGGGGAACACGGGTGGCAGTAGACAGGTCAGTGGAGGCCTAGTGGAAGGAGGGACCGCAGACAGGCTTCGAAGCCCTAACATAATAAATTGGGCTGGCTGTAGGCAATTTAAAATTGGTTCCAGGGGAACACGGGCAGCAGTGGCCTGGTCAGTGTGGTAGTAGTGGAAAAACGGGCCGCAGACAGGCTTCGAAGGCCTAACATAACAAAAATTGGGATGTAGGCAATTTACAATTGGTTCCAGGGGAACACGGGCAGCAGTAGACAGGTCAGTGGAGGCCTAGTGGAAGGAGGGACCGCAGACAGGCTTCGAAGCCCTAACATAATAAATTGGGCTGGCTGTAGGCAATTTAAAATTGGTTCCAGGGGAACCCGGGCAGCAGTAGACAGGTCAGTGGAGGCCTAGTGGAAGGAGGGACCGCAGACAGGCTTCGAAGCCCTAACATAATAAATTGGGCTGGCTGTAGGCAATTTAAAATTGGTTCCAGGGGAACCCGGGCAGCAGTAGACAGGTCAGTGGAGGCCTAGTGGAAGGAGGGACCGCAGACAGGCTTCGAAGCCCTAACATAATAAATTGGGCTGGCTGTAGGCAATTTAAAATTGGTTCCAGGGGAACCCGGGCAGCAGTAGACAGGTCAGTGGAGGCCTAGTGGAAGGAGGGACCGCAGACAGGCTTCGAAGCCCTAACATAATAAATTGGCCTGGCTGTAGGCAATTTACAATTGGTTCCAGGGGAACACGGGCGGCAGTAGACAGGTCAGTGGAGGCCTAGTGGAAGGAGGGACCGCAGACAGGCTTCGAAGCCCTAACATAATAAATTGGGCTGGCTGTAGGCAATTTAAAATTGGTTCCAGGGGAACCCGGGCAGCAGTAGACAGGTCAGTGGAGGCCTAGTGGAAGGAGGGACCGCAGACAGGCTTCGAAGCCCTAACATAATAAATTGGGCTGGCTGTAGGCAATTTAAAATTGGTTCCAGGGGAACCCGGGCAGCAGTAGACAGGTCAGTGGAGGCCTAGTGGAAGGAGTGACCGCAGACAGGCTTCGAAGGCCTAACATAAGAAAAATGTCAATACAATGGTATTGACAGTGCCAGGCATTGAAGGATGTCAGCGCATAGACTAAACATTGGTGGAGCTGTGAGAGAAAATTTTACAAGTGGTAGAGCACTGTTTGACCTGGGGGGGGGACTGTCTTGTGGCCGGCGGTACAGGCCCAGGGCCCCTCATATTACAACGGTGTGTCTGACGTTGGGTGCGCACCACCACCGCCAGACACTTTATTGTACTATGAGGGACCTAGTGGCAGTGCCGTCGACCAAAAGCGGGCACACCCACCTCTTCAGACAAACAGTACTCTCACGGGTGCTGGCGCCAAGTGGCGATACCACGGCCCCGTGTGGGGACTTTGGCCATTTAGGGAGGTGTTAACATGTCGGATGCTGGAAAATCAGGTGCTGCAAATTAAGAGATTGGAAAAGTCGTTCAGAATAGTCCACAGGCAAGACCTTTACATAGGAAAGCTAGGTGTCAGCCGGGCAAGGTGGGGCAAAAGATTTCGAAATCCAGTTGTGGTTCATTTTAATGAAGGTTAGATCATCTACATTTTGGGTAGCCAGACGAGTCCTTTTTTCTGTTAGTATTGAACCTGCAGCACTGAATACTCTTTCTGATAGGACACGAGCTGCCGGGCAAGCAAGCTCCTGCAATGCATATTCTGCCAATTCTGGCCAGGTGTCTAATTTTGATGCCCAGTAATCAAATGGGAATGACGGTTGAGGGAGAACGTCGATAAGGGATGAAAAATAGTTAGTAACCATACTGGACAAATGTTGTCTCCTGTCACTTTGAATTGATGCTGCAGTACCTGTCCTGTCTGCGGTCATAGCAAAATCACTCCACAACCTGGTCAGAAAACACCTCTGGCCAACGACACTTCTGATTTCTGCCCCTCTAACACCTCTGGTCTGCTGGCCCCTGCAGCTCGTGTTAGAACGATCACGGGCGCTGTGTGCAGGGAATGCCAGAAGCAAACGGTCAACAAGAGTTGATTGTTTGGTTGCTAATATTAGTTCCAAGTTCTCATGTGGCATTATATTTTGCAATTTGCCTTTATAGCGAGGATCAAGGAGGCAGGCCAACCAGTAATCGTCATCGTTCATCATTTTTGTTATGCGTGTGTCCCTTTTGAGGATACGTAAGGCATAATCCGCCATGTGGGCCAAAGTTCCAGTTCTCAAATCTGTGGTTGTGCTTGGTTGAGGGGCAGTTTCAGGCAAATCCACGTCACTTGTGTCCCTCCAAAAACCAGAACCCGGCCTTGCCGCGCCAACAATTTCCACTGGCCCCGGAAAAGCTTCCTCATTAAAAATATAATCATCCCCATCATCCTCCTCGTCCTCCTCCTCCTCTTCGCCCGCTACCTCGTCCTGTACACTGCCCTGGCCAGACAATGGCTGACTGTCATCAAGGCTTTCCTCTTCCTCAGCTGCAGACGCCTGATCCTTTATGTGCGTCAAACTTTGCATCAGCAGATGCATTAGGGGGATGCTCATGCTTATTATGGCGTTGTCTGCACTAACCAGCCGTGTGCATTCCTCAAAACACTGAAGGACTTGACACATGTCTTGAATCTTCGACCACTGCACACCTGACAACTCCATGTCTGCCATCCTACTGCCTGCCCGTGTATGTGTATCCTCCCACAAAAACATAACAGCCCGCCTCTGTTCACACAGTCTCTGAAGCATGTGCAGTGTTGAGTTCCACCTTGTTGCAACGTCTATGATTAGGCGATGCTGAGGAAGGTTCAAAGAACGCTGATAAGTCTGCATACGGCTGGAGTGTACGGGCGAACGGCGGATATGTGAGCAAAGTCCACGCACTTTGAGGAGCAGGTCGGATAACCCCGGATAACTTTTCAGGAAGCACTGCACCACCAGGTTTAAGGTGTGAGCCAGGCAAGGAATGTGTTTCAGTTGGGAAATGGAGATGGCAGCCATGAAATTCCTTCCGTTATCACTCACTACCTTGCCTGCCTCAAGATCTACAGTGCCCAGCCACGACTGCGTTTCTTTCTGCAAGAACTCGGACAGAACTTCAGCGGTGTGTCTGTTGTCGCCCAAACACTTCATAGCCAATACAGCCTGCTGACGTTTGCCAGTAGCTGCCCCATAATGGGAGACCTGGTGTGCAACAGTGGCAGCTGCGGATGGAGTGGTTGTGCGACTGCGGTCTGTGGACGAGGTCTCGCTTCTGCAGGAGGACGAGGAGGAGGAGGAGGGGGTGCGAATGGCTGCAGCCAACTGTTTCCTAGACCATGGGCTAGGCAGAACTGTCCCAAACTTGCTGTCCCCTGTGGACCCTGCATCCACCACATTTACCCAGTGTGCCGTGATGGACACGTAACGTCCCTGGCCATGCCTACTGGTCCATGCATCTGTTGTCAGGTGCACCTTTGTGCTCACAGATTGCCTGAGTGCATGGACGATGCGCTCTTTAACATGCTGGTGGAGGGCTGGGATGGCTTTTCTGGAAAAAAAGTGTCGACTGGGTAGCTCGTAGCGTGGTACAGCGTAGTCCATCAGGGCTTTGAAAGCTTCGCTTTCAACTAACCGGTAGGGCATCATCTCTAACGAGATTAGTCTAGCTATGTCGGCGTTCAAACCCTGTGTACGCGGATGCGAGGTTAAGTACTTCCTTTTTCTAACCATAGTCTCATGTAGGGTGAGCTGGACTGGAGAGCTGGAGATCGTGGAACTAGCGGGGGTGCCGGTGGACATGGCAGACTGAGAGACGGTGGGAGATGGTATTGTTGCTGCCGGTGCCCTAGATGCAGTGTTTCCTACTACGAAACTGGTGATTCCCTGACCCTGACTTCTTTGGCCTGGCAAAGAAACCTGCACAGATACTGCAGGTGGTGCAGAAAATGGTGGTCCTACACTGCCGGAAGGGATGTTGCGTTGATGACTAGCTTCATTGGCCGAGGGTGCTACAACCTTAAGGGACGTTTGGTAGTTAGTCCAAGCTTGCAAATGCATGGTGGTTAAATGTCTATGCATGCAACTTGTATTGAGACTTTTCAAATTCTGCCCTCTGCTTAAGGTAGTTGAACATTTTTGACAGATGACTTTGCGCTGATCAATTGGATGTTGTTTAAAAAAATGCCAGACTGCACTCTTTCTAGCATCGGATACCTTTTCAGGCATTGCAGACTGAGCTTTAACCGGATGGCCACGCTGTCCTCCAACAGGTTTTGACTTTGCCACGCGTTTTGGGCAAGATACGGGCCCGGCAGATGGAACCTGTTGCGATGTTGATGCCTGCTGCGGCCCCTCCTCCTCCGCTTCAGAACTGCTGCCGCCTGCACCCTGTTCCCCCAATGGCTGCCAATCGGGGTCAAGAACTGGGTCATCTATTACCTCTTCTTGTAGCTCGTGTGCAACTTCGTCTGTGTCACCTTGTCGGTCGGTGGTATAGCGTTCGTGATGGGGCAACATAGTCTCATCAGGGTCTGATTCTTGATCAGCACCCTGCGAGGGCAATGTTGTGGTCTGAGTCAAAGGACCAGCATAGTAGTCTGGCTGTGGCTGTGCATCAGTGCACTCCATGTCAGATTCAACTTGTAATGGGCATGGACTGTTAACTGCTTCACTTTCTAAGCCAGGGACGGTATGTGTAAAGAGCTCCATGGAGTAACCCGTTGTGTCGCCTGCTGCATTCTTCTCTGTTGTTGTTTTTGCTGAAGAGGACAAGGAAGCGACTTGTCCCTGACCGTGAACATCCACTAACGACGCGCTGCTTTTACTTTTACCAGTTTCACGAGAGGAGGCAAAAGAGCTAGAGGCTGAGTCAGCAAGATAAGCCAAAACTTGCTCTTGCTGCTCCGGCTTTAAAAGCGGTTTTCCTACTCCCAGAAAAGGGAGCGTTCGAGGCCTTGTGTAGCCAGACGACGAACCTGGCTCCACAGCTCCAGACTTAGGTGCAATATTTTTTTTTCCCACGACCACCTGATGCTCCACCACTACCACTACCCTCATTACCAGCTGACAATGAACGCCCCCGGCCACGACCTCTTCCACCAGACTTCCTCATTGTTTTAAAAACGTTACCAAACTAACGGTATTTGTTGCAGTCACACAACTTACACGGTGAGCTATAACTTCAGTATGATTTAGCTACCCCTTTACAGGTGGGTGAGACCACAACGAAAATCAGGCACAATGTTACACACTCTGTTGTTGGTGGCAACAAATGAGAGAGATGCCACACACGCAGGACTGTCACTGAAGCGCAAATGTAAATATTAATCTCCCACTGATTTGTGTTTTTTTTTTTTTAAAAAGGAGACTTTAGAAAAAAAAATAAAAAAAAAAAAAAATGATTTTTTAAGGAAGAATTTATAAACCAAATAAAATGAAATGATTTTTTCAGGGAGAATTTAGAAAACAAATAAAACATAAAATAGCCTTTCTAGGGCCCAGTGAGTGAGAGAGGACGCACACAGGAGTCAGGAGTGGCACACAAGCCCAGAGGCCAATATTTATCTCCCACTGATTAATTTAGTGATTTTTTCAGGTAGATTTTGGAACCCAAATCAAGCAAAAAAATTAATAGGCTTTCTATGGCCCACAATTGGAGAGAGAGAGATGGCACACCCAGGAGTCAAGACTGGCACACAAGCAGAAAGGGCAATATTAATCTCCCACTGATTTGATTTTTTTTTTTTTTTCAGGGAGACTTTAGAAAAAAAAATACAAAAAATTGAATTTTTCAGGAAGAATTTAGAAACAAAATAAAATAAAATGATTGTTTCAGGGAGAATTTAGAAAACACATAAAAAAAATAGGCTTTGTAGGGCCCACTGAGTGAGAGAGGACGCACACAGGAGTCAGGAGTGGCACACAAGCCCAGAGGCCAATATTTATCTCCCACTGATTGATTTAGTGATTTTTTCAGGTAGATTTTGGAACCCAAATCAAGCAAAAAAATTAATAGGCTTTCTATGGCCCACAATTGGAGAGAGAGAGATGGCACACCCAGGAGTCAAGACTGGCACACAAGCAGAAAGGGCAATATTAATCTCCCACTGATTTGATTTTTTTTTTTTTTTTCAGGGAGACTTTAGAAAAAAAAAATTACAAAAAAAATGATTTTTTTTCAGGAATAATTTAGAAACCAAATAAAATAAAATGATTTTTTCAGGGAGAATTTAGAAAACAAATAAAACAAAAAATAGGCTTTCTAGGGCCCACTGAGTGAGAGAGGACGCACACAGGAGTCAGGAGTGGCACACAAGCCCAGAGGCCAATATTTATCTCCCACTGATTGATTAAGTGATTTTTTCAGGTAGATTTTGGAACCCAAATCAATCAAAAAAATTAATAGGCTTTCTATGGCCCACAATTGGAGAGAGAGAGATGGCACACCCAGGAGTCAAGACTGGCACACAAGCAGAAAGGGCAATATTAATCTCCCACTGATTTGTTTTTGTTTTTTTTTTTCAGGGAGACTTTAGAAAAAAAAAATACAAAAAAAATGATTTTTTTTCTGGAATAATTTAGAAACCAAATAAAATAAAATGATTTTTTCAGGGAGAATTTAGAAAACAAATAAAACAAAAAATAGGCTTTCTAGGGCCCACTGAGTGAGAGAGGACTAGTCAATTAACGGAGAACAAAGGAGCATTCGAAATACCAAATTAAAAATATACAAAATTTTATTGAATACAAAGAAACACATACAACCATATACTTAAAATAAGGACACTAAAAGGGCCACCCCTAACACCCGTAGCGGTCATGAAGAGTATCACACATATATAATACAAAAATGAGTGTGACACAAAAGTGTTACATAGTGATAACCACGTCCATACATAGCACCATGAGGTAATAGAGCTACAAACGTCACCACAATCTCTCTATGGTCCCCAGTATGGACCTATATGAGGCTATTTCACAAGGTGATATACCACTAAAGGTACACAATCCAAGACGCGCTGTAAGAGACTAGTCAGATTGCCAGTGTCATAGAAACATATAGCGTAATAGACGCAGTAACCACAGTCTCCCAAAGCTCCTCTTACCCAGGTGAAGGGATGGATCTAGTTGGGCAGCACCCCCGACGTACGTTTCGCTTTGGCGTTCTATAGCTTTTTCAAGGGGAAGTGTCCATGTTCCACCACGGAATCCTTATATCCAGTACTTCCGGTCACATGAAGAATCATGTGACCCGGAAGTCAGCAGGGTTGCTAATGTGCGGCGCATGCGTCCATGGCCCCCGACGCCGCAACCACCCCGCCCAGCCAGGCTACCGAGCCAGATGACTGGGGGCACGGCAATTACCATGGCACCCAGTCACCGGCCAGGGACGCCAAACGGCCGGACCGAGGAGGGGCGGGGCCGGGAGCAAACGGACGCATGCGCACAGCGAACCCAGAACCGCACCAGAGCATAAAAATACTATAAGATGTATATACAAGAACCACAATAAGATTAAAACACCACTCGTAATGAAAAAATGACGCTATGATAACAAGTGTCATATGTCACAATCCAGTATAAGATGTACATTGAGAGATCATATAGAGAATGTATATTGGGTCCTTCAGATCTTTCAGCATGCCACTCTGCGGTCCAGTTCTCAAAGGATACCAGGAATACTGTATAACAGACTATAATAAACACAAAGAAACAAGTAATTAAAATTAAAACCAAATAAAAAAGGTGAAACAGACACCTTACAACAGAGGGGAGAAAACAAGATCTTAAAAGGGCTACAGAAACGGGGCAAAATTGAGAGCTTCATTGAGGCCCCCGGGTCTCACAGTGCCCAGGGTCACGATCCACCTCAGTTCACGTTGGGCGAGGAGTTGTTTGATGTTACCCCCCCGTATGCCCGTATGGACAAGGTCAATCCCCCTTACCATGAATTGGCTGGGGTCACAATCATGGTACTTCCTAAAATGCTTCGGTATGGTCTTCAATTGGGAAACATCCTCCACCGTGCTGGCCGCGCCAATGTCCCGCACATGCTCCCTCACCCTTACTCTTAATTCGCGTGATGTTAACCCTATATAGATAAGGTGGCAACTGCAAGTAGCATAGTAGATCACGTTTCTGCTACTGCAAGATATATAATGTCTTATGTCAAAATCTCTTTTGCCGTCCGCCGAGGAGAATGAGGAGCTGCGCAGGACATTGGCGCAGGCAACACAGTGTCCACAGGTGTAGCACCCCACGGTGCGACGCACTGAACCAAAGAGGGGAGTGGTAGGTGCCACATAATGGCTCTTGACCGAAAGATCTTTTAAACTCCTGGCCCTCCTAGGAGTCATCAGGGGACGGTCGGACAGGAAGGAGCTCAACGAGGGCTCAGTACTTAAAATCCGCCAATGCTTACTCAAAATGGTACGTATACTATCCCATTCGTGATTGAATTCAGATATAAATCGTATTGACTCATCCGTCTTTGTATCCTTTTTAGAATATAACAACCGATTACGTGAGGTATTCTTGGCCCTGTTATACCCGTATCTCACACACCGATGGCTATATCCACGTTGTTTAAAGCGTTCTCTCAAATCACTTGCCTGCTGTTCAAAGGTATGATCATTCGAGCAGATCCGCCTGACCCGGAGAAACTGTCCGACCGGGACGGCCCTAACTGTGGCTTGCCCAGAGGTGGCATGCACCAAGGCGTTAACAGCCGTATTTTTACGAAAAACCTGTGTCTCTATAAGCTGATTGTCCCCTACCCTCAGGAATATATCCAGAAAGTCAATTTCACGGGGGTCAGACTTATAGGTTAATCTAATATTGAAGTTGTTAGAATTGAGAACAGTCATAAAATCCTCGAGCTGCTGTTCCGTTCCACGCCATAAAAATAAAACATCATCTATGTAGCGCCACCAGCACAGCACATGGTCGGCGGCCCCTTCCCCTGCACCACCAAACACCAACCTCTCCCAGAAACCCAAGAAGAGGTTGGCGTAGGCCGGCGCACAGGCCGCCCCCATGGCTGCGCCATGCTTCTGATGATAAAAACAGTCCTTGAAAGTAAAAAAATTATGCGTCAGAACAAATTCCAGCAGCTCGAGGATAAGCTCACATAATGGGCCGTCCAGGTCGGAGGCCTCCAGGAAAAAACGGACCGCCCGCAGCCCATCGGTGTGATCAATACAGGTATACAGGGCCTCCACGTCTGCTGTAACCAATAGGACATCACGGTCCACAGAGACTCCGTCAACCCTCGTCAAGACGTCCGTCGTGTCCTTCACAAATGATGGCAATGTTTCCACCAGTTTTTTCAAATAAAAATCAACAAATTTACATATTGGATCACATAAACCTTGCATACCTGACACGATAGGACGTCCCGGAGGGCTGACTCGGTCTTTGTGGACTTTCGGAAGAAGATAAAACGTTGGTACTTTAGGGAACTTAACCGTCAGACCATCTAAAACTTTCTTATTGATTATTCCCTCCTCGAATGCCCTATAAAGAATTTTCTGTAACTGCACCGAGAAGGAGGCAACCGGATTATGGGTGAGCCTGGAATAAACACTGTTATTACGCAATTGCTTAAAGGCTTCCTTTTCATACATCACCACCGGCCAAACCACGATGTTTCCCCCCTTGTCTGCGGCCTTAAATACCACGTCATTGAGGGACTGAAGTTGTTTAATGGCCTCCCTCTCCTTCCGTGTTAAATTATCGCATGCGCCGCACATTAGCAACCCTGCTGACTTCCGGGTCACATGATTCTTCATGTGACCGGAAGTACTGGATATAAGGATTCCGTGGTGGAACATGGACACTTCCCCTTGAAAAAGCTATAGAACGCCAAAGCGAAACGTACGTCGGGGGTGCTGCCCAACTAGATCCATCTCTTCACCTGGGTAAGAGGAGCTTTGGGAGACTGTGGTTACTGCGTCTATTACGCTATATGTTTCTATGACACTGGCAATCTGACTAGTCTCTTACAGCGCGTCTTGGATTGTGTACCTTTAGTGGTATATCACCTTGTGAAATAGCCTCATATAGGTCCATACTGGGGACCATAGAGAGATTGTGGTGACGTTTGTAGCTCTATTACCTCATGGTGCTATGTATGGACGTGGTTATCACTATGTAACACTTTTGTGTCACACTCATTTTTGTATTATATATGTGTGATACTCTTCATGACCGCTACGGGTGTTAGGGGTGGCCCTTTTAGTGTCCTTATTTTAAGTATATGGTTGTATGTGTTTCTTTGTATTCAATAAAATTTTGTATATTTTTAATTTGGTATTTCGAATGCTCCTTTGTTCTCCGTTAATTGACTAGTGCTTTTTGGAGCAGGATTCGATAGTGTCCAGGACATGGTTCTTGGACACGGTGTACTATGAGCCTGGGTTTATATGTACTGATATGTATTTCTGTGCTTCTCACAGCAGGTCCCAGCACTACTAAAATGGATTTTCGGGCCCGCGACGGTGCTTGGCTCACACAGCTAAATGATGTTTTTAAGGACACTAATGAGTTGGGCTCGGAGGGGATTAATATTGGGCTACAGGATACGGTATTGAAGTTTAAAGACCTATTAAGAAAAAGAACAAAGATTTGGTGGAATCACGCCTTTCTTGACAGATATTTACAAAAAGGATTAATCCCGAGGGGCCTCCGGGTGCAAGTGTTCCCCTCTTTCCCGGTGGAAGACATCAATATTAGGGAAAGATGGGAAAAATGCGCCAGCCAATGTTCTATGGGTTTCATGGAGATCCTTAAGGAGATGAATTCTGTCTCCATTAGAGAAATTGAGAGTGAGATTGACACTCTACAGACTACAATAAAAAAGGAAATGTCCAGTGAAGCCCTGAGTAAATTTAATAATGAAGTGGAGGCTGAGGTCCTGAAATGGGTAGAGGATATTCAGCAAATCAAATCTAAGAAGTTTCAACGAGACATCAATGACAAGCAAACTAATAAGATGTATAAATGGAGAAGTGGGAATGAACGGTCTCGTCCTTACTACAGAAATGAGTCAAGGTCAAGATCCCGATCCACATCTCATAAATCCTCTGTATCCATTGATGATAGGCATGTAGCAAGAAAGGGGGCCCAGGAGAGGGATAAAGAGGACCCCCAAACAAGTACTAAAATGATAACAAGACAAAATGTTAAAAGGGGCCCGATGAATAAACAGTCGGACGGTCGGAGTCATCAGGGGGGGCTCCAGGTAATCAATCTGTCTGACCATGTCCTCTCTGAGAGTCAATTAAGTGTATTGGGTAAAGGCTTATCATTTGCACCAACTAATGGCTTTAATTTTTTTACAGCCCTAAAAGACTTACACTTGTTTTCACGCAAGTTGATTCTTAAAAAATTACACTCGAGAGGTGGACATGAATCGGACGTCCTGGACTGCACTGAGGGGGAGGCCCTCCGAATTTTGGAGGAGCTACTGGAGGAGCAGTCTGCTCCAGAAAGAGGTGAGTTTCCACTGGCAATACTTCCCAAGTCCACGAGGTTTCCCCCTTTGTCTCTGTGCCCTGCGGTGGAGGTGTTTACTAAATTAGTAACCGAAGATTTCAAGGAACTCTCCACGAGGAGACGTTTCGATAATTTAACACGGAAGGAGAGGGAGGCCATTAAACAACTTCAGTCCCTCAATGACGTGGTATTTAAGGCCGCAGACAAGGGGGGAAACATCGTGGTTTGGCCGGTGGTGATGTATGAAAAGGAAGCCTTTAAGCAATTGCGTAATAACAGTGTTTATTCCAGGCTCACCCATAATCCGGTTGCCTCCTTCTCGGTGCAGTTACAGAAAATTCTTTATAGGGCATTCGAGGAGGGAATAATCAATAAGAAAGTTTTAGATGGTCTGACGGTTAAGTTCCCTAAAGTACCAACGTTTTATCTTCTTCCGAAAGTCCACAAAGACCGAGTCAGCCCTCCGGGACGTCCTATCGTGTCAGGTATGCAAGGTTTATGTGATCCAATATGTAAATTTGTTGATTTTTATTTGAAAAAACTGGTGGAAACATTGCCATCATTTGTGAAGGACACGACGGACGTCTTGACGAGGGTTGACGGAGTCTCTGTGGACCGTGATGTCCTATTGGTTACAGCAGACGTGGAGGCCCTGTATACCTGTATTGATCACACCGATGGGCTGCGGGCGGTCCGTTTTTTCCTGGAGGCCTCCGACCTGGACGGCCCATTATGTGAGCTTATCCTCGAGCTGCTGGAATTTGTTCTGACGCATAATTTTTTTACTTTCAAGGACTGTTTTTATCATCAGAAGCGTGGCGCAGCCATGGGGGCGGCCTGTGCGCCGGCCTACGCCAACCTCTTCTTGGGTTTCTGGGAGAGGTTGGTGTTTGGTGGTGCAGGGGGAGGGGCCGCCGACCATGTGCTGTGCTGGTGGCGCTACATAGATGATGTTTTATTTTTATGGCGTGGAACGGAACAGCAGCTCGAGGATTTTATGACTGTGCTCAATTCTAACAACTTCAATATTAGATTAACCTATAAGTCTGACCCCCGTGAAATTGACTTTCTGGATATATTCCTGAGGGTAGGGGACAATCAGCTTATAGAGACACAGGTTTTTCGTAAAAATACGGCTGTTAACGCCTTGGTGCATGCCACCTCTGGGCACAGTCAAGCCACAGTTAGGGCCGTCCCGGTCGGACAGTTTCTCCGGGTCAGGCGGATCTGCTCGAATGATCATACCTTTGAACAGCAGGCAAGTGATTTGAGAGAACGCTTTAAACAACGTGGATATAGCCATCGGTGTGTGAGATACGGGTATAACAGGGCCAAGAATACCTCACGTAATCGGTTGTTATATTCTAAAAAGGATACAAAGACGGATGAGTCAATACGATTTATATCTGAATTCAATCACGAATGGGATAGTATACGTACCATTTTGAGTAAGCATTGGCGGATTTTAAGTACTGAGCCCTCGTTGAGCTCCTTCCTGTCCGACCGTCCCCTGATGACTCCTAGGAGGGCCAGGAGTTTAAAAGATCTTTTGGTCAAGAGCCATTATGTGGCACCTACCACTCCCCTCTTTGGTTCAGTGCGTCGCACCGTGGGGTGCTACACCTGTGGACACTGTGTTGCCTGCGCCAATGTCCTGCGCAGCTCCTCATTCTCCTCGGCGGACGGCAAAAGAGATTTTGACATAAGACATTATATATCTTGCAGTAGCAGAAACGTGATCTACTATGCTACTTGCAGTTGCCACCTTATCTATATAGGGTTAACATCACGCGAATTAAGAGTAAGGGTGAGGGAGCATGTGCGGGACATTGGCCCGGCCAGCACGGTGGAGGATGTTTCCCAATTGAAGACCATACCGAAGCATTTTAGGAAGTACCATGATTGTGACCCCAGCCAATTCATGGTAAGGGGGATTGACCTTGTCCATACGGGCATACGGGGGGGTAACATCAAACAACTCCTCGCCCAACGTGAACTGAGGTGGATCGTGACCCTGGGCACTGTGAGACCCGGGGGCCTCAATGAAGCTCTCAATTTTGCCCCGTTTCTGTAGCCCTTTTAAGATCTTGTTTTCTCCCCTCTGTTGTAAGGTGTCTGTTTCACCTTTTTTATTTGGTTTTAATTTTAATTACTTGTTTCTTTGTGTTTATTATAGTCTGTTATACAGTATTCCTGGTATCCTTTGACAACTGGACCGCAGAGTGGCATGCTGAAAGATCTGAAGGACCCAATATACATTCTCTATATGATCTCTCAATGTACATCTTATACTGGATTGTGACATATGACACTTGTTATCATAGCGTCATTTTTTCATTACGAGTGGTGTTTTAATCTTATTGTGGTTCTTGTATATACATCTTATAGTATTTTTATGCTCTGGTGCGGTTCTGGGTTCGCTGTGCGCATGCGTCCGTTTGCTCCCGGCCCCGCCCCTCCTCGGTCCGGCCGTTTGGCGTCCCTGGCCGGTGACTGGGTGCCATGGTAATTGCCGTGCCCCCAGTCATCTGGCTCGGTAGCCTGGCTGGGCGGGGTGGTTGCGGCGTCGGGGGCCATGGACGCATGCGCCGCACATTAGCAACCCTGCTGACTTCCGGGTCACATGATTCTTCATGTGACCGGAAGTACTGGATATAAGGATTCCGTGGTGGAACATGGACACTTCCCCTTGAAAAAGCTATAGAGCGCCAAAGCGAAACGTACGTCGGGGGTGCTGCCCAACTAGATCCATCCCTTCACCTGGGTAAGAGGAGCTTTGGGAGACTGTGGTTACTGCGTCTATTACGCTATATGTTTCTATGACACTGGCAATCTGACTAGTCTCTTACAGCGCGTCTTGGATTGTGTACCTTTAGTGGTATATCACCTTGTGAAATAGCCTCATATAGGTCCATACTGGGGACCATAGAGAGATTGTGGTGACGTTTGTAGCTCTATTACCTCATGGTGCTATGTATGGACGTGGTTATCACTATGTAACACTTTTGTGTCACACTCATTTTTGTATTATATATGTGTGATACTCTTCATGACCGCTACGGGTGTTAGGGGTGGCCCTTTTAGTGTCCTTATTTTAAGTATATGGTTGTATGTGTTTCTTTGTATTCAATAAAATTTTGTATATTTTTAATTTGGTATTTCGAATGCTCCTTTGTTCTCCGTTAATTGACTAGTGCTTTTTGGAGCAGGATTCGATAGTGTCCAGGACATGGTTCTTGGACACGGTGTACTATGAGCCTGGGTTTATATGTACTGAGTGAGAGAGGACGCACACAGAAGTCAGGAGTGGCACACAAGCCCAGAGGCCAATATTTATCTCCCACTGATTGATTAAGTGATTTTTTCAGGTAGATTTTGGAACCCAAATCAAGCAAAAAAATTAATAGGCTTTCTATGGCCCACAATTGGAGAGAGAGAGATGGCACACCCAGGAGTCAAGACTGGCACACAAGCAGAAAGGGCAATATTAATCTCCCACTGATTTGTTTTTTTTTTTTTTTTTCAGGGAGACTTTAGAAAAAAAAAATACAAAAAAAATGATTTTTTTCAGGAATAATTTAGCCCCTTAGTGACAGAGCCAATTTGGTACTTAATGACCAGGCCAATTTTTACAATTCTGACCACTGTCACTTTATGAGGTTATAACTCTGGAACGCTTCAACGGATCCCGCTGATTCTGAGATTGTTTTTTCGTGACATATTGCACTTCATGTTAGTGGTAACATTTCTTCGATATTACTTGCGTTTATTTATTAAAAATACGGAAATATGGCGAAAATTTTGAAAATTTTGCAATTTTCAAACTTTGAATTTTTATGCCCTTACATCAGAGAGATATGTCACACAAAATGGTCAATAAATAACATTTCCCATATGTCTACTTTACATCAGCACAATTTTGGAAAAAAAAAAAAAATTATTAGGGAGTTATAAGGGTTAAAATTTGACCAGCAATTTCTTATTTTTACAGCAAAATTTACAAAACCATTTTTTTTAGGGACCACCTCACATTTGAAGTCAGTTTGAGGGGTCTATGTAGCAGAAAATGCCCAAAATTGACACCATTCTAAAAACTGCACCCCCTCAAGGTGCGCAAAACCACATTCAAGAAGTTTATTAACCCTTCAGTTGCTGCACAGGAACTGAAGCAATGTGGAAGGAAAAAATGAACATTTTACTTTTTTTCACAAATATTTTACTTCAGAATCAATTTTTTTTATTTTCACATGTGTAAAAAAAGAAAATGAACCACATAATTTGTTGTGCAATTTGTCCGGAGAATGCCGATACCCCATATGTGGGGAGGGACCACTATTTGGGTGCACAGTAGAGCTCAGGAGGGAAGGAGCGCCATTTGGCTTTTTCAACATAGAATTCCCTGGAATTGAGATCGGACACCATGTCGCGTTTGGAGAGCCCCTGATGTGCCTAAACAGTGGAAACCCCCCACAAGTGACACCATTTTGGAAACTAGACCCCCTAAGGAACTTATCTAGGTGTGTGGTCAACACTTTGAACCCCCAAGTGCTTCACACAAGTTTATAACGTAGAGCCGAAAAAATTAAAAATCATTTTTTTTTCACAAAAATGATCTTTTCACCCCCAATTTTTTATTTTCCCAAGGGTAGCAAGACAAAATAGACCCCAAAAGTTGTTGTGCAATTTGTCCTGAGTATGTCGATACCCCGTATGTGGGGGTAAACCTCTGTTTGGGTGCACAGTAGAGCTCAGAAGGGAAGGAGCGCCATTTGACTTTTTCAACATAGAATTCTCTGGAATTGAGATCGGACACCATGTCGCGTTTGGAGAGCCCCTGATGTGCCTAAACAGTGGAAACCCCCCACAAGTGACACCATTTTGGAAACTAGACCCCCTAAGGAACTTATTTAGGTGTGTGGTCAACACTTTGAACCCCCAAGTGCTTCACACAAGTTTATAACGTAGAGCCGAAAAAATTAAAAATCATTTTTTTTTTCACAAAAATGATCTTTTCACCCCCAATTTTTTATTTTCCCAAGGGTAGCAAGACAAAATAGACCCCAAAAGTTGTTGTGCAATTTGTCCTGAGTATGTCGATACCCCGTATGTGGGGGTAAACCTCTGTTTGGGTGCACAGTAGAGCTCAGAAGGGAAGGAGCGCCATTTGACTTTTTCAACATAGAATTCTCTGGAATTGAGATCGGACACCATGTCGCGTTTGGAGAGCCCCTGATGTGCCTAAACAGTGGAAACCCCCCACAAGTGACACCATTTTGGAAACTAGACCCCCTAAGGAACTTATCTAGGTGTGTGGTCAACACTTTGAACCCCCAAGTGCTTCACACAAGTTTATAACGTAGAGCCAAAAAAATTAAAAATCATTTTTTTTTCACAAAAATGATCTTTTCACCCCCAATTTTTTATTTTCCCAAGGGTAGCAAGACAAAATAGACCCCAAAAGTTGTTGTGCAATTTGTCCTGAGTATGTCGATATCCCGTATGTGGGGGTAAACCTCTGTTTGGGTGCACAGTAGAGCTCAGAAGGGAAGGAGCGCCATTTGACTTTTTCAACATAGAATTCTCTGGAATTGAGATCGGACACCATGTCGCGTTTGGAGAGCCCCTGATGTGCCTAAACAGTGGAAACCCCCCACAAGTGACACCATTTTGGAAACTAGACCCCCTAAGGAACTTATCTAGGTGTGTGGTCAACACTTTGAACCCCCAAGTGCTTCACACAAGTTTATAACGTAGAGCCGAAAAAATTAAAAATCATTTTTTTTTCACAAAAATGATCTTTTCACCCCCAATTTTTTATTTTCCCAAGGGTAGCAAGACAAAATAGACCCCAAAAGTTGTTGTGCAATTTGTCCTGAGTATGTCGATACCCCGTATGTGGGGGTAAACCTCTGTTTGGGTGCACAGTAGAGCTCAGAAGGGAAGGAGCGCCATTTGACTTTTTCAACATAGAATTCTCTGGAATTGAGATCGGACACCATGTCGCGTTTGGAGAGCCCCTGATGTGCCTAAACAGTGGAAACCCCCCACAAGTGACACCATTTTGGAAACTAGACCCCCTAAGGAACTTATCTAGGTGTGTGGTCAACACTTTGAACCCCCAAGTGCTTCACACAAGTTTATAACGTAGAGCCGAAAAAATTAAAAATCATTTTTTTTTCACAAAAATGATCTTTTCACCCCCAATTTTTTATTTTCCCAAGGGTAGCAAGACAAAATAGACCCCAAAAGTTGTTGTGCAATTTGTCCTGAGTATGTCGATACCCCGTATGTGGGGGTAAACCTCTGTTTGGGTGCACAGTAGAGCTCAGAAGGGAAGGAGCGCCATTTGACTTTTTCAACATAGAATTCTCTGGAATTGAGATCGGACACCATGTCGCGTTTGGAGAGCCCCTGATGTGCCTAAACAGTGGAAACCCCCCACAAGTGACACCATTTTGGAAACTAGACCCCCTAAGGAACTTATCTAGGTGTGTGGTCAACACTTTGAACCCCCAAGTGCTTCACACAAGTTTATAACGTAGAGCCGAAAAAATTAAAAATCATTTTTTTTTCACAAAAATGATCTTTTCACCCCCAATTTTTTATTTTCCCAAGGGTAGCAAGACAAAATAGACCCCAAAAGTTGTTGTGCAATTTGTCCTGAGTATGTCGATACCCTGTATGTGGGGGTAAACCTCTGTTTGGGCGCACTGCGGAGCTTGGAAGGGAAGGCGCGCCGTTTGACTTTTTAATCTCTTAATTGTGAGAGCGGACGTCATTTTGGGTTTGTAGATGTGCCTAACAGCAGAAACCCCCCACAACTGACCCCGTTTTGGAAACTACACCCCTCAAAGATTTTAATCAGGGGTATATTGAGCAATTTGAACCCACATGTATGACACAGAGTTTGATAACATTAGGTTGTCATATTGAAAAAATTCATTTTTTTCCACGAGAATCTTGTTTTAGACCTGAATGTCTCGATTTTTCAGAAATAACATCAAAAAGTGGACCCCACAATTCGTTACCCACTTTATTATGAGTGCAGCAATATCCCATATGTAGTAAAAAAGTTCTGTTTGGACAAATGGCAGGGCTTGGACAGAAAGGGGCACAATGTGACAAATTTGGCTTTATTTGAAATTGAAGATCCAGGACCCATTCAAAGCTTCTAGAGACATTGAGCAAAAAAGAAAATCCTTCCAGGAATTATTACTCACAGAGGGAGGCATGCTCCTAAAACACAATGGCTGACTATAAAATTGGTCTTGCTAACAAAACAGTTGTCCCGCATTTGCGTATATTGTAGCAGGAAGAATAAACTGTACTGGAATGAAGGGCAAAATGTGTAGGAAAATGCAGCCAACTATGTGGCAAAGCGGAGTTTGTTCCAAAGATGAAAGAACACCATCAGGGCTAGAATGGCAGACACTTTCAGAGACTGGTCGTACAACGTCCTTTTAGCTCCATCAATCCCTATATGAGAGACGAATGTGCCAATAGACGTGGTACACCATAGCAAGCTCCCACCCGCCAAGGTCAGAACCGCTATATGCACAAAACAACCAGTTCTCTATAGAAAGTATTGTCTGGTACCAGAGGTTCGGCAAGAACCATAAAGTAAAGCCCATAGTGTATAAGTACGGAACTTCCTCATTTTTTAGAAATCCTACAATAAAATGATCATGCCCGTATCATCAACATAAATATAAGTAATATAAATGGAAGCCAAAGTTTTGTGTAGCAAGACAGTTATAAAAACAGTCAAAGTTAGATAAATGGTCAAAAATGTTTGAGTAATAAAGTCCTAGAATTCATTTTCAGATAATCTCACTTTTCAAGATCATTTCTGGGGTCCACATTCTAACGCTTATTGACATAGGTACGTGGACGAGAATTTGTTGGAATAGTAGTTTGGTATGGGATTGATCGAGTCGTAGAATTTTCAGATGACCTGACTTTGCAAGAACATTTGTGGGGTCCACACTCTAGAGCGTACAGACGTGGGTACGTGGATGAGAATTTGTTGGAATAGTAGTTTGGTATGGGATTGATCGAGTCGTAGAATTTTCAGATGACCTGACTTTGCAAGAACATTTGTGGGGTCCACACTCTAGAGCGTACAGACGTGGGTACGTGGATGAGAATTTGTTGGGATAGTAGTTTGGTATGGGATTGATCAAATTCTGGAATTAATTGTGAAATGGGGTAAAATGGGATCTACTAATTAAAATATTTATCAATTGTTCCAAATTGTACTACTGGGGCCACTAAGCAGAAAATAAAAATGATTGAAAAAAAAAACAAACTAATAATTGTAGGTGGTGTGGTAGGTCTCAAAACAGGGGGAGATACAAAGGCCTGGTTGGGATGGGCATGTGGGGCAATAAAATCGGGAATCACTCCGCCTGCCATGCTTTCTGCAAACTCGGCACCTTTTTTGAGGATACCTTTGGGTGGGAGTGACAGGGACAGGGTGAGGAAAATGGCGTTCTGACAGTCTCCGGGAATCCTCAGAGTCGAAGGCTTCCCCCGGTGCCATCGACTCAAATATGAGGCTCTCTACTACTTTCTCCTGAAAGTGCAGGAAAGTTAGTGGTCCTTGAGATTTTTTGTATAGGACAAAACTGTTGTAGGTGGCAGTCTGAATTAGATAGATTCCCACCTTTTTATACCACGCCCTGGTCTTCCTCTTGACCAGGTATGGTTGCAGAACCTGGTCTGACAGGTCTACGCCACCCATATGTCTATTATATTCTGTGACGCAGACAGGTTTTTCTTTGTCCCTGGTGGCACCCCTCTCTCTGACCGTCACAGTGGTGTCCGTATGCAGTGTGGAAAGCATATAGACGTCCTTCCTGTCTTTCCACTTCACTGCAAGTAGTTGGTCGCTTGCAAGTGAAAATGACGCCCCCCTCTCCAAACGTCTGGACACCAACTGTGACGGAAACCCCACTCTGTTTTTCCTCACTGTCCCACAGGCCCCTGTACTTGCAGCATGGAGGGATTTGTATAGGGGGATACTCGTGTAATAATTATCTGTGTACACGTGGTACCCTTGATTGAGAAAGGGCGTCATTAGCTCCCAGACAATTTTGCCTGGGATACCAATTGTCTGGGGGCAGTTTGGGGGGTTTATTTGGCGGTCCCTACCTTCGTAAATTAGGAAGGTGGACGTGTACCCTGATGAGCTCTCGCAAGCTTTATATAATTTTACGCCGTATTTGGCTCTCTTGGAGGGAATAAATTGGCGGAATGAAAGACGGCCCTTGTAGCTCATCAAGGACTCGTCGACTGCCATATTTTGCTCTGGGGTATAGGAATTTAGAAAGGAAGTTTTTAGGAGGGAAATTAGGGGTCTTAATTTATTTAGCCGATCGTAGTTGGGGTCAGTTCTTGGGAGAGCTTGGGCATTGTCACTGAAGTGGAGGAATCTCATCAGGGCTTCGTAACGGGCTCGGGACATGATGGCTGCAAATACAGGGGTGCAGTGGACAGCTTTTGTTGCCCAGTAAGAGCGGAGAGTGGGTTTTTTTACTATACCCATATTCAGGGTGAGGCCTAAGAATTTTTTAATTTTGGGGACATTTGTGGGGATCCAGGAACGGGAATGAAAGGCAGTGGGTTTTTGGGAAATATATTGCCGGGCATATAGGTTAGTTTGGTGGACGATTAATTGCAGGACTTCGGGGCTAATGAAAATTTCAAAAAAATCAATGGGGGTAAAATTGGCGACATCTACTTTTATTCCAGGGACTGCAGAAAAAGGGGGAATTTGAGGGGAAAATGAGGTGTCATTATACCACAGCGGTGGGGGGACTGCGGTACTTGGTCCTGCCTCTGAAGCTTCAGCAGTGACGACCGACTCCGCTACCACCGGGCTGGGGGATCCCGTGGAGGAAGAGTCGTCATCACTGTCTGAAAACTGCTCAACTTCAGGGGCAGAATCTGTTTCGCTGCCGGAGCAAAGCAGGCTGTAAGCTTGCTCCGCGCTAAAAGTTCTGCGAGCCATTTTATCTAATTCCTCCCCTAACCCTAACCCTAACCCTACCCCTAACCCTAACCCTAAAAAAAATTATAATTTTTATTTTTATTTTTTTTTTTATTTTTTTTTATAATCCTCTGCTGGTGATGCAGGGATTACGGAGAACGGGGGTGGGTAAATGGGATGCTGGCGGAGGCAGATATTATGTTTTTTGTCACTGACAGAGCAGCACTTGAACTGTAGTCTCTCTCTCTTCTCTCCTAGAACAACTACAAGGAGAGAAGAGAAAGGTACAGCCCAAGTGCTGCCATGTTTATCAAATATTAGGGGTTTTGATCACTGTAATTGGACATATTACAGTAATCAAAACCCAGCAGCCAATGAGAAAATTCTCATAGGTTGCTGGGTCTCTGCTGGCAGATCATGGCAGGCGCACTGCGCATGCGCCCGCCATTTTCTTCCAGCAGAGAAGAAGAAGGGGGGCCAGGAGCAGTGGGCTGGGGACCGGGGACCACTACTGAGGACCGGGGACCACTACTGAGGACCGGGGACAGGAGCAGGCGGTATGGTGGGGGGCTCGGGGGCTCTATTTCTCTCCCCTCTGATGTGCGATCACATCAGAGGGGAGAGAAATGCAAAGCATTTTTTTTTTTTTACAAACTATTTGCAGCGATCGCAATCCCGGGGGTCTGTAAAGACCCCTGGGATTGCGATCGCTCCAGGGGGTCTGCGATCGCTCCAGGGGGTCTGTAAAAACAGACCCCAATACACCGGGGGAAGCTAGGCTTTGGCGGGCGCATCTGCACATGCGCCCGCCATTTTGGAGCCCGGGCAGGAAGGAGGAGGGTCGGGGACCGGGGGGGCACCTTCTCCGGTACATAAGGTACCGTGGGGGGCTCGGGGGACCCTATTTCTCTCCCCTCTAATGTCCGATCACATTAGAGGGGAGAGAAACACAATACTAATCGCGTTTTTTTTTTTTTTTTGCGATCGCCGGTAAACGGTTAATTACCGGCGATCGCAAAAGCGGGGTCGGTGAAAACCGACCCGAATCATGTTCTCTGGGGTCTCGGCTACCCCCGGCAGCCGAGACCCCGGAGAAAATCGGCCTCTGGGGGGCGCTATGTACTTTTTCCACAGCGCCGTTAATTAACGGCGCTGTGGCTTAAGTACCCTTAGCGGCCGCCGTTAAAAGGCGTATCGGCGGTCGCTAAGGGGTTAGAAACCAAATAAAATAAAATGATTTTTTCAGGGAGAATTTAGAAAACAAATAAAACAAAAAATAGGCTTTCTAGGGCCCACTGAGTGAGAGAGGACGCACACAGGAGTCAGGAGTGGCACACAAGCCCAGAGGCCAATATTTATCTCCCACTGATTGATTTAGTGATTTTTTCAGGTAGATTTTGGAACCCAAATCAAGCAAAAAAATTAATAGGCTTTCTATGGCCCACAATTGGAGAGAGAGAGATGGCACACCCAGGAGTCAAGACTGGCACACAAGCAGAAAGGGCAATATTAATCTCCCACTGATTTGTTTTTTTTTTTTTTTTTTTCAGGGAGACTTTAGAAAAAAAAAAATACAAAAAAAATGATTTTTTTTCAGGAATAATTTAGAAACCAAATAAAATAAAATGATTTTTTCAGGGAGAATTTAGAAAACAAATAAAACAAAAAATAGGCTTTCTAGGGCCCACTGAGTGAGAGAGGACGCACACAGGAGTCAGGAGTGGCACACAAGCCCAGAGGCCAATATTTATCTCCCACTGATTGATTTATTGATTTTTTCAGGTAGAATTTAGAACCCAAATCAACCAAAAAAATAAATAGGCTTTCTATGGCCCACTATTTGTGAGAGAGATGGCACGCTCAGGACTGGCACACAAGCCCAGAGGCCAATATTAATCTCCCACTTTTTTTTTTTTTCCCAGGGAAAATTTATAAACCCAATAAAAAAAATAATAAATAGGCTTTCTATGGCCCACTATCTGAGAGAGATAGATGGCACGCTTAGGACTGGCACACAAGCCCAAAGGCCAATATTAATCTCCCACTGATTGATTTATTGATTTTTTCAGGTAGATTTTGGAACCCAAATCAAGCAAAAAAATAAATAGGCTTTCTATGGCCCACTGAGAGATGGCACACACAGGAGTAAGGAGTGGCACACAAGCCCTGAGGCCAATATTTTTCTCCCACTGATTGATGTAGTGATTTTTTCAGGTAGATTTTAGAACCCAAATCAAGCAAAAAAATAAATAGGCTTTCTATGGCCCACTGAGTGAGAGATGACACAGACAGGGATGGCACTCTAGCAGAAATGCCAATCTTAATCTCCCACAAAAAAAAAAAAAAAAAAAAAAAGGAACTGTCCTTCAATTACTATCTCCCTGCAGTAATCTCAGCCAGGTATGGCAGGCAGCAATAAGGAGTGGACTGATGCACAAATTAAATAAAAAGTGTGGACAAACAAACAAGATAGCTGTGCAGAAAGGAAGGAACAAGAGGATTTGTGCTTTGAAAAAAGCAGTTGGTTTGCACAGCGGCGTACACACAGCAATGCAGCTATCAGGGAGCCTTCTAGGGCAGCCCAATGAGCTACAGCACTGAGGGGGAAAAAAAAAAAAAATGTAGCTTCCACTTTCCCTGCACACCGAAGGTGGTGTTGGGCAGTGGAAATCGCTACAGCACAAGCGGTTTGGTGGTTAATGGACCCTGCCTAACGCTATCCCTGCTTCTGACGAAGCGGCAGCAACCTCTCCCTAGGCTCAGATCAGCAGCAGTAACATGGCGGTCGGCGGGAACGCCCCTTTATAGCCCCTGTGACGCCGCGGACAGCAAGCCAATCACTGCAATGCCCTTCTCTAAGATGGTGGGGACCAGGACCTATGTCATCACGCTGCCCACACTCTGCGTTTACCTTCATTGGCTGAGAAATGGCGCTTTTCGCGTCATTGAAACGCAACTTTGGCGCGAAAGTCGCGTACCGCATGGCCGACCCCGCACAGGGGTCGGATCGGGTTTCATGACCCATTTCGCTCAACCCTAAGTAACATCATTGTAGAAAAAAGTGAATTGCAGTGTGTATATCTCTTTATCTATCAAACCAGATCAAAATGTCTGAAAGTACAGTCACCATATTAATTAATTAGTTAATAGTTTATTTTTAATCAATTAACAAAATTCAAAGTGAATGAATATAAATCTAAATCTCCCTTTGCCTTCATCATTTATTCCAGATAGTCTTGTACACAGTTTTTGCTGGAACTCAGCGGGGAGTTTGTTCCAAACATCTTAGAGAAGTAACCACAGATCTTCTGTGGATGTCACTTGTGCAAATCCTTCTGTCTCTTCATATAATTTCAGACAAACTGGATAATGTGAGATCAGGGCTCTGTGGGGGCCGTATCATCATTTCCAGGACTCCTTGTTCTTCTTTATATCGCAGATCATTCTTAAAGACATTGGCTGCATGTTTGGGGTCATTGTCCTGCTGTAGAATAAATTTTACCTTTTCGGAATCTCTATATCTATACATTGCTGGTATAATATAGTCACACAGTTCCCATATAAGAGATCTGTACAGTTCCCATATAAGAGATCTGTACTGACCACATAAGCAAATATAGTTTAATCACTGTGTAATGTATTTTCCAATAGACTTTCGTCCCAATTCATAAAGACTGACGATCTTCTCTCCGGTCTTGATCACAGAATGTTAGAGTGGGAAAGAGACCTCCAGTGTCATCGTGTCCAACCCCCTGCTCAATGCATGATTCACTAAACCATCTCAGAAAGATGTCTATGCAGCCTCTGTTTTCAAACTGCCATTGAAGGAGAACTCACCACCACTCGCGACAACCTGTTCCACTCATTGATCACCCTCACTGTCATTTTTTTCTAATATCTAATCTGTATCTTCTCCCTTTCAGTTTCATTCCATTGCTTCTCATGTTTCCATGTGCAAATGAGAATAAGGATGATCCCTCTACACTTCAGATATTTGAATACAACTATTAAGTCTCCTCTTTGTCTTCTTTTTTGCCATCTAAACATTCCTCGAACTGGACACAGTATTCCATAGGAAGCCTGACCAAAGATAAGTAAAGGGCTGTAATTAATTCACGTGATCTAAACTCTATGCTTCTCTTAATACATCCTAGAACTGTATTTGCATTTTTTGCTGCTGCATCACACTGTTGACTTATGTGTAGTCTGTGATCTATTAGTATACCCAAGTCTTTTTCACATGTGCTCTTGCTTAGTTCTATTTCTCCCATTCTGTAGATGTAATATTAGTTTTGTTGCCCAGATGTAAAATCTTGAATTTCTCCCTGCTAAATACCATTCTAATAGTTGTTGCCCATTGTTCAAAATTATATAGATCCTTCTGAATCCTTACTCTGTCTTTTCTAGTGTTAAGGTACCGTCACACTAGACGATATCGCTAGCGATCCGTGATGTTGCAGCGTCCTCGCTAGTGATATCGTCCAGTGTGACAGGCAGCAGCGATCAGGCCCCTGCTGTGATGTCGCTGGTCGGGGAAGAAAGGCCAGAACTTTATTTCGTCGCTGGCTCTCCCGCTGACATCGCTGAATCGGTGTGATGTGACACCGATTCAGCGATGTCTTCGCTGGTAACCAGGGTAAACATCGGGTTACTAAGCGCAGGGCCGCGCTTAGTAACCCGATGTTTACCCTGGTTACCATCGTTAAAGTAAAAAAACAAACACTACATACTTACCTTCTGCTGTCTGTCCCCGTCACCGCTCTGCTTTCCGGCCGCTGTGCTCACAGCCAGAACAGAGAAGCACAGCGCCGAGGACAGACAGCGTAAGGTAAGTATGTAGTGTTTGTTTTTTTACTTTAACGATGGTAACCAGGGTAAACATCAGGTTACTAAGCGCGGCCCTGCGCTTAGTAACCCGATGTTTACCCTGGTTACCGGCATCGTTGGTCGCTGGAGAGCTGTCTGTGTGACAGCTCTCCAGCGACCAAACTGCGACGCTGCAGCGATCCGGATCGTTGTCGGTATCGCTGCAGCGTCGCTATGTGTGACGGTACCTTTAGCTATCCCTCCTAGTTTTGCATCATTTGCAAATTTGATTAGTTTACCTTCAATTCTCTTATCTAAATCATTTAGAAAAATGTTGAACAACAGTGGGGCCAGGACAGAAACTTGTGGTACCCCACTTGAAACACTCTGCCAATTGGATGTGCAAGTATTTATCTCCACTCTGCAAGTACGATCACTGTGCCAGTTATGAATCCACCTAACTGTAGCCTTATCAATCTCATACTTTTGACTTTTTTCAATAAGGATAGTATAAGATATGTTATCAAATGCTTTGCTGAAGTCGAGATATGCTTTCCCTATTTCCCTACTGCATTTCCCTGATCAACCCAGTCAGTGATTCCATCTTAAAAGGAAATTAAATTAGTCTGGCATGACTTGTTTGCTACAAACCCATGCTGGCTCTGTTAATTACTGAATTCTTGTTCAAGTGCTTACATACATGTTGTTTAGTAATTTGTTCAAAGATCATTCCTTGTATAGAAGGAAGGCTCACTGGCCTGTAATTTCCTGGCTCCCTCTTCTTTCCTTTTTGAAGATGGGGACAACATTTCCATTCTCTTGTTCTCCAGGATTTTTCAAAGATTCTGGCTAGTACTTCTGCAATTTCCTCTACCATCTCTTTTAGTACCCTAGGATGTAATTAATCTGGACCAGGAGATTTAAATTCATTTAAATTAGCTAAGTGTTCCCTCGCAATCTCTCTGTTTATAGATAGTGTGTATTATTATATTACTTCGATAGCACCGTGAAGATCAGTTGATGTTACAATTGCTTTCTTAGAGAAATTAGCTGCAAAATAGGAATTTAAAACTTCGGCCCTTTCAAAATCATTTTTGACTACTTCACCCTTTTCATCCTGTAAATATCCTATAGCATCTTTAACTTTTCTTTTGCTTTTGACATACCCCCTGTGAGGCAGTGAACCCTGTGGGGCAGTGAACCCTATTACAGCTAGGGGGCGCTGTAGGTGCTCCTCAGGATGCCCATGGAGGCGTAACAGTGATGAGTCAGTGACCGGCATAGTTGTGAATGGCCGGTATATGTTGCAGAAACGGAGGATATCCTCTGCCCTGTAAGCCTGAAGGATGATTGTTCCGGGACCTGTAGTCCCACAAGTAGTTGTATAGTTTTAATAGGAAGGATTACAGGGTTAGTCGGAGAGATGGGCGGGTCTGGCTAACCACACACCTCCCACCTATGAGGGTGGTTACAGTTACATAATGTGACCAGGGTTTGGGTCACACGGTTGGAGAGTGTTTGGACCTGAATGGTCTGTCTTGTATGTCCTGAAAGAGGACCGGCCTGTGTGTTGGAAGGTCCTAGGGTGGACTTCCTGAAGAGTGCACGGAGAGGCCGAATGTGCAGAGTCTGTGATGGCACTGCGTTGGGAGCTACCGACCTTCGGTGGGCCTGGACTGTTGGGAGTGCCCTGGTCGCTAGGACAGTGATCCCCGTAAGGCAGCTTCCCAGGAGAGGGACTGACAGGAGGTCAGTGTGTGGAGCAGGAGCTCCAGAAAGGTAACAACCGGAAAGGGGGTTATAATAACAGCAGAGAAGTATATGCCAGTGGAACAGACTGTCGCTGATTAACATGGATGTATAAAATGAACCGGATAGACTGTTTAAGTGGAAACCCGTTCCTGTGTGTCTGAATATCGAGGCCAAGTGAGTGTCCCCCAACACATTCAGTAAGCACGGTCTTACACCCCAAAATTATATTGCTTTTGTTCTCCCTTGAAAGCCTCACTTCATTACTGGCTTTAGCTCTTCTAACGCTTGCCTTGCATTCCCTGCAAACAGCATTATATTATTTTTTTAGATATGTCCCCCTCTTACCATTTAACATTTATAAGATTATTGTACTTGTTTTTATTATGTATACCCCTCCTCACATGTAAAGTTCCATGGAATAAATGGCGCTATAACAATAAATAATAATAATCATATTAATAATAATTTCTTCTTTCCTCTTTAACAAGTGTTTGTGCTCTGTGTTCATCCTTTCTGGTCTCTGTAAATGCTTCCAATTCTTCCTTCTCTTTGGGATTGTTACTGATTGTGCAGTGATTTCATTTAGCAAAATCTCCCATCCTTCTTGATGATGGGGCATGTTGAAGTCAGTCACTCCTGATTCATTAAGAGGCGCGTAATGTGGCACAGGGAGGTATTTGTTGGCTAGGTACTCGCCTTTCACACCCCGACCCCGGCACATTACATGTAGATGGGGGTCCTGGCTGGGTGCTTGTCTACGGAGGCGCTACACACTTGCAGGCTGCATGATACCAGTGACGTCAGCTGGCCAGGACCAGATGGTTTAAAGTTCAATGAGAGAGACCACCACTCAAAAATAAATAGTCTTTTACTAAAAGAGGTTGTCCACTATAATGTATAATTCACACATCGATGTAAAGCTGCTGCTATATGTGCCTCTGAGCGGCGCTATCACTTCTCGATCAGTCCACATCACGAGACCCTGGCTGCAGCAGCCGCCGACATCAATTTACGGGCTCCCTTGGATCTTGCCATCCACTGTCTCGGTCTCCACTCAGGAACAGCCACGTCATGCGGCTCTGCTCACTATCCAGATCAGAGGTCTGCTTCTGGTGCACACTGGGCCTTATCTCTGGTCCTGGCAGGAAACAGTATCTGTCCTTTCACTGTAGTCCTTCCCACCCTGGGCTGGTCCCAAATATTAACCCTAACTCTCCCTACTGTCGAGCAGATCAAAACAATATTACCAATAATGCAAGTCACAATACACATTACATGTGTCTTCCAGGGAGAATTTGGGCAGTATGTCCATCTCCTTACAGGCACACACCTCTTAATGAATTAGGAGCATCTAACAAGTGACGTGCACCTCCGTGCACCCTGCCACGAATCTCACTCCAGTCTTGGACTTGAGTAAGATTCCTGGCACTAGGAACTCCACAGCTCATCATGAATTAGATGAGCTGTGGCATCCTGCCCCTTGCGCACAACCTCACAACCCAGCTACACTTATTTTGGTGGAGCTGTGTAAAACTGGCTTGAGAACGCCAAAAGTCCATGATGTGCAAACATTTTTCAAAACAATTTATGCCAAAAAGTAATGGATTTGATGAATTGGTGGCTATGTGTTTATTTTTCTCAACATTTTCAAGATCTCTTCTTGCTGTCACTGACCTGTGTACATTACTGTGTAAGGGCTCCCTCACACAAGTGATGATCCTCTCTTCCGAGAAAATTGGATCAATTATGGTAATGACATTCGGCTTAAACTCTGCACTCTGAGTTTGATCCGAGTGTCAGTGTGCTGCGATCCAATTGTTTCGGCTGATAGAATCATATCACAGGTGTGGAGAAGACGGAGAACGTAATTTTTCCATCTTCTCCATTGTCTGTGTCCATGTAAATCAGACTGCAGTTGTTTGTCATTTGAGTGCAGTCCGATATTTTACTTTGGGTGAGCATGGTCCAATTTGCAGATCCAATCGCAGCATGCTGTGATTTTTTTCAGCGTGAGAAAAATTCTCAGATCTGCACTGCCCCGATAGGATAACATTTGGTTAAGTGCTATCTGATAGCACTCAGCCGAGTTATACGCTCGTGTGAGCGAGCCCTGATACTGTTGTCACCAAAGCTCACTTGAGGAGCAGAACTTCCTATCGTCAGGTTTTTCTGTCTGTGAATGTAATCTGTGAGTGGAAATAAATAAAATTGTGGGGAAATGAAAAAAAAATTTTTAACCAAAAGCTGTGGAGCTATTTATGTTTACAGTAACAAAGTTTTACTTCCATAAATCTGAAAACCCCCAGTAACACCAGCAGGGGGCCTATTTTCTGACTCTGCTGGATGTTCACCTTTACACCCATAACATAAAACCACTTTGTAAATAATGACTGAACTTCTTGTACTAGTCTAGTGCTGCATTGACAACTCCATTTGCTTCAGAGCTGAAATCTTGCAGCATAGTGGTGGCTCAAACTGAATGAAATCAGATTATTTTTGTGGTCTTTCTCTGCCCCCTAACGTGTCCATGATTTCTCTACATGACTTCAGTGAATGTGGACCATTATAATACTACACAACTTTTATTTTTAGTCCAGGATTCTCCTCTTTCTACCAAACAGGAGAAATTCCAGGAAGACTGGAAGGTTTTGGTGTCTTGAGAAACTACAATGATGATTGCACTGAGCGTATCATTTGCTATTTTATCCCTCTTTTTGCATAACCTCTGGTCTGATTGTAGGGCCGTCCACGCGCAGACGCGCCAGATACGGCTCTTGTAAGCTGGAAGCAGCGGGGCTAAGCGACTGACTGGCAGATTTGTGAAACAGTGATCTGAGAGAAGGAATGAGACGGACAGGCCGGGAAATATTTGGAGTGATGGTGAAGCCTTCCTGCATCTCAAACCTTTCCAATAAAAAGAACTCTGACAATTGGAGAGGATGTAACACATTATATCAAATCCTGCAGGAAGCTGCCTGATAGAAGGAAACTTCTATTGCAGGGGTCTCTTCTGATATGGAAACTCAGACCGTCTGCATCTCAACAGAACACAACAAACCCTGAGCTGGGCAAGAATGAAGAAAGAGTTTTCAGCCTCTGGTTGTTAAAAAAATGTATATATCTATTCAAAGACAGCAAGCAAGCAGAGATTTTATTTCTTTTTTAGAAAAAAAATGGATACAATGTCTATAAGAATATTGCAGAGTTAAAGAAAACATTCCATTACACTAGATCATCCCTTTAAAGGGAACCTGTCACATTGTACGTGCAGTCCAAACTGCGCTCAGCATGGTATACAGCAAGAGAAGCTGAACAGATTGATATGTCAGTTTATTGGAAAATATTCAGTATAACTTGTATTTTATTCATTGAAATCTGTGTTATTTGTGTACATGTGAATTCAGTGGGCGTCCCTACTCATGAGTCCAGTGGGTGTCTGTACTCATGAGTCCAGTGGACATCCCTACTCATGAGTCCAGTGGGCGTCCCTGCTCATGAGTCCAGTGGGTGTCTGTTCTCATGAGTCCAGTGGACATCCCAACTCATGAGTCCAGTGGGCGTCCCTGATCATGAGTCCAGTGGGCGTCCCTGCTCATGAGTCCAGTGGGCGTCCCTACTCATGAGTTCAGTGGACATCCCTACTCATGAGTCCAGTGGGCATCCCTGCTCATGAGTCCAGTGGGCGTCCGTAGTCATGTGTCTGATGGGTATCACTACTCATGAGTCCAGTGGGCGTCCCTACTCATGAGTCCAGTGGGTGTCTCTACTCATGAGTCCAGTGGGCGTCTTTACTCATGTGTCTGATGAGCGTCCCTACTTTATGAGTCCAGTGGGTGTCCCTACTCATGAGTCCGGTGGGCGTCCCTACCCATGAGTCCAGTGGGCGTCTCTACTCATGAGTCCAGTGGGCATCCCTACTCATGAGTCCAGTGGGCGTCCCTACTCATGAGTCCAGTGGGCGTCCCTACTCATGAGTCCAGTGGGCATCCATACTCATGAGTCCAGTTGGGCGTCCCTACTCATGAGTCCAGTGGGCATCCGTACTCATGAGTCCAGTGGGTGGTGCTTCTAGTCATTGATCGCTATTTCTGCATGCCCAGTCATACAGAGAAGACTGTCAATCACTGAATAGTACCGCCCTCTGGGTTTATGAGTAGTTGCACCCACTGGACTCATGAGTAGGGCTGCCCACTAGATTCATGAGTAGGAATGCCAACTGGACTCATATGCATGCAAATGCAACGTTTACTAAAACTTTTCCCATAAATATATATATCAATCTAATCAGCTCCTCCTGCTCTTCAACATCCAGCTTGCAAATCAGATCCCATTTTCAACATGACAGGTTCTTTTTAATTTAATGTGCAGAAGATGTAATGTGTCAATCTTTGCTTTTACACGCCATCAAGGAAATAAGACTCTGTTTACATGACATTTTTTACCTTCAACGCATAGACCAATAAAGTACCATTAGTCTTATAGTTTCCTTTAGGCCTTCGTCTGAGTGGCATATATCCGTAAACTGGAAAAAAAGGGTACGATCTACTGAGCTCACTGATTTTCTGCAGTGGAGTCACAGCACTGGACCTGTGGAGGGTGAGTAAAGCACAGTATGTTCTTTTTTAGAACAATCTGCAGTTGAGGTGCAAGGGTTTGCAAAACCAGAAACCGGTGGCTCGCGGGTCATAACGACCCCATTCATTTGCACTTGATCTTTTTCTACATATAGTTCCAGCCTTACACAACACACGCACATGTCAGCCCCCATATGTGCAGACATTCATGTACAGCACATTTGGTCTCCAGCATGTCAGGGATCTCTTTCTTCTCGCTGGTCTATACCTCGCGCCCCCAGTTACCAGGCTCTGCCTCCGCCAGTCTGGACAAGTAGCCTATGTACTAATATATGAAAGTGAACCTATTACCCACTCATCACGTCTGCATTATGCTTCATCCTTAAATCTAGAGAATGAATCCCATATTACACGGCGGAGCGGTACAGCCAGCTAATATGCTGGAGGAAAATCTAGGGACAGCTGTGACGAGAGGGCATCGTACATAGCAGAACTCTTCGTGACGGAGGATCAGACATTATTAGTAGGGTTGAGCGACCTTGACCTTTTTAGAGTCGAGCCGTGTTTCGCGAAACCCGACTATCTTAGAAGTCGAGTCGAGTGGAATCGGCCGATTATCGCGAAAAGTCGGGTATCGCCCGAAACACGAAACCCAATGCAAGTCAATGGGGGAGCATAGTCGGCAGTGAGTGGAGGCCAGGAAAACACCAACACTGCCCATTTTAATGGCAAAAACATCCATTCTTGTTACAGAAGCTTGTCAATCGTAATTTACCTTATAATAATTGGAAGGCATTTGAAATTAGGGGTCATTTGGCTAAAGTTGTGGGGGGTAGGGCTGGTTCAAGTAATTAGTGGGCCCAGGAAATCTGGAACACGTCACGGCAGTGGAGCAGGGAGAGGTAAGTATTTCAACTTTGCAAGTGCTGAGATCCTGAGCAAGCAGGGGGGGCCCACTCGTTGGCATTGGCACTGGCACAGGGCCCCTCAAAGTACAGCGGTGTGTTTGCACGGCGGGGGCGCCTCCCACCGGCAGAAACACTTTTGCGTACTATGAGAGGCCCTGTGCCAGTGACGTCGCCAACTAGTATTCCTCCCCTCACCTGATGAAGGAACCTGCACTTTCATCTGCACCTTCCTCTTTGTCCCCGTGTAAGGTGGTATGGTATGCGGGAAGAGGAACCTGACTTTCAGCAGGGTCACAATCTTGCTGTGTAGCGTGCACGGGGAATTTTGCGTTATGGGTCAATGTACCAGCAGACTCATCTATCACTGGCTGGGCAATGGGCAGGATGAGGAGGAAACACAGATATAGGCCCAAAGAATAAAGTGGGCTAAATGCAGTTCAAAATTGGTAACACAGGACTAACCAGGGGGCATTGCAGTGGAGGACAACTGGAATGAGAGGCTGACACAGAGAGTAGGCCCAAATCAGTAAGTAGTCGAAATGCAGTTCAAAATTGGCAACCGTAGTAAGCAGGCGGCACAGCTTTGTTCAGTGGAGGAGAACAGCAAGGAGTGGCAGACACCGATAGTAGTAGGCCCCAACCCAACTAGTAGGCCAAATGCAGTCTAACATTAACAACTACTTAACGAGAGCCTGAAAATGGAATTTCAGGACAGGAAACCAGGAGAACAGCAAGGAGCGGCAGACACTGTTAGTAGGCCCCAAACCAACTAGTACGCCGAATGCAGTTGTTCCATTTAACCACTATTTAACAAGAGCCTGAAGATAGAAGCTCAGGAAAGGCAACCTGGAGAACACCTTGGAGTGGAACACACCGTCTCTACACCCCATACACACAATTTGTAGGCCTAATGCAGTGTAGTTTCCAACAACTACTAAACGAGAGCATTAAGATCGAAGCAATGGCGAGGAAACCTGGGGAACACCTTGGAGTGTAACACACCATCTCTCTACACCCCATACCCAATTTGTAGGCCTAATGCAGCGTAGTTTCCAACAACTACTAAACGAGAGCATGAAGATCGAAGCAATGGAGAGGAAACCTGGGGAACACCTTGGAGTGGAACACACCATCTCTCTACACCCCATACCCAATTTGTAGGCCTAATGCAGTGTAGTTTCCAACAACTACTAAACAAGAGCATGAAGATCGAAGCAATGGAGAGGAAACCTGGGGAACACCTTGGAGTGGAACACACCATCTCTCTACGCCCCATACCCAATTTGTAGGCCTAATGCAGTGTAGTTTCCAACAACTACTAAACGAGAGCATGAAGATCGAAGCAATGGAGAGGAAACCTGGGGAACACCTTGGAGTGGAACACACCATCTCTCTACACCCCATACCCAATTTGTAGGCCTAATGCAGCGTAGTTTCCAACAACTACTAAACGAGAGCATGAAGATCGAAGCAATGGAGAGGAAACCTGGGGAACACCTTGGAGTGGAACACACCATCTCTCTACACCCCATACCCAATTTGTAGGCCTAATGCAGTGTAGTTTCCAACAACTACTAAACGAGAGCATGAAGATCGAAGCAATGGAGAGGAAACCTGGGGAACACCTTGGAGTGGAACACACCATCTCTCTACACCCCATACCCAATTTGTAGGCCTAATGCAGTGTAGTTTCCAACAACTACTAAACGAGAGCATGAAGAACGAAGCAATGGAGAGGAAACCTGGGGAACACCTTGGAGTGGAACACACCATCTCTCTACACCCCATACCCAATTTGTAGGCCTAATGCAGTGTAGTTTTCTACAACTACTAAACGAGAGTCGGAAGACCGAAGCAATGTGGACGAAACCTGGGGAACACCTTTTAGTGTAACACACCATCTCTCTACACCCCATACCCATTTGGTAGGCCTAATGCAGTGTAGTTCCCAACAAGTACTAAACGAGAGCATGAAGATCGAAGCAATGGAGAGGAAACCTGGGGAACACCTTGGAGTGCAACACACCATCTCTCTACACCCCATACCCAATTTGTAGGCCTAATGCAGTGTAGTTTCCAACAACTACTAAACGAGAGCATGAAGATCGAAGCAATGGAGAGGAAACCTAGGGAACACCTTGGAGTGGAACACACCATCTCTCTACACCCCATACCCAATTTGTAGGCCTAATGCAGTGTAGTTTCCAACAACTACTAAACGAGAGCCAGAAAATCGAAGCAATGGAGAGGAAACCTGGGGAACACCTTGAAGTGTAACACACCATCTCTCTACACCCCATACCCAATTTGTAGGCCTAATGCAGCGTAGTTTCCAACAACTACTAAAAGAGAGCATGAAGATCGAAGCAATGGAGAGAAAACCTGGGAAACACCTTGGAGTGGAACACACCATCTCTCTACACCCCATACCCATTTTGTAGGCCTAATGCAGTGTAGTTCCCAACAACTACTAAACGAGAGCATTAAGATTGAAGCAATGGAGAGGAAACCTGGGGAACACCTTGGAGTGGAACACACCATCTCTCTACACCCCATACCCAATTTGTAGGCCTAATGCAGCGTAGTTTCCAACAACTACTAAACGAGAGCATGAAGATCGAAGCAATGGAGAGGAAACCTGGGGAACACCTTGGAGTGGAACACACCATCTCTCTACACCCCATACCCAATTTGTAGGCCTAATGCAGCGTAGTTCAACAACTACTAAACGAGAGCATGAAGATCGAAGCAATGGAGAGGAAACCTGGGGAACACCTTGGAGTGGAACACACCATCTCTCTACACCCCATACCCATTTTGTAGGCCTAATGCAGTGTAGTTTCCAACAACTACTAAACGAGAGCCTGAAGATAGAAGCTCAGGAAAGGCAACCTGGAGAACACCTTGGAGTGGAACACACCGTCTCTACACCCCATACCCATTTTGTAGGCCTAATGCAGTGTAGTTTCCAACAACTACTAAACGAGAGCCTGAAGATAGAAGCTCAGGAAAGGCAACCTGGAGAACACCTTGGAGTGGAACACACCGTCTCTACACCCCATACCCAATTTGTAGGCCTAATGCAGTGTAGTTTTCTACAACTACTAAACGAGAGTCGGAAGACCGAAGCAATGTGGACGAAACCTGGGGAACACCTTTTAGTGTAACACACCATCTCTCTACACCCCATACCCATTTTGTAGGCCTAATGCAGTGTAGTTCCCAACAACTACTAAACGAGAGCATGAAGATCGAAGCAATGGAGAGGAAACCTGGGGAACACCTTGGAGTGGAACACACCATCTCTCTACACCCCATACCCAATTTGTAGGCCTAATGCAGTGTAGTTTCCAACAACTACTAAACGAGAGCCAGAAGATCGAAGCAATGGAGAGGAAACCTGGGGAACACCTTGGAGTGTAACACACCATCTCTCTACACCCCATACCCAATTTGTAGGCCTAATGCAGCGTAGTTTCCAACAACTACTAAACGAGAGCATGAAGATCGAAGCAATGGAGAGGAAACCTGGGGAACACCTTGGAGTGTAACACACCATCTCTCTACACCCCATACCCAATTTGTAGGCCTAATGCAGCGTAGTTTCCAACAACTACTAAATGAGAGCATGAAGATCGAAGCAATGGAGAGGAAACCTGGGGAACACCTTGGAGTGGAACACACCATCTCTCTACACCCCATACCCAATTTGTAGGCCTAATGCAGCGTAGTTTCCAACAACTACTAAACGAGAGCATGAAGATCGAAGCAATGGAGAGGAAACCTGGGGAACACCTTGGAGTGTAACACACCATCTCTCTACACCCCATACCCAATTTGTAGGCCTAATGCAGCGTAGTTTCCAACAACTACTAAACGAGAGCATGAAGATCGAAGCAATGGAGAGGAAACCTGGGGAACACCTTGGAGTGGAACACACCATCTCTCTACACCCCATACCCAATTTGTAGGCCTAATGCAGTGTAGTTTCCAACAACTACTAAACGAGAGCCAGAAGATCGAAGCAATGGAGAGGAAACCTGGGGAACACCTTGGAGTGTAACACACCATCTCTCTACACCCCATACCCAATTTGTAGGCCTAATGCAGCGTAGGTTCCGACAACTACTAAACAAGAGCATGAAGATCGAAGCAATGGAGAGGAAACCTGGGGAACACCTTGGAGTGGAACACACCATCTCTCTACACCCCATACCCAATTTGTAGGCCTAATGCAGCGTAGTTTCCAACAACTACTAAACGAGAGCATGAAGATCGAAGCAATGGAGAGGAAAACTGGGGAACACCTTGGAGTGGAACACACCATCTCTCTACACCCCATACCCTATTTGTAGGCCTAATGCAGTGTAGTTTCCAACAACTACTAAACGAGAGCATGAAGATCGAAGCAATGGGGAGGAAACCTGGGGAACACCTTGGAGTGGAACACACCATCTCTCTACACCCCATACCCAATTTGTAGGCCTAATGCAGTGTAGTTTCCAACAACTACTAAACGAGAGCATGAAGATCGAAGCAATGGAGAGGAAACCTGGGGAACACCTTGGAGTGGAACACACCATCTCTCTACACCCCATACCCAATTTGTAGGCCTAATGCAGTGTAGTTTTCTACAACTACTAAACGAGAGTCGGAAGACCGAAGCAATGTGGACGAAACCTGGGGAACACCTTTTAGTGTAACACACCATCTCTCTACACCCCATACCCATTTTGTAGGCCTAATGCAGTGTAGTTCCCAACAAGTACTAAACGAGAGCATGAAGATCGAAGCAATGGAGAGGAAACCTGGGGAACACCTTGGAGTGCAACACACCATCTCTCTACACCCCATACCCAATTTGTAGGCCTAATGCAGTGTAGTTTCCAACAACTACTAAACGAGAGCCTGAAGATCGAAGCAATGGAGAGGAAACCTGGGGAACACCTTGGAGTGGAACACACCATCTCTCTACACCCCATACCCAATTTGTAGGCCTAATGCAGTGTAGTTTCCAACAACTACTAAACGAGAGCCAGAAGATCGAAGCAATGGAGAGGAAACCTGGGGAACACCTTGGAGTGTAACACACCATCTCTCTACACCCCATACCCAATTTGTAGGCCTAATGCAGCGTAGTTTCCAACAACTACTAAACGAGAGCATGAAGATCGAAGCAATGGAGAGGAAACCTGGGGAACACCTTGGAGTGGAACACACCATCTCTCTACACCCCATACCCATTTTGTAGGCCTAATGCAGTGTAGTTCCCAACAACTACTAAAAGAGAGCATTAAGATTGAAGCAATGGAGAGGAAACCTGGGGAACACCTTGGAGTGGAACACACCATCTCTCTACACCCCATACCCAATTTGTAGGCCTAATGCAGCGTAGTTTCCAACAACTACTAAACGAGAGCATGAAGATCGAAGCAATGGAGAGGAAACCTGGGGAACACCTTGGAGTGGAACACACCATCTCTCTACACCCCATACCCAATTTGTAGGACTAATGCAGCGTAGTTTCCAACAACTACTAAACGAGAGCATGAAGATCGAAGCAATGGAGAGGAAACCTAGGGAACACCTTGGAGTGAAACACACCATCTCTCTACACCCCACACCCATTTTGTAGGCCTAATGCAGTGTAGTTTCCAACAACTACTAAACGAGAGCCTGAAGATAGAAGCTCAGGAAAGGCAACCTGGAGAACACCTTGGAGTGGAACACACCGTCTCTACACCCCATACCCATTTTGTAGGCCTAATGCAGTGTAGTTCCAACAACTACTAAACGAGAGCCTGAAGATAGAAGCTCAGGAAAGGCAACCTGGAGAACACCTTGGATTGGAACACACCGTCTCTACACCCCATACCCAATTTGTAGGCCTAATGCAGTGTAGTTTTCTACAACTACTAAACGAGAGTCGGAAGACCGAAGCAATGTGGACGAAACCTGGGGAACACCTTTTAGTGTAACACACCATCTCTCTACACCCCATACCCATTTTGTAGGCCTAATGCAGTGTAGTTCCCAACAACTACTAAACGAGAGATGTTATGGCTGGTAATTCAGTACCACAATGGACATAGAGGTCAGTGCACATACAGTGACCTGGCAATAACCCAAAAAATAAGAACGAGCTCTGAGACGTGGGAACTCTGTTGACCGCAATCCCTAATCCTCTCCAACACAACTAGAGGCAGCCGTGGATTGCGCCTAACGCTACCTATGCAACTCGGCACAGCCTGAGAAACTAGCTAGCCTGAAGATGGAAAATAAGCCTACCTTGCCTCAGAGAAATACCCCAAAGGAAAAGGCAGCCCCCACATATAATGACTGTGAGTTAAGATGAATAGACAAACGTAGAGATGAAATAGATTTAGCAAAGTGAGGCCCAACTTCCTGAACAGAGCGAGGATAGAAAAGGCAACTTTGCGGTCAACACAAAACCCTACAAAATCCACGCAAAGGGGGCAAAAAGACCCTCCGTACCGAACTAACGGCACGGAGGTACACCCTCTGCGTCCCAGAGCTTCCAGCTAGCAGAAAAAAACAAATTGACAAGCTGGAATAGAAAAAACAGCAAACAAAAAGCAAAGAGGAACTTAGCTATGCAGATCAGCAGGCCACAGGAACACTCCAGGAGGAAACAGGTCCAACACTAGAACATTGACTGGAAGCAAGGATCCAAGCACCAGGTGGAGTTAAATAGGGTAGCACCTAACGACTTCACCATATCACCTGAGGAAGGAAACTCAGAAGCCGCAGTACCACTTTTCTCCACCAACGGAAGATCACAGAGAGAATCAGCCGAAGTACCACTTGTGACCACAAGAGGGAGCTCTGCCACAGAATTCACAACAGTACCCCCCCTTGAGGAGGGGTCACCGAACCCTCACCAGAGCTCCCAGGACGACCAGGATGAGCCATATGAAAGGCACGAACAAGATCGGGAGCATGGACATCAGAGGCAAAGACCCAGGAATTATCTTCCTGAGCATAACCCTTCCACTTAACCAGATACTGGAGTTTCCGTCTAGAAACACGAGAATCCAAAATCTTCTCCACAATATACTCCAACTCCCCCTCCACCAAAACCGGGGCAGGAGGATCAACAGATGGAACCACGGGTGCCACGTATCTCCGCAACAATGACCTATGGAATACGTTATGTATGGAAAAAGAATCTGGAAGGGTCAGACGAAAAGACACAGGATTAAGGACCTCAGAAATCCTATACGGACCAATAAAACGCGGTTTAAACTTAGGAGAGGAGACCTTCATAGGAATATGACGAGAAGATAACCAAACCAAGTCCCCAACCCGAAGTCGGGGACCCACACAACGTCTGCGATTAGCGAAACGTTGAGCCTTCTCCTGGGACAAGGTCAAATTGTCCACTACATGAGTCCAAATCTGCTGCAACCTGTCCACCACAGTATCCACACCAGGACAGTCCGAACACTCAACCTGCCCTGAAGAGAAACGAGGATGGAACCCAGAGTTGCATTAAAACGGTGAAACCAAGGTAGCCGAGCTGGCCCGATTATTAAGGGCGAACTCAGCCAAAGGCAAAAAGGACACCCAGTCATCCTGATCAGCAGAAACAAAGCATCTCAGATGTGTCTCCAAGGTCTGATTGGTTCGTTCGGTCTGGCCATTAGTCTGAGGATGGAAAGCCGAGGAAAAAGACAAGTCAATGCCCATCCTACCACAAAAGGCTCGCCAAAACCTCGAAACAAACTGGGAACCTCTGTCAGAAACGATATTCTCTGGAATGCCATGTAAACGAACCACATGCTGGAAAAACAATGGCACCAAATCAGAGGAGGAAGGCAATTTAGACAAGGGTACCAAATGGACCATCTTAGAGAAGCGATCACAGACCACCCAAATGACTGACATCTTTTGAGAGACGGGAAGATCTGAAATAAAATCCATAGAGATATGTGTCCAAGGCCTCTTCGGGACCGGCAAGGGTAAGAGCAACCCACTGGCACGAGAACAGCAGGGCTTAGCCCGAGCACAAATCCCACAGGACTGCACAAAAGTACGTACATCCCGCGACAGAGATGGCCACCAAAAGGATCTAGCCACTAACTCTCTGGTACCAAAGATTCCAGGATGACCAGCCAACACCGAACAATGAACCTCAGAGATGACTTTATTCGTCCACCTATCAGGGACAAACAGTCTCTCCGCTGGGCAACGATCAGGTTTATTAGCCTGAAATTTCTGCAGCACCTGCCGCAAATCAGAGGAGATGGCAGACACAATTACTCCCTCTTTGAGGATACCCGCCGGCTCAGATACACCCGGAGAGTCGGGCACAAAACTCCTAGACAGAGCATCCGCCTTCACATTTTTAGAGCCCAGAAGGTATGAAATAACAAAGTCAAAACGGGCAAAAAACAACGACCAACGAGCTTGTCTAGGATTCAACCGCTTGGCGGACTCGAGATAAGTCAAGTTCTTATGATCAGTCAAGACCACCACGCGATGCTTAGCTCCTTCAAGCCAATGACGCCACTCCTCGAATGCCCACTTCATGGCCAGCAACTCTCGATTGCCCACATCATAATTTCGCTCAGCAGGCGAAAACTTCCTGGAAAAGAAGGCACATGGTTTCATCACCGAGCAATCAGAACTTCTCTGAGACAAAACAGCCCCTGCTCCAATCTCAGAAGCATCAACCTCGACCTGGAACGGAAGCGAAACATCTGGCTGACACAACACAGGGGCAGAAGAAAAACGACGCTTCAACTCTTGAAAAGCTTCCACAGCAGCAGAAGACCAATTGACCACATCAGCACCTTTCTTGGTCAAATCGGTCAATGGTTTAGCAATACTAGAAAAATTGCAGATGAAGCGACGATAAAAATTAGCAAAGCCCAGGAACTTTTGCAGACTTTTCAGAGATGTCGGCTGAGTCCAATTATGGATGGCTTGGACCTTAACAGGGTCCATCTCGATAGTAGAAGGGGAAAAAATGAACCCCAAAAATGAAACCTTCTGAACACCAAAGAGACACTTTGATCCCTTTACAAACAAAGAATTAGCACGCAGGACCTGAAACACCGTTCTGACCTGCTTCACATGAGACTCCCAATCATCCGAGAAGATCAAAATGTCATCTAAGTACACAATCAGAAATTTATCCAGGTACTCTCGGAAGATGTCATGCATAAAGGACTGAAACACTGATGGGGCATTGGCAAGTCCGAATGGCATTACTAGATACTCAAAATGGCCCTCGGGCGTATTAAATGCAGTTTTCCACTCATCGCCTCGCTTAATACGCACAAGATTATACGCACCACGAAGATCTATCTTGGTGAACCAACTAGCCCCCTTAATCCGAGCAAACAAATCAGAAAACAATGGCAAGGGGTACTGAAATTTAACCGTGATCTTATTCAGAAGGCGGTAATCTATACAAGGTCTCAGTGAACCATCCTTCTTGGCTACAAAAAAGAACCCTGCTCCCAATGGCGACGATGACGGGCGAATATGCCCCTTCTACAAAGACTCCTTCACATAACTCCGCATAGCGGCGTGCTCAGGCACAGATAAATTAAACAGTCGACCTTTTGGGAATTTACTACCAGGAATCAAATCGATAGCACAATCACAATCCCTATGCGGAGGTAGGGTATCGGACTTGGGCTCATCAAATAGATCCCGGTAATCAGACAAAAACTCAGGAACCTCGGAAGGGGTGGATGACGAAATAGTCAGAACTGGGACATCACCATGTACCCCCTTACAACCCCAGCTGGACACAGACATGGATTTCCAATCTAATACTGGATTATGGACTTGTAGCCATGGCAACCCCAACACGACCACATCATGCAGATTATGCAACACCAGAAAGCGAATAACCTCCTGATGTGCAGGAGCCATGCACATGGTCAGCTGGGTCCAGTAATGAGGCTTATTCTTGGCCAAAGGCGTAGCATCAATTCCTCTCAATGGAATAGGACACTGCAAGGGCTCCAAGACAAACCCACAACGCCTAGCATACTCCAAGTCCATCAAATTCAAAGCAGCGCCTGAGTCCACAAAAGCCATGACAGAATACGATGACAAAGAGCAGATCAAGGTAACGGACAGAAGAAATTTTGACTGTACCGTACCAATGGTGGCAGACCTAGCGAACCGTTTAGTGCGCTTAGGACAATCAGAGATAGCATGAGTGGAATCACCACAGTAGAAACACAGCCCATTCAGACGTCTGTGTTCTTGCCGTTCAACTCTGGTCAAAGTCCTATCGCACTGCATAGGCTCAGGTCTAAGCTCAGGTACTACCGCCAAATGGTGCACAGATTTACGCTCGCGCAAGCGTCGACCGATCTGAATGGCCAAAGACATAGACTCATTCACACCAGCAGGCATAGGAAATCCCACCATGACATCCTTAAGGGCTTCAGAGAGACCTTTTCTGAAAATAGCTGCGAGCGCACCTTCATTCCACTGAGTGAGTACGGACCACTTTCTTAATTTCTGACAGTATACCTCTATTTCATCCTGACCCTGACACAGAGCCAGCAAATTCTTCTCTGCCTGATCCACAGAATTAGGCTCATCGTACAGCAATCCGAGCGCCAGGAAAAACGCATCGATATTACTTAATGCAGGATCTCCTGACGCAAGAGAAAATGCCCAGTCCTGAGGGTCGCCACGCAAAAAAGAAATAACGATCCTAACTTGTTGACCTGGGTCACCAGAGGAACGAGGTTTCAAAGCCAGAAATAGTTTGCAATTATTTTTGAAACTCAGAAATTTGGTTCTATCTCCAAAAAACAAATCAGGAATAGGAATTCTCGGTTCTAACATAGAATTCTGAACCACAATGTCTTGAATACTTTGTACTCTTGCCGTGAGCTGATCCACACATGATGACAGACCTTTAATGTCCATTGCTACACCTGTGTCCTGAACCACCCAAATGTCTAGGGGAAAAAAAAAAAAAAAAACAGTGCAAATAAAAAAAAATGGTGTCAGAACTTCTTTTTTCCCTCTATTGAGAATCATTAGTACTTTTGGCTTCCAGTACTGTTATGGCTGGTAATTCAGTACCACAATGGACATAGAGGTCAGTGCACATACAGTGACCTGGCAATAACCCAAAAAATAAGAACGAGCTCTGAGACGTGGGAACTCTGTTGACCGCAATCCCTAATCCTCTCCAACACAACTAGAGGCAGCCGTGGATTGCGCCTAACGCTACCTATGCAACTCGGCACGGCCTGAGAAACTAGCTAGCCTGAAGATGGAAAATAAGCCTACCTTGCCTCAGAGAAATACCCCAAAGGAAAAGGCAGCCCCCACATATAATGACTGTGAGTTAGGATGAATAGACAAACGTAGAGATGAAATAGATTTAGCAAAGTGAGGCCCAACTTCCTGAACAGAGCGAGGATAGAAAAGGCAACTTTGCGGTCAACACAAAACCCTACAAAATCCACGCAAAGGGGGCAAAAAGACCCTCCGTACCGAACTAACGGCACGGAGGTACACCCTCTGCGTCCCAGAGCTTCCAGCTAGCAGAAAAAAACAAATTGACAAGCTGGAATAGAAAAAACAGCAAACAAAAAGCAAAGAGGAACTTAGCTATGCAGATCAGCAGGCCACAGGAACACTCCAGGAGGAAACAGGTCCAACACTAGAACATTGACTGGAAGCAAGGATCCAAGCACCAGGTGGAGTTAAATAGGGTAGCACCTAACGACTTCACCATATCACCTGAGGAAGGAAACTCAGAAGCCGCAGTACCACTTTTCTCCACCAACGGAAGATCACAGAGAGAATCAGCCGAAGTACCACTTGTGACCACAAGAGGGAGCTCTGCCACAGAATTCACAACAGAGAGCATGAAGATCGAAGCAATGGAGAGGAAACCTGGGGAACACCTTGGAGTGCAACACACCATCTCTCTACACCCCATACCCAATTTGTAGGCCTAATGCAGCATAGTTTCCAACAACTACTAAACGAGAGCATGAAGATCGAAGCAATGGAGAGGAAACCTGGGGAACACCTTGGAGTGGAACACACCATCTCTCTACACCCCATACCCAATTTGTAGGCCTAATGCAGTGTAGTTTCCAACAACTACTAAACGAGAGCCAGAAGATCGAAGCAATGGAGAGGAAACCTGGTGAACACCTTGGAGTGGAACACACCATCTCTCTACACCCCATACCCATCTTGTAGGCCTAATGCAGTGTAGTTCCCAACAACTACTAAACGAGAGCATTAAGATTGAAGCAATGGAGAGGAAACCTGGGGAACACCTTGGAGTGGAACACACCATCTCTCTACACCCCATACCCAATTTGTAGGCCTAATGCAGCGTAGTTTCCAACAACTACTAAACGAGAGCATGAAGATCGAAGCAATGGAGAGGAAACCTGGGGAACACCTTGGAGTGGAACACACCATCTCTCTACACCCCATACACAATTTGTAGGCCTAATGCAGCGTAGTTTCCAACAACTACTAAACGAGAGCATGAAGATCGAAGCAATGGAGAGGAAACCTGGGGAACACCTTGGAGTGGAACACACCATCTCTCTACACCCCATACCCAATTTGTAGGCCTAATGCAGTGTAGTTTCCAACAACTACTAAACGAGAGCCTGAAGATAGAAGCTCAGGAAAGGCAAACTGGAGAACACCTTGGAGTGGAACACACCGTCTCTACACCCCATACCCATTTTGTAGGCCTAATGCAGTGTAGTTTCCAACAACTGCTAAACGAGAGCCTGAAGATAGAAGCTCAGGAAAGGCAACCTGGAGAACACCTTGGAGTGGAACACACCGTCTCTACACCCCATACCCAATTTGTAGGCCTAATGCAGTGTAGTTTTCTACAACTACTAAACGAGAGTCGGAAGACCGAAGCAATGTGGACGAAACCTGGGGAACACCTTTTAGTGTAACACACCATCTCTCTACACCCCATACCCATTTTGTAGGCCTAATGCAGTGTAGTTCCCAACAACTACTAAACGAGAGCATTAAGATTGAAGCAATGGAGAGGAAACCTGGGGAACACCTTGGAGTGGAACACACCATCTCTCTACACCCCATACCCAATTTGTAGGCCTAATGCAGTGTAGTTTTCTACAACTACTAAACGAGAGTCGGAAGACCGAAGCAATGTGGACGAAACCTGGGGCACACCTTGGGGCGGCAGACACCGTTAGTAGGCCCTACCAAAGTTGTTCCCCCAAAGCACTTTTAAAATTCCTAGAGGCTGAAAACAAGACTATTGACGCTCTGCTTTTTTCAAAGGAACACAGCTGAATTGAGTGGCGCAGACAGACACAGGTAGTAGGCCTTAAACCTAAAATGTGGGTCACTGCAGCTTAAAAAAGTTACAGGGGTACACAGGCAGCATTGCTCTGGGTAGTGGAGGACAATTTCAATAGTGGACCGCAGACAGACTTTGTACGCCTACTATTAAAAAAATGATGCTCTATGCAATTAAAAATTGGTTCCAGGGGTCCACGGGCAGCAGTGGTGTGGTCAGTGGACAAGTATTGGAAGGAGGGACCGCAGACAGGCGTAAGAGGCCTAACATAACAAAATTAGGCTGTAGGCACTTTAAAAATGGTTCCAGGGGTACACGGGCAGCAGTGGTGTGGTCAGCGGAGGAAAATTTGAATTAGGGACTGCAGACAGACTTTGTAGGCTGTCCCCTGTGGACCATGCATCCAACACATTAACCCAGTGCGCCGTAATGGAAACGTAATTTTTTGTGGACATGCCTACTGGTCCATGCGTCTCTTGTCAGGTGCACCTTTCAACTGTTTGATTGCCTGAGTGCTATGACAATGCAGACTTTTTCATGCCGGTGGAGGGCTGGGATGGCTTTTCTCGCAAAAGAAATGTCGACTGGGTAGCTTGAACCGTGGTACAGTGTAGTTCATCTGGGCTTTCTAAATATAAAACAAAGAAAAAAAGGAGGCTCCATGCACTTTCAGCTGGGTTCCAGGGGTACACGGCCAGCATTGGTCTGGTCAGTGGAGAACTATTGGAAGGAAGGACCGCAGACAGGCTTCGAAGGCCTAACATAAAAAAATTGGGCTGTAGGCACTTTATAATTGGTTCCAGGGGTACACGGGCAGCAGTAGACAGGTCAGTGGAGGCCTAGTGGAAGGAGGGACCGCAGACAGGCTTCGAAGGCCTAACATAATAACAGATGGCTGTAGGCAATTTTACATTGGTTCCAGGGGTACACGGGCAGCAGTGGTGTGGTCAGTGGAGGCCTAGTGGAAGGAGTGCCCGCAGACAGGCATCGAAGGCCTAACATAATAACAGATGGCTGTAGGCAATTTTAAATTGGTTCCAGGGGAACACGGGCAGTAGTGGCCTGGTCAGTGGAGGCCTAGTGGAAGGAGTGACCGCAGACAGGCATCGAAGGCCTAACATAATAACAGATGACTGTAGGCAATTTTACATTGGTTCCAGGGGAACACGGGCAGCAGTGGCCTGGTCAGTGTAGTAGTAGTAGAAAGAACGGACCGCAGACAGGCTTCGAAGGCCTAACATAAAAAAATTGGGCTGGCTGTAGGCAATTTAAAATTGGTTCCAGGGGAACACGGGCAGCAGTGGTGTGGTCAGTGGAGGCCTAGTGGAAGGAGTGACCGCAGACAGGCTTCGAAGGCCTAACATAATAACATGGCTGTAGGCAATTTTACATTGGTTCCAGGGGTACACGGGCAGCAGTGGTGTGGTCAGTGGAGGCCTAGTGGAAGGAGTGACCGCAGACAGGCATCAAAGGCCTAACATAATAACAGATGGCTGTAGGCAATTTTAAATTGGTTCCAGGGGAACACGGGCAGCAGTGGCCTGGTCAGTGTAGTAGTAGTAGAAAGAACGGACCGCAGACAGGCTTCGAAGGCCTAACATAAAAAAATTGGGCTGGCTGTAGGCAATTTAAAATTGCTTCCAGGGGAACACGGGCAGCAGTGGTCTGGTCAGTGGAGGCCTAGTGGAAGGAGTGACCGCAGACAGGCTTCGAAGGCCTAACATAATAACAGATGGCTGTAGGCAATTTTACATTGGTTCCAGGGGTACACGGGCAGCAGTGGTGTGGTCAGTGGAAGCCTAGTGGAAGGAGTGCCCGCAGACAGGCATCGAAGGCCTAACATAATAACAGATGGCTGTAGGCAATTTTAAATTGGTTCTAGGGGAACACGGGCAGCAGTGGCCTGGTCAGTGGAGGCCTAGTAGAAGGAGTGACCGCAGACAGGCATCGAAGGCCTAACATAATAACAGATGGCTGTAGGCAATTTTAAATTGGTTCCAGGGGAACACGGGCAGCAGTGGCCTGGTCAGTGTAGTAGTAGTAGAAAGAACAGACCGCAGACAGGCTTCGAAGGCCTAACATAAAAAAATTGGGCTGGCTGTAGGCAATTTAAAATTGGTTCCAGGGGAACACGGGCAGCAGTGGTGTGGTCAGTGGAGGCCTAGTGGAAGGAGTGACCGCAGACAGGCTTCGAAGGCCTGACATTATAACAGATGGCTGTAGGCAATTTTACATTGGTTCCAGGGGTACACGGGCAGCAGTGGTGTGGTCAGTGGAGGCCTAGTGGAAGGAGTGACTGCAGACAGGCATCGAAGGCCTGACATAATAACAGATGGCTGTAGGCAATTTTACATTGGTTCCAGGGGAACACGGGCAGCAGTGGCCTGGTCAGTGTAGTAGTAGTAGAAAGAACGGACCGCAGACAGGCTTCGAAGGCCTAACATAAAAAAATTGGGCTGTAGGCACTTTATAATTGGTTCCAGGGGTACACGGGCAGCAGTGGTCTGGTCAGTGGAGGCCTAGTGGAAGGAGTGACCGCAGACAGGCATCAAAGGCCTAACATAATAACATATGGCTGTAGGCAATTTTAAATTGGTTCCAGGTGAACACGGCCAGCAGTGGCCTGGTCAGCGGAGGATGATTGTAATGAGTGTCTGCCAGTTAGTAGTCCAAAACAATACAGAAATGTGAATGTCTCACATTAAAATCCAGTGAAAACACTAAAGGGTGCAATCTTTAGGTACAGGGGTGGGATCCTCTGCGTTGTTTCTGACCTTCTAATTTGGCGCAAAGTTTTTACTTGGGTAAATAGAGGACTCTGCCCCTGACTATGTTAAGTACCATTATACATGTCAACACAATGGTATTGTCAGTGGCAGGAATGGAAGGATGTCAGCGCATAGTCTAAACATTGGTGGAAGTGTGAGAGATAATTGTGGAAGTGGCAGAGCAATGTTTGACTTGGGGGTGGGTGAACTCTCTTGTGGACGGCGGTACAGGCCCAGGGCCCCTCATGTTACAACAGTGTGTCTGACGTTGGGTGCGCACCACCACCGCCAGAGACACTTTATTGTACTATGAGGGACCCAGTGGCAGTGCCGTCGACCAAAAGCGGGCACACCCACCTCTTCAGACAAACAGCACTCTCACGGGTGCTTGCGCCAAGTCGCGATACCACGGCCCCGTGTGGGGAGTTTGGCCATTTAGGGAGGTGTAAACATGTCGTATGCTGGACAATCAGCTGCAGCAAATTAGACATTCGAAAAGAAATTCACAGTAGTCCACAGGCAAGAGCTTTTCGTAGGAAAGCTAGGTGTCTGCCGGGCAAGGTGGGGCAAAAGCATTCGAAATCCAGTTGTGGTTCATTTTAATGAATGTTAGATCATCAACATTTTGGGTAGCCAGACGAGTCCTTTTTTCGGTTAATATTGAACCTGCAGCACTGAATACTCTTTCTGATAGGACACTAGCTGCCGGGCAAGCAAGCTCCTGCAATGCATATTCTGCCAATTCTGGCCAGGTGTCTAATTTTGATGCCCAGTAATCAAATGGGAATGACGGTTGAGGGAGAACATCGATAAGGGATGAAAAATAGTTAGTAACCATACTGGACAAATGTTGTCTCCTGTCACTTTCAATTGATGCAGCAGTACCTGTCCTGTCTGCGGTCATAGCAAAATCACTCCACAACCTGGTCAGAAAACCCCTCTGTCCAACGCCACTTCTGATGTGTGCACCCCTAACACTCCTGGTCTGCTGCCCCCTGGAGCTCGTGTGAGAACGATCACGGGCGCTGTGTGCTGGGAATGCCTGAAGCAAACGGTCAACAAGAGTTGATTGGTTGCTAATATTAGTTCCAAGTTCTCATGTGGCATAATATTTTGCAATTTGCCTTTATAGCGAGGATCAAGGAGGCAGGCCAACCAGTAATCATCATCGTTCATCATTTTAGTAATGCGTGTGTCCCTTTTGAGGATACGTAAGGCATAATCCGCCATGTGGGCCAAAGTTCCAGTTGTCAAATCTGCGGTTGTGATTGGTTGAGGGGCAGTTTCAGGCAAATCTACGTCACTTGTGTCCCTCAAAAAACCAGAACCCGGCCTTGCCATGCCACCAATTTCCAGTGCCCCCGGAAAAGCTTCCTCATTAAAAATATACTCATCCCCATCATCCTCCTCGTCCTCCACCTCCTCTTCGCCCGCTACCTCGTCCTGTACACTGCCCTGACCAGACAATGGCTGACTGTCATCAAGGCTTTCCTCTTCCTCTGGTGCAGACGCCTGATCCTTTATGTGCGTCAAACTTTGCATCAGCAGACACATTAGGGGGATGCTCATGCTTATTATGGTGTTGTCTGCACTAACCAGCCGTGTGCATTCCTCAAAACACTGAAGGACTTGACACATGTCTTGTATCTTCGACCACTGCACACCTGACAACTCCATGTCTGCCATCCTACTGCCTGCCCGTGTATGTGTATCCTCCCACAAAAACATAACAGCCCGCCTCTGTTGGCACAGTCTCTGAAGCATGTGCAATGTTGAGTTCCACCTTGTTGCAACGTCTATGATTAGGCGATGCTGGGGAAGGTTCAAAGACCGCTGATAGGTCTGCATACGGCTGGAGTGTACAGGCGAACGTCGGATATGTGAGCAATGTCCACGCACTTTGAAGAGCAGGTCGGAGAACCCAGGATAAGTTTTCAATAAGCACTGCACCACTAGGTTTAAGGTGTGAGCCAGGCAAGGAATGTGTTTCAGTTGGGAAAGGGAGATGGCAGCCATGAAATTCCTTCCGTTATCACTCACTACCTTACCTGCCTCAAGATCTACTGTGCCCAGCCACGACTGCGTTTCTTGTTGCAAGAACTCGGACAGAACTTCCGCGGTGTGTCTGTTGTCGCCCAAACACTTCATAGCCAATACAGCCTGCTGACGCTTGCCAGTAGCTGGCCCATAATGGGACAACTGGTGTGCAACAGTGTCAGCTGCCGATGGAGTGGTTGGCCGACTGCGGTCTGTGGAAGAGCTGTCGCTTCTGCAGGAGGACGAGGAGGAGGAGGAGGGAGTGCGAATGCCTACAGCCAACTGTTTCCTAGACCGTGGGCTAGGCACAACTGTCCCGAAATTGATGTCCCCTGTGGACCCTGCATCCACCACATTCACCCAGTGTGCCGTGATGGACACGTAACGTCCCTGGCCATGCCTACTGGTCCATGCATCTGTAGTCAGGTGCACCTTTGTACTCACAGATTGCCTGAGTGCATGGACGATGCGCTGTTTAACATGCTGGTGCAGGGCTGGGATGGCTTTTCTGGAAAAAAAGTGTCGACTGGGTAGCTCGTAGCGTGGTTCAGCGTACTCCATCAGGGCTTTGAAAGCTTCACATTCAACTAACCGGTAGGGCATCGTCTCTAACGAGATTAGTCTAGCTATGTGGGCGTTAAAACCCTGTGTACGCGGATGCGAGGATAAGTACTTCCGTTTTCTAACCAGAGTCTCATGTAGGGTGAGCTGGACTGGAGAGCTGGAGATCGTGGAACTTGCGGGTGTGCCGGTGGACATGGCAGACTGAGAGACGGTTGGAGACGGTATTATTTCCGCCGGTGCCCTAGATGCAATACTTCCTCCTACAAAACTGGTGATTCCCTGACCCTGACTGCTTTTGGCTGGCAAAGAAACCTGCACAGATACTGCCGGTGGTGCGGAAAATGGTGACCTTACAGTGATGGAAGGGATGTTGCGTTGCTGACTAGCTTCATTGGCCGAGGGTGCTACAACCTTAAGGGACGTCTGGTAGTTAGTCCAGGCTTGAAAATGCATGGTGGTTAAATGTCTATGCATGCAACTTGTATTTAGACTTTTCAGATTCTGACCTCTGCTTAAGCTAGTTGAACATTTTTGACAGATGACTTTGCGCTGATCAATTGGATGTTGTTTAAAAAAATGCCAGACTGCACTCTTCCTAGCATCGGATCCCTTTTCAGGGATTGCAGACTGAGCTTTAACCGGATGGCCACGCTGTCCTCCAACAGGCTTTGGCTTTGACACGCGTTTTGGGCCAGATACGTGCCCGGCAGATGGAACCTGTTGCGATGTTGATGCCTGCTGCGGCCCCTCCTCCACCTCCGCTTCTGAACTACTGCCGCCTGCACCCTGTTCCCCCAATGGCTGCCAATCGGGGTCAACAACTGGGTCATCTATTACCTCCTCTTCTAGCTCGTGTGCAACTTAGTCTGTGTCACCGTGTCGGTCGGTGGTATAGCGTTCGTGACGGGGCAACATAGTCTCATCAGGGTCTGATTGTGGATCAGTACCCTGAGAGGGCAATGTTGTGGTCTGAGTCAAAGGACCAGCATAGTAGTCAGGCTGTGGCTGTGCATCAATGCACTCCATGTCAGAATCTACTTGTAATGGGCATGGCCTGTTAAGTGTTTCACTTTCTAAGCCAGGGACGGTATGTGTAAAGAGCTCCATGGAGTAACCCGTTGTGTCGCCTGCTGCATCCTTCTCTCTTTTTGTTGTTTTTGCTGAAGAGGACAAGGAAGCGACTTGTCCCTGACCGTGAACATCCACAAGCGACGCGCTGCTTTTACATTTACCAGTTTCAGAAGAGGAGGCAAAAGAGCTAGACGCTGAGTCTGCAAGGTAAGCCAAAACTTGCTGTTGCTGCTCCGGCTTTAAAAGCGGTTTTCCTACTCCCAGAAAAGAGAGCGTTCGAGGCCTTGTGTAGCCAGACGACGAACCTGGCTCCACAGCTCCAGACTTAGGTGGAATATTTTTTTTCCCACGACCACCTGATGCTCCACTACCACTACCATCATTACCAGCTGACAATGAACGCCCACGGCCACGACCTCTTGCACCAGACTTCCTCATTGTTTTAAAAACTTAACCAAAGTAACTTTATTTGTTGCTGTCAAACAACTTACACGGTGACCTATAACTTCAGTATGATTTCAATATCCCTTTACAGGTTGGTGAGACCACAAGGAAAATCAGGCACAATGTTACACACTCTGTTTTCTGTGGCACCAAATCACAGAGATGCCACACACGCAGGACTGTCACTCAAGCACAAATGTCAATATTAATCTCCCACTGTTTTATTTATTTTATTTTTTTTCAGGGAGACTTTAGAAACAAAATTAAAAAAAATGATTTTTTCAGGAAGAATTTAGAAACCAAATAAAAAAACAAAAAAAGGCTTTCTATGCCCCACTGAGTGAGAGATGGCACACACAGGAGTCAGGAGTGGCACACAAGCCCAGAGGCCAATATTTTTCTCCCACTGATAGATGTAGTGATTTTTTCAGGTAGATTTTGGAACCCAAATCAAGCAAAAAAATAAATAGGCTTTCTATGGCCCACAATTTGAGAGAGAGAGAGAGAGAGAGAGATGGCACACCCAGGAGTCAAGACTGGCACACAAGCAGAAAGGGCAATATTAATCTCCCACTGTTTTATTTATTTTTTTTTTTTTCAGGGAGACTTTAGAAACAAAATAAAATAAAATGATTTTTTCAGGAAGAATTTAGAAACCAAATAAAATAAAATGATTTTTTCAAGGACAATTTAGAAACCAAATAAAAAAAAAAAAAAAAGGCTGTCTATGCCCCACTGAGTGAGAGATGGCACACACAGGAGTCAGGAGTGGCACACAAGCAGTGTCGGACTGGGGCACCGGGACACCGGAGAATCCTCCGGTGGGCCCCGCCCCCAGCCCCTGCCTGCCTCCTTCATTTGTCCCTGCCCAGGCTGCATGCATAGTGTGCTGACTTTATTGAATAGCCGGGGCCCGGCGCACAGGCTGTGTACCGTACTGAGGCACTGAGGTGATGAATCATGTTTGTGATGTCATGTGAAGAAGGAGCTGCCTCGCGGCTGCACTACTTCACATGATCACATCATTTTCTTCCGTACAGCCTGTAGTAGCCAGTGCCTGCTGGCTACTGTCTGCTGCCGACGCCGACTGTGCTGCTATTGATAAGAGCGGCCCGTGCGCAGCGTGGGACTGTGTGCATGCCGGCCTCTCAGCCAGCCAGCACAGTCAGAGGAACAGTTGACTGACTGTGTGAGGCTGAGCTGAGAGAGGAGACAGAGAGACACACACACACGGACACACCGCACGCACTGCACACAACAGGCTCAGCCTCGCCGCTCAGCAGACCCACCACCACCAGTCACCTGTTTCTTGTTGCAGTCACATTGCATCAAGATCTAGACTCCGCCTCCACTTCATCATCAAAACTGTGGACTACGGTTTTCTAATGCTGATTGGCTGACATGCAGCCAATCAGCATTAGTTTTCTTTGTGTGACCTCACAGCACACCTCAGACAATGAGCTGTGCTGTGATTGGTCGGCTGTCCTGCCCAAGCAGCACAGGCACACTGCAATATCATATAGTCGGAGTCGGAGAGGCTGGAGCTGAGGGTCCGGACATTTGATGATTACTGAGTCAGTATTGTAATGTAATATGTAAGTAAAATATGCCTTCAGGCAGCCTGCAGCATAGTTCTACAGCCACTGAGACAGTTATGGGAGGCCCCCCTGCAATCTAAACGTGACACAAGGTGGGGGTCCGGGGCAGGCCCCCATAGAAAATTTCTAATTTCCTGTGGTCTCCCTTCCCCACTGTCTCTTAATTTACTGTGGGGTCACCCCTCCCACCATTTCACCTCTGGGGAAGGGCCCCAAAGGGGCACACAGGGGGCCCTCAAGAAATTAGGTGACACAGTGGGAAAGGGGTCCTCAGGAAATCAGGTGACGTGACACAGTGAACGAGGAAGGCAATATACTACGTGGCTCTATGCAGTATACTACATCACTGTGCAATATACTACGTGGTTGGGCAATATACTACGTCACTGTGCAATATACTGCGTGGCTGGGCAATATACTACGTCACTGGGCAATATACTACGTCACTGGGCAATATACTACGTCGCTGGGCAATATACTACGTCGCTGGGCAATATACTACGTCGCTGGGCAATATACTACGTCACTGGGCAATATACTACGTCGCTGGGCAATATACTACGTCGCTGGGCAATATACTACGTCGCTGGGCAATATACTACGTCGCTGGGCAATATACTACGTCGCTGGGCAATATACTACATCGCTGGGCAATATACTACGTCCCTGGGCAATATACTACGTCACTGGGCAATATACTACGTCACTGGGCAATATACTACGTCGCTGGGCAATATACTACGTCGCTGTGCAATATACTACGTCACTGGGCAATATACTACATCACTGGGCAATATACTACGTGACTGGGCAATATACTACATGGCTGGGCAATATACTACGTGGCTGCGCAATATACTACGTGGCTGCGCAATATACTACAAGGCTCTGTGCTGTATACTACGTCACTGGACAATATACTATGTCACTGTACAATATATGTGGCTCTGTGCTGTATACTACGCCGCTGTGCAATATACTACGTCACTGGGCAATATACTACGTAGCTGGGCAATATACTACGTGGCTGCGCAATATACTACGTGGCTGCGCAATATACTACAAGGCTCTGTGCTGTATACTACGTCACTGGACAATATACTACGTCACTGGGCAATATACTACGTGGCTGGGCAATATACTACGTCACTGGGCAATATACTACATCACTGGGCAATATACTACGTGGCTGGGCAATATACTACGTGGCTGGGCAATATACTACGTGGCTCTGTGCTGTATACTACGTCGCTGTGCAATATACTACATCACTGGGCAATATACTACGCAGCTGGGCAATATACTACATGGCTGGGCAATATATTACTTGGCTGCGCAATATACTATGTTTCTGGGCAATATACTACGTGGCTGGGCAATATACTACGTGGCTCTGTGCTGTATACTACGTCACTGGGCAATGTACTACGTCGCTGTGCAATATACTACGTGGCTCTGTGCTGTTTACTACGTCACTGTGCAATATACTACACCACTAGGCAATATACTACGTGGCTGGGAAATATACTACGTCACTGGGCAATATACTACGTGACTGGGCAATATACTACGTGGCTGGGCAATATACTACGTGGCTGGGCAATATACTATGTGGCTCTGTGCTGTATACTACGTCGCTGTGCAATATACTACGTCACTGGGCAATATAATACGTGGCTGGCCAATATACTACATCAGTGGGCAACAGGCTCGGACTGGCCCACCGGAGAACCGGAGGATTCTCCGGTGGGCCCAGGCACTGACACCTGCTGGCATACTGGCCAGCAGTTGCCTAGGGCCCCCACTGCTCCAGGGGTCGCTCGCCAGTGGCTATAGGGTTCCTGAGTTAAGGGAGCCCGCCCTGTGCCAGTAGCAGCAGCTGGAGACAGGATCCTGTCCCTGCTGCTAAAGCCAAATGAATATTCACGCTTCCCCACGCCCCTATGGGCGTAGAGAGGCGTGAATACCATTTCTCTTTAATAGTGGGCAGCCTTAGCCGCAGGGTGCAGCTAACACTGCCCGCATGTAAAGCCGCACCACACACACACACACACACTCACAAAGTACCGCACACACACAGCACTGCACCGCACACATACACACGCAGGCACACAGACTCACAGGGCAGCTCACCTCCCGGCATCCTGCTACTTGTCTGAGACAGCCCAGCTGGATGACGTCATCATTCAGCGTGCTGCTGTCTCAGTCAGAAAGCTTCCAGGAATCCAGCAAGGAAGAGGCTGCTTGAATGAGCTGCTGCTGCGGGGAGGTGAGCTGTGCTGCATGTGTGTGAGTGTGTGTGTGAGAGACAGTGTGTGTGTGTGTGTGAGAGAGAGTGTGTGTGTGAGTGTGTGTGTGTGAGAGCGAGAGAGAGAGTGTGTGTGTGTGTGTGTGTGAGAGAGACAGTGTGTGTGTGTGTGTGTGTGTGTGTGTGTGATGAGCTGCGTGAGCTGTGTGTGTGGTGCAGGACAATGATATTGGTGGGGGGAGAGAATGATGGTGATGGGCAATGATGGTGGTTGGGGGAGACAATGATGGAGGTGATGGGCAATGATGGTGGGGGGGAAGACAATGATGGAGGTTATGGGCATGATGGTGGTGGTGGGGAGGCAATGATGGAGGTGAGGGGAGGCAATTATGGAAGTGATGGGCAGTGATGGTGGGGAAGACAATGAAAGAGGTGATGGGCAATCATGGTGAGGGAGGGAATGATGGAGGTGATGTGCAATGAGGGTGAGGGGAGGCAATGATGGTGGGGGAGGCAATGATGGAGGTGATAGGTGATGATGGTGGGGAGACAATGATGGAGGTGATAGGCAATGATGGTGGGGAGGCAATGATGGAAGTTATGGGCAATGGTGGTGGGTTGAGGCAATGATGGAGGTGATGAGCAATGGTGGTGGGGAGGCAATGATGGAGATGATGGGCAATGGTGGTGGGGGGAGACAATGATGGAGGTGATGGGCAATGATAGTGGTTGGGGAGAGGCAATGATGGAGGTGATGGGCAATGGTGGTGGTGGGAGGCAGTGATGGAGGTGATAAAATGGGCAATGATGGTGGTGGGGGGAGGCAATGATGGAGGTGATGGACAAGAATGGTGTGGGGGAGGCAAGGATGGTGGTGGGGGAGGCAATGATGGTGGTGGGGGGAGGCAATGATGGAGGTGATGAAATGAACAATGATGGTGGGGGAGGAGGCAATGATGCAGGTTGTGGCATGGGCAGTGATGGAGGTGGTGGGGGAGAATGATAGGGGTGGTGGGGGAGAAGGCAATGATGGAGGTGGTAATGAGGACAATGATGGGGTGGAGAGGGGCTGTATTATACTTTACGAGGGGGCTACATTATATTCTGTGGGGGGACTGCATTATTCTCAGGGGACTACATTATATTATGGGGGGCTACATCACACATTGTGAGGGGGCTACAGTATACTTTATGGGGGGGCTGCATTATATTCTGTGGTGGGGCTGCATTCTCTCAGTTGACTTCATTATATTCTGTGGTGGCTGCATTATACTATATGAGGGGGCTGCATTATACCCTATGAGGGTGCTACATTATATTCTATGGTGGGGACTGCGTTATACCTGAGGGGGTTGCATTATATTTTGTGGGGTGCTGCATTATATTCTATTAGAGGGGACTGCGTTATATTTTATGAGGGGGCTAAATTATATTCTGTGAGGGGGCTACCCCAACCCTTGCTACATAGTTAAGATGTGTACTACCTTATATTATACCCTGATATTAGCGCTTTTTACCGCGCAATTGGTGGTCTTGTATCTATTTTTATGGAGCTACATAGTGGGCCCCAAGAATGATTTTCTCTGGTGGGCCCAAGGTGCTCCAGTCCGACGCTGCACACAAGCCCAGAGGCCAATATTTTTCTCCCACTGATTGATGTAGTGATTTTTTCAGGTAGATTTTGGAACCCAAATCAAGCAAAAAAATAAATAGGCTTTCTATGGCCCACAATTTGAGAGAGAGAGAGAGAGAGATGGCACACCCAGGAGTCAAGACTGGCACACAAGCAGAAAGGGCAATATTAATCTCCCACTGTTTTATTTTTATTTTTTTTCAGGGAGACTTTAGAAACAAAATAAAATAAAATGATTTTTTCAGGAAGAATTTAGAAACCAAATAAAATAAAATGATTTTTTCAAGGACAATTTAGAGACCAAATAAAAAAAAAAGGCTTTCTATGCCCCACTGAGTGAGAGATGGCACACACAGGAGTCAGGAGTGACACACAAGCCCAGAGGCCAATATTTTTCTCCCACTGATTGATGTAGTGATTTTTTCAGGTAGATTTTGGAACCCAAATCAAGCAAAAAAATAAATAGGCTTTCTATGGCCCACAATTTGAGAGAGAGAGAGAGAGAGAGATGGCACACCCAGGAGTCAAGACTGGCACACAAGCAGAAAGGGCAATATTAATCTCCCCCTTTTTTATTTATTTATTTTTTTTTTTCAGGGAGACTTTAGAAACAAAATAAAATAAAATGATTTTTTCAGGAAGAATTTAGAAAACAAATAAAATAAAATGATTTTTTCAAGGACAATTTAGAAACCAAATAAAAAAAAAAAAAAAGGCTTTCTATGCCCCACTGAGTGAGAGATGGCACACACAGGAGTCAGGAGTGGCACACAAGCCCAGAGGCCAATATTTTTCTCCCACTGATTGATGTAGTGATTTTTTCAGGTAGATTTTAGAACCCAAATCAAGCAAAAAAATAAATAGGCTTTCTATGGCCCACTGAGTGAGAGATGGCACACACAGGAGTCAGGAGTGGCACACAAGCCCTGAGGCCAATATTTTTCTCCCACTGATTGATGTAGTGATTTTTTCAGGTAGATTTTAGAACCCAAATCAAGCAAAAAAATAAATAGGTTTTCTATGGCCCACTGACTGAGAGATGGCACACACAGGGATGGCACTCTAGCAGAAATGCCAATCTTAATCTCCCACAAAAAAAAAAAAAAACAGGGACTGTCCTACAATTACTATGTCCTTGCAGTAATCTCAGCCAGGTATGGCAGGCAGCAATAAGGAGTGGACTGATGCACAAATTAAATAAAAAGTGTGGACAAACAAACAAGATAGCTGTGCAGAACAACAGGATTTGTGCTTTGAAAAAAGCAGTTGGTTTGCACAGCGGCGTACACACAGCAATGCAGCTATCAGGGAGCCTTCTAGGGCAGCCCAATGAGCTACAGCGCTGAGAAAAAAAAAATGTAGCTTCCACTGTTCCTGCACACCGAAGGTGGTGTTGGGCAGTGGAAATCGCTACAGCACAAGCGGTTTGGTGGTTAATGGACCCTGCCTAACGCTATCCCTGCTTCTGACGAAGCGGCAGCAACCTCTCCCTAAGCTCAGATCAGCAGCAGTAAGATGGCGGTCGGAGGGAACGCCCCTTTATAGCCCCTGTGACGCCGCAGACAGCAAGCCAATCACTGCAATGCCCTTCTCTAAGATGGTGGGGACCAGGACCTATGTCATCACGCTGCCCACACTCTGCGTTCACCTTCATTGGCTGAGAAATGGCGCTTTTCGCGTCATTGAAACGCGACTTTGGCGCGAAAGTCGCGTACCGCATGGCCGACCCCGCACAGGGGTCGGATCGGGTTTCATGAAACCCGACTTTGCCAAAAGTCGGCGACTTTTGAAAATGAACGACCCTTTTCGCTCAACCCTAATTATTAGCTTTGTACCTGACTGTGATAGAAAATGATAGGTGAATTTCCACCAAACATGGAGGTGGGAAGAGGCGGGGGGGGGGGGGGGTTACCTCTTATATAATGCTGTATAGGGTAGAATAGGTGTCCAAAAAGGTTTCTTGCTGCCACTGCCAATGATGGTCGCATTAGTCCCCCTCTAATCATCAAGTGCAACTTATGGCCACTCATGTCACACAACCAACCTTGTGATTAGCTAGAAACCTGCATCTGACCAGTAGAGGGAGACACCAATCATTTACAGTGGTCTGTTCTCCCATGTAGAGGCATTTATAAAATAAAAACTGTAAAAAGTCATAATGTACAAAAAACCTACAATGGATGATGAGAAATGCCCAACCAGGATTTAGATAGGCCCAACACAATATATTCAGTGGGGTATTATCAGTACACAGTGAAGTAATATCAGCGGTTAGTGGTGTATTATCACTTGATAGAGGGGTATTGTGAGTTGATAGTGCGGTCTTATCAGTGGGTAGAGGGCATTATCAATGGATGACAGGGTATTATCAGTGCCCAGTGCAGTATTATCAGTAGATAGCAGGGTATGATCAGGGCCCAGTGCAGAATTATCAGTGGGTAGAGGAGTATTACCAGTGTCCAGTGTGGTATTATCAATGCCCAGGGAGATATTATCAGTGGGTAGAGTGGTATTATCAGTGCCCAGTCTGGTATTATCAGTGGGCAAGAGGGTATTATCAGATCCCAGTGCAGTATTATCAGTGGATGGAAGGGTGTTATCAGTGCCCAGTGCGGTATTATCAGTGGGTAACAGGATACTATCAGTGCCCAATGCATTATTATCAGTGGGTAACAGGGTACTATCAGTGCCCAGTGCGGTATTATCAGTGCCCAATGCTGTATTATCAGTGGGTTACAGGGTATTATCAGTGCCCAGTGTGGTATCAGTAGGTAACAAGGTACTACCAGTGCCCAGTGTGGTATTATCAGTGCCCAGTGTGGCATTATCAGGGGGTTACAAGGTGGTATTATCAGTTCCCAGTGCGGTATTATAAGCGCCCAGTGCTGTATTATCAGTGCCCAATGCAGTATTATCAGTGGGTAACAGGGTACTATCAGTGCCCAGTGCTGCATTATCAATGCCCAGTGCGGTATTATCAGTGCCCAGTGCTGTATTATCAGTAAGCAGTGAGGTATTATTTGTGCCCAGAGTGGTATTATCAGCGAACAGAGATGTTTTTCCAGGGCTCCGCAAGGTATTATCAGCATTCAGAATAATACTATTAGTGCCCAAGCAGTATTAGTATCTAAGTGGTGTTAGCTGAGTCCAGTACGGTATTATTTGTGGGAAGGGGGTGCAGTTTTAGCAGTGCCCAGTGCTGTATTGGGAGTAGCCAGTTCTGGATTATCAGTGCCCAATGTGCAGCTAAGTCTTAGTGTACAGCCTGGTCTTCTCAGTGCCCAGAGTATCAGTGGGCAGAGATGTCTTATAGGGGACCAGCACTGTCTTATATAATGTGTTGTTATTAGTGGCTAACAAGGTGTTCCCAGTGCCAGTGCCCAGTGCCAGTCTTATCAGTGATGCTTTCTCACCAGCATAGCATGTACCTTTCTGATCAAATTCACAGTGGTCCTATTGCCTGTATGTGCAGATATCAGCACAAAGCTGACGGGACCCTGGTAGCCATGGGGCTCGCTGGCCTCATTACCCCGCTCAGACTGGTGCCAGCCCTTTAAGGGGAAACGCTTTCTTTGATAAAATGCATCAGTAAAAATTACTGACTGTGATGATTTCTGAGATTCTCACAGAAAGAGAAGGAACAGCTGGTAAATGCTTCACAGATGGTGAAGCTCTTGGCACATCTCATGAGAGGGCCACCCATGCAGATGGCTCATTATTTTAACATTTGGATTTTCATCTTATTAAAACATCTTTTTCTGTGGTTTTATTTAGCATCTCGCTTTCCGTCACACTTCACATAGAAAGCATCGGTGAATTAGGGGAAATTTGGCAGCGGGGGTAGCTGCACCTACCACTCTGCTGACTAGTCTGTCTTTTATTACCTTTAGTACGACAAAAGACCGTGTGTCATCCCCAGCCATTTTCTACCTGTGCAGCTGTGACTAGTGCCCACCTGTACTACCAGGAGGAATCGTCACCGTTACTGTGTGTGACCCCCCCCCCCCCCACCACCAGTCACACAGTGTCCCTCACATTTAACAGGTCATTGTCTGTAAATATATATATATATATATATATATATATATATATATATATATATATATATATATACAGTATATACCTCACTGCTGTTTGGTAGGCAAATATTTTAACCCTTTGGGAACCACAAATGCAACAACTACAGCAAAATTTGAGGTTTGATGTCTGTAAAAAGCTACACAGACCATTGCCTATAATACTGTATGGAGGACTGTGTGGTGCCCATAATACCGTATTGAGGACTATGCGGTGCCCATAATACTGTATGGAGGACTATGTGGGGCCCATAATACCATATTGAGGACTATGCAGTGCCCATAATACTGTATGGAGGACTATGTGGTGCCCATAATACACAAGTCCCATCGGACGATGCCTACTACAGTGACAGTGATTGACACATTAGCCAATGATGGGGCAGTAGTAGTCCCATCATCCGACTAATGTGTTGAATGAAAAAAAAAACCCATACATACTACATACATACTACATACATACATACTACATACTATATACATAAAACAGGCAAAGGTGCTTACCTGTCTAGGCCTCAAATCAAATGCACTCTCATGGTGCAGTGGGCCCAAGTAAAGATGGCGACTACACAGGTGTGATAATACCAAATAAGACAGCCAGCCTACAATCAGGGAATGGCTGCTTGGCACACCAGTGCAAATAAATAATCTGCAGCAGTGTTCAGGTAAGCACCTTTGCCTGTTTTTCTGTGGTGTTTTTTCTAGAATAGTGGAGGTTTTTTCCTCCTTTTTTTCCTCCTGTTGTAGTTTTTGCTGTTAGACTAGGACTGGCAAGCGTGAGGACCCTTGACGTGGGTTGCCAGCTTATGTATTGTGGCCATAATATTAACTAATACCTTACATATTTTGATATGTTCTTGTGCACTTTTTTTACTTTTACTTTTTGAGGTGCAGTTGGGCTCTGATGGCTTTGTAAGTTGTGGCCTCTGTTCACACGGGACGCATTACAGTTAGCGCTGGTCAGCCCGCCACATGGCGTTACTAATAGGCTAGGATCCAGTTGCTGTGCATACTCTGTGTGAACACTGCTGCAGATTATTTATTTGCACTGGTGTGCCAAGCAGCCATTCCCTGATTGTAGGCTGGCTGTCTTATTTGGTATTATCACACCTATGTAGTCGCCATCATTACTTGGGCCCACTGCACCATGAGAGGGAATTTGATTTGAGGCCTAGACAGGTAAGCACCTTTGCCTGTTTTTCTGTGGTGTTTTTTCTAGAATAGTGGAGGTTTTTTCCTCCTTTTTTTCCTCCTGTTGTAGTTAATACTATATACATACATACTACTAGTGTTGAGCGATACCTTCCGATATTCAAAGGTATCGGTATCGGATGGTATCGGCCGATATCCAAAAAATATCGGATATCGCCGATACCGATACCCGATACCAATGCAAGTCAATGGGACACAAATATCGGAAGGTATCCTGGATAGTTCCCAGGGTCTGAAGGAGAGGAAACTCTCCTTCAGGCCATGGGATCCATATTCATGTAAAAAATAAAGAATAAAAATAAAAAATATGGATATACTCACCCCTCCGAAGGACCCTGGCTGTCACCGCTGCGAGCGTCTGCCTCCATCCCTAAGAATGCAGTGAGTGAAGGACCTTCAACGACGTTGCAGTCAGGTGACCGGTCACCTGACCGATACGTCATAATTTGCCTTCTGGGTTGGTATTGGGGCTTCCATGGCTGCATATTCACAATCGTGTTGTTGATTGATGTCGGAAAGATATTGTTAAATGGGGCCCTAACTGTCGTTAGTAATGTCTTAGTTTTGTACAAATTTGCTCTGCAAGCTTAGAGGGTCTACTGGGGTACCTAAAAGACTACGGACATGTGTTCCTGGAAAAAGAAGCAGATATATTACCACCCCATCATCCTTATGACTATGCTATTAAAGGGAAGGTACCGTGTTTGTAGGTCATTAATAAATCACTGTAATGTAGCATAACATGCTGCTATAAGCAAGTTTGAAATGCATGTGAAACAGATTTCATGTGTTATATGAGTTTAAAGAATGCACTGGGGGCTGACATCTTGGTTTTGCAGCAGTAGCAGGGCCCTATCAGTGTCAGATTACGGCACCCCATGGACATAGGAGATAATAGACCAGCACGGACCCTATCTGTAACATTGCAGCAGCATTAGCAGTGAGCTGGGCACGCCTCTGTGGGCTGCACAACTCACTGCTGTAGGTGTGACTAGCTGCCATTTTATTATAGCCCTGTGCTCTCTATCACAGGACAGAAGAAGCCCTCATTGCTCCTCTGTACTCCAAGCAGGCACGTCCTCTGCTCTCACAAGCTGCCCTGTGTGCTTCTCCTGCTGTGTCTCCCCTCCCCCTCACACACAGTCCCTGTGATCTCCAGTAAGCTGCACTCACAGCCTGCAGAGAGGGAGGTGACACCTGGAGAGAGAGAGCAGGAAGGGCAGCTGACAGGGCAGGGATTAAGGTGGGGGAAGGGGGATGGCAAGAATGTTATTAACAAAAAATGCTGCTGAGCCCACTGTGTTCTGCTCCTCTGTAAACAAGCTGTGCCTCTGAGGCAGTAACTGCTGGTGATAGCAGGTCACAGGGCAGTCACACACAAAATGGTGCTGCCCTGTGATGCTGCTCTTCATTCTGTTAGAAGCAAAATTAAGGCAGTAACTGCTGACATCACCATTTCCCTCCCCTTTTGGGTGGTCTAATATCCCTGGGGCAGAGCTGCTAAATCTTACTATAGCTGCTTGAGGTCTAAAACGGAAAATGCTCCCCCTAGTGGTAAATATGTATATTTGTAGAAAAATATATAATATTTTTCATATAGAAATGTTTGCAAACAGTGCAAACATTGCATTAATACATTTTAATTACTATTTTAAGCTTAATTTCACAAAAAAACAAAATACAAGAAAACTGGTGGCACCTTCCCTTTAATCTTATCCCTTATGCCAAATTACCTAAAGCTCGCCTGTATAATTTATAGGGTCCTGAACGCAGAACCATGAAACAATATGTAAACGAAAGTTTATGAAAGGGTCATATCTGTCCTTCCTCCTCACCTGCAGCTCCTCTTTTTTCCTTTGTTAAAAAGAAAGATGGGAGTCTCTGTTTTTGCCTTGATTTCTGTGAGTTAAATAAAATTGCAGTCAAAAATACTTACCCACTTCCACCTCGACTTATATAATTAGCTTACGGGGGCCAAAGGATTTGCTAAACTAGATCTTAAAGGGGCTTATAATTTGATATGCATCCGGAAGGGTGATGAGGGGAAAATGTTTTTTTTTTATGTTTGAGGGTCTATTTGAAAATTGTGTCATGCCATTTGGCTTAACCAATGCCCCAGCAGTTTTTCAAAACTTTATGAATTATATCTTTTCTGATTGCATTGGAAGGTTTATTGTGGCATACCTTGATAACATTCTAATTTTTTCCCTTGATTTGGATTCGCACTATGAACATGTCCATTTTGTTTTACGAAAGCTTTAGGAAAATTCTTTGTTTGCTAAATTGCAGAAATTTACTTTTTATGTTCAAGAAATATTGTTCCTCGGGTCCATTGTATCTGCTGCAGGGTTTAAGATGGGCCCTGGGAAGGTACGGGCCACTATTGATTAGGTTCAACCTCGTGACGTTTTCTAGGATTTGCCAATTACCATAAAAGGTTTATTAGGGGGTTTTCGCAGATCGTTATCCTCTTATTGATCTCACACAGGGCTGACGAGACAGGGGGGCCCATTCAAGGCCGGCGTTAGGGGCAGGCAGCTGCCAGTGCCTAGGACCACCGCTCCCCCAGGGGCCCTCAGCTAACGGCACATCACAGAGCTGACTTGGCAGGGGAGGGGTCGGGAGCGGCCGGGGGCTGTCTAATTATGCTCACCTACTCCTGGTGGCTGGTGCGGTCCCTGGAGGTCCCCGGCTCCCCAGCTTCTTCCTGTACTGAGCGGTCACATGGTTCCGCTCATTACAGTAATGAATATGCGGCTCCACCTCCCATAAGGGTGGAGCCGCATATTCATTACTGTAATGAGCAGTAACGGTGACCGCTCAATACAAGATGAAGCTGCCGGCGCCGGGAAGCAGGGACTGCACCGTGCCAGGAGCAGGCGCGATATTCACCTGCTCCTCGTTCCAGCCGCCACTCTGTCTTCCACGTCCTCTGCAGTGACACTGAGGTCAGAGGGCACGGTGACGTGGTTAGTGCGCGCCCTCTGCCTGAGGGTCAGTGCAGAAGACGCTGAAGAAGATGGACCGGCGGCTGGAACGAGAACAGGTGAATATTGAAAGTGCCGAGGGCCTGAGCGACGGAGAGGTGAGTATGTGATTTTTTTTTTTATCGCATCAACAGCAAATGGGGCAAGTGTCTGTATGGAGCATCTTATGTGGCAATAACGTTTGTGCAGCACTATATGGGGCAAGTGTCTGTACAGGGCCATAACGTTTGTGCGGCACTATATGGGGCAAGTGTCTGTATGGGGCCATAACGTTTGTGCAGCACTATATGGGGCAAGTGTCTGTATGGGGCCATAACGTTTGTGCAGCACTATATGGGGCAAGTGTCTGTATGGAGCATCTATGGGGCCATAACGTTTTTGCAGCACTATATGGGGCAAGTGTCTCTATATACTACATGGCTGTTCTATATGCTACGTGGGCCGTGTTATATGCTACGTGGGCTGTGCTATATACTAGATGGCTGTTCTATAAACTACGTGGGCCGTGTTATATACTATGTGGCTGTGCTATATACTATATGGGCTGTGCTATATACTATGTGGCTGTGTTATTTTCGGATGACTCTGTGGTTGTGGGATGCATTAGGGGAGATCAGGGGGATGAGGAATATAGAAGGGTGGTGTCGAATTTCGTGGATTGGTGCAATGGTAACTATCTGCAGCTAAATGTTAAGAAAACTAAGGAGTTGGTGGCCAACTATAGCAGGATAAAGTTGGAATGCTTACCGATCACTATTGCTGGTCAGGAGGTCGAGCAGGTGGAGAGTTACAAATATTTGGGGGTCCATTTGGATAGCAAACTGGACTGGAGATGCCACTCAGAGTTTGTCTACAAGAAGGGGATGAGCAGACTGTATTTCCTAAGGAAACTGAGGTCTTTTAATGTGTGTAGCAAAATGTTAGAAATGTTCTACCAATCTGTGGTGGCAAGTGCCATCTTTTTTGCAATCACGTGCTGGGGTAGTAGTGTGCGGGCCTCTGATGCTAATAAGCTGAATAAGATTATTAAGAAGGCAAGTTCTGCTGTGGGCTGCAATCTGGACTCTTTTGGGGAGGTAGTGGAGAAAAGAACTCTGAGAAAGTGTATGACAATTATGAACAATAATGCACATCCATTATATGAGCTATTCATGAGACAGAAGAGCACCTTCAGCAACCGGCTAATACTTCTGAGGTGTAAGAAGGAAAAATATAGGAAATCGTTTGTGCCAACTGCCATGGGAATGTACAACAATAACATTAGGGTTAAACCACCAAGGTGAATGTCTACTTATTTCTCTACATTTCAGTTCACTCGTTGTGTATGTCCTATTCTAATGTATAATGTTCTTCTGTCAACAAACTGTCATGTCAACTATGGAATTCCTTTATGATTTTTATGATTTAAGTTGTGCTGCTGTGATACCATAATTTCCCACGGGATCAATAAAGTGTATCGTATCGTATCGTATCGTATCGTTATATGCTACGTGGGCTGTTATATACTACATGGCTGTGTTATATGCTTCGTGGCTGTGCTATATACTACGTGCGCTGTGTTATATACTACATGGCTGTGTTTATATGCGATCATGAATCGTGGTATGTGTTAAAGGGGGGTGATATACAAAATAGTTAATAAGTAACATTTCCCACATGCCTACTTTACATCAGCACAATTATTGAAGCTTATTTTTTTTGCTAGGAAGGTATAAGGGTTAAAAGTTGACCAGCGTTTTGTAATTTTTCCAACAAAATTTACAAAACCAATTTTTTAGGGGCCACATCACATTTGAAGTGACTTTGAGGGGCCTATATGACAGAAAATACTCAAAAGTGACACAATTTTAAAAACTACACCCCTCACAAGTGACACCATTTTGGAAACTAGACCCATAAGGGAAGTTATCTACATGTGAGGTGAGCACCTTGAACCCCCCAGGTTCTTCACAGAAGTTTATAACATTAAGTCATAAAATAAAATAATCACATTTTCCTCACAAAAATTATTGTAGCCCCAAATTTTGCATTTTAACAAGGGTAACAGAGAATTGCACCATAAAATTTGTTGTGCAACTTTTCCTGAGTACGCAAATACCCGATATGTTGGGGTAAAATACTGTTTAGGCTTATGGCAGGACCCAGAAAAGGAGTGACGTTTTGGAATGCATATTTGGATGGAAAGGTCTGCTGGTGTCATGCCTCGTTTCAAGAGCCCTTGACATGCCTAAACAGTGAAAAACCGCCATAAATGACAAAATTTTGTAAGCTAGGCCCCTCAAGGAATGTATCTAGATGTGTGGTGAGCAAATTGAACTCCCAACTGCTTCACAGAGGTTTATAACGTAGAGCAGTGAAAATTAAAAAAAAAAAAAAAATCATATTTTTCCCACTAAAAATTTTTTTAGCCCCATTTTTTTTAATTTTCAGAAGGATAGCAGGAGAAAATGGACCTCAAAGTTTGTTGTAGAATTTTCCCCGAGTACGCCGATACCACATATGTGGTTGAAAACTACCTTTAAGGCACAGTGCAAAGCTCAAAGGGAAATAAGCACCATATTGGAGTTCACATTTTGCTGGACTGGTTTGAGGGTGTCATGTCACATTGGCAGAGCCCCTGAAGTGCCAGAACAGCAGAACCCCCCATAAGAGATCCCATTTTACAAATTACACCTCTCAATTCATTTAGGAGTGCAGTGATCATATTGACACCACAGGTGGGTCACGTCACAGAATTTTATACCATTGAGCAATGAAGAAAAAAATATATTTTTACCACCAAAATGTTGTTTTAGTCCCAGATTTTACATTTTCACATCAGGAAATGGGTAAAAATGCATCAAAATTTGTCCCACAATTTTTGCTGAAAATTGATATACCCCTAATGTGGATGTACACTTCTGCATAGCCATATGGCAAGACTCAGGAGGTACAGAGGGCTATTGGCAAATAGCGATCCGTCCCTCCAGAGTCTTTTCATATGGCTAAGCAATTCTGTCATACAGGAGGCATCCTGGAGCGCAGAACTTCCTAGAATAGTTTACGGACTCCATATACAGAGCCCATAAGTGTTAGGCCGGCCTCACACTAGCGAGTTTTACGGACGTAAGAGAGGTGCTGAAAATACGGATTGCATACGGTACAATACTTCTCTATGCCCCTGCTCCTATCAGCCGTATTTTACTGATCCGTATTATACGGTCTTCTACGGCCGTAGAAAATCGCAGCATGCTGCGTTTGTCACCGTATTGCGCAAAAAATCCGCCAATGAAAGTCTATGGGGGCCAGAAAAGTACGGATTACACACGGACCAGCAGTGTGACTTGCGAGAAATACGCAGCGGTGTTAGAGAGAAAAGCTGGCAATTCAGTGCGGTGTACAGTAAAATCACACTGACAGGTTACAATATAATAGCTAAAATAAATGTCTACACATAGTATAGGGGTATATATATATATATATATATATATATATATATGTCAGTCAGACACATATATGTATATATATTCATATTTAATACAGCGCTAGATAGCTTTAAAGCCGGTAATTCAATTGCCGGCTTTTGCTATCTCCTTCCTAAACCCGACATGATATGAGACATGGTTTACATACAGTAAACCATCTCATATCCCCATTTTTTTTGCATATTCCACACTATGTTAGTAGTGTGTATGTGCAAAATTTGGGCTCTCTAGCTATTAAATTAAAGGGTTAAATGGCGGAAAATATTGGCGTGGGCTCCCGCACAATTTTCTCCGCCAGAGTAGTAAAGCCAGTGTCTGATGGCAGATATTAATAGCCTGGAGAGGGTCCATGGTTATTGGCCACTCTCTTCCCATTCCCGTGTAGCGGTGGGATATGGGGTAATGAAGGGTTAATGTCACCTTGCTATTGTAAGGTGACATTAAGCCAGATTAATAATGGAGAGGCGTCAATTATGACACCTATCCATTATTAATCCAACCGTATGAAATGGTTAAAAGAAACACACACATTATTAAAAATTATTTTAATGAAATAAACACACAGGTTGTTTTAATATTTTATTGTTCTCTCAATCCACCTGAAGACCCTCACTCTGTAACAAAGGAAAAATAAATAAACAACAATATACATACCTTCCGTTGATCTGTAACGTCCCACGATGTAAATCCATCTGAAGGGGTTAAAATATTTTACAGGCAGGAGCTCTGCTATAATGCAGCTGTGCTCCTGCCTGCAAAACCCCGGGGAATGAAGGTAATGTAGGTCAATGACCTGTGGTTACCTTCATTCGCGGTGATGCGCCCTCTGCTGGATGTCCCTCGAGCGTGAGAACTTTCCTGGAAAGCTCCCAGGCTCGAGTTCATATGAGGACAACCAGCAGAGGGCGCATCACCGGGACTGAGGGACGAGGGCTATTTCACTTTTCCAGAGCCTTTGTGCTACCAGTAATGTGAAAACCCCTATATTTTCATTAACAGATGACAGACGTGAGTGGGGACTTGTTTTTTTGTTTATTGAGTTGAAGCTTTTATTGGGAACATTTTACATAACAATTTAGATCACATTTATCCGTCGCTCTACACTGACCACTCAAATTGGGGTTTCCCTTTAAATCTTTTAGTGACGTAATTCAAATGAAACCCCCGAGGGAGGCACTAGCTATAATGAGGCAGCAGAGTCAGGCCGGGTGCCTGTGATCCGGAGCTGGCAGCACTTTAGACGCCACGTATGTTCCACTATGCTGTTACAGCTGACCGTTACGGTTTTGATGTTGCATATATATGCAGCATCAAATCAGCAGCAATTACAGATTGTGGGCACATACCCTTACTCTGGACTCCATCTGGCCTCAGCGGTGTTCCTTTTTTTTCAGAGGTGCAGAAAGCTGTGGCCAACGACACTTTTATGCACTCCTAATAAAAAGATGGACACCATCGGATCACAGGTCAAACAGAGTTCACAGTGCCTTCATCTGCCTCATTATAGTGGAGCGCCCCCAGACGCAGGGCCGCGGGGTACTCGGTACCGGTCCTCTCTGTCTCGGTTCTGGGGTTGTCACGGTGGCTAGACCCGGTCCGTGACCTTGCTAAGGGGCGTCCAATGAAAGGTGGTGAAAGTTTGTCAGGAGTTCGTGACGCCACCTGTGGTATTTGGTCAGGGTGACCGACGCTGCTTAGGGGTCCACTGGTGTGATGTAATGGCAGCTACATGGAATACCTTCCCACAGGTGAAGTGCTTCCCCAGGGCTTCCCAGTAGTGTAGGTGGCGATGATGTGAGGCGCGGTTAATAACGAGGACACAGGGTTGCAGTCTCTTTACCTTTTTACTGAAGACTTCGGGATCCGCAATCCAGAGCACTGCTAACAGGGCTGGCTGAGACCGGCCGGTCCGAAGGCACATCCAGAGTTACCTTTGCAGGTGGAAATCAGTCCTCATTGGTTATGCTGCACCTGTGTTGTGTCCATCTTAACCACATGGGTCCACTGCATCCTGATAGTGCATTTGTTTAGAGGCCTAGGCAGGTAAGAAGCTCTGCCTTGTTTTGCTGTTTTTTTCTATTTTTTGGAGGATCTCTGAATCCTCTTCTTGTGCTCTTGCTGTTTAGAATTAGGACTCGTAAGCGTGGGGACCCATTTTCTTATATTTTTTTGTGTTTTTTGCATTTTTTTCGGGGTGCAGTTGGGCCCATTTTTGTCTTGTAAACTGTGGTGTCTGTTCACATGGGGTGCATTTGGATAGCGCTGGGCAGGCCCGCCTGATCTAATAGAAGGGTGTCACTACTAGGCTTGCCTGGATGCTGTGCATCTCCATTGTGTGAACAGCGCCACATACAAGTCTTTTATGTGCAGCATTGTGCCAAGCAGCCACCCCCTCCATTAGTTTGGTAGGTTGAGAGTGGCTGCCTCATCGGTTATGCTGCACCTGTGTTGTCTCCATCTTAACCACATGGGTCCACTGCATCCTGATAGTGCATTTGTTTAGAGGCCTAGGCAGGTAAGAAGCTCTGCCTTGTTTTGCTGTTTTTTTCAGGTGGAAATCAGTGCCTACCAACAAGCGCCTGTGTGTTGTAGTCCTTCCCTGCTGAGCACCACGGGATAGTCCTCACAACTTTCGTATCTGCTCTTTCTCTTCTCCGTCCCCCAGTTTATCTGGCTAGGACGCACCCGTATGACGGGAAGGCCTGGAGTTATTCTGGGACCCTAGAGGCGCCCCTCTCCCACAATTGCCCCCTATGTCTGCTTAGGTGATTTAAGGTAGACAGCCAACCTATAATCAACTGTCCTGCCGCTGTTTGAAGTAATGCTTGATGTCTGTTACTTCCTCGGCGTTCCGGCCACCGGCTTCGCGCCTCAGTAGGATGTTGCCGATCTCGGGGCACGACTCCTACTGGTTCTATCTCCTTTGTGCGGTGATCTCATTTCTCACTTCTCCACAATATACTCCGCTTCGTGTCCTTCCTTAGGATGCCGCCGCAAGGTAGTGCAGGCGCGGCTCCGTAACGATCTGTCCTTTCTGCTAGGTACCTGCCAGGAACCCACTCCTGACAGGTCCTCCCTGGAGCTCTCCCAGGCTGCTTTCTCCCTAACTTCCTATCCAACCCCCAGTTTTAAAAGAGTGTGAGGAGTGGCCTAATACATAGTGCTTTTTGCTCCCCCTGGTGGCCGGAGTGTGAAGTGTAACCTGGTCAGGTGAACTCCTTTAGTGCAATCAGACATAACATCACTCCCCTTAGTGGCAGAGCGACATTACTGCAACTACCAGGACTCTGGGGTGCTGCAATAGCGAATCTTCCACCGGGGGTTCCGTCTGAATCACATATTTCAGAGATTTACACGGAAACCTCTTTGCAAGCGCTCAGCGCAGAGTGCAGTATAAATGTGTGTGCCGAGCCTTACTGTGATCTTTGTGAGGCAGATTGAAAAAATCAACCGCAGGTGAAGAATTGGTTTTATTTATCTTTTACGCCATTCCTTGTGTGGTATAAGTGATTAAGCGACTTTACTCTTTAGGTTGGTGTGATTACAGCGATGCCAGATTTATATTGGGTTTTTATTGCAAAAACAAAAACTAGTTTTTGCATCACAATATTTTGAGAGCTATAATTATTTTTCCATATTTCTGCTGACAAATTTATGTGATGGCTTGTGTTTTACGGGACGAGTTGACTTTTTTTATTAGTACTTTTCAGGCTCATGACATTTTTTGATTACTTTCTATTCTGATTTTTGGGAGGCAGAATAAACAAAAAACAACAATGCAGGTATTGTTTTTTGGGCTTTTTTAATGTCATTCCCCGTATGGTAAAATTGATAAGGCAGCTGTATTCTTTGGGTCAGTATGATTACAGTGATACCACATTTATATCTTTGTGTTTTGGGGTTTTTACACAATAAAAACTATTTTATAGAAAAAATTATTATTATTTTTACGTAGCTTTATTCTGAGAGGTATAACTTTTTTATTTTTTGGCTGATGGAGCTGTATGACAGCTTTATTTTTGCAGGACAAGATGACCGTTTCAGCGATATCATTTTTATTTACATTTGTCTTTTTTATCTCGTGTTATTCCACTTTTTGTTCAGCAGTATGATGACAAAGCATGGTTTTTTCCCTTGTTTTTTATTTTATTATTTTACTGTGTTCACTAAAGGGGTTAACTAGTGGGATAGCTTTATAGGTCGGGTCGTTCGAGACGCAAAAAAACAAATATAATAATAATAATAATATTTATTTATGGGTACGGTATAGTGTATATATATATATATACATATATATATTTTTTTTTATTTATATATTTATTTTGTGATTTAAAAAAAAAAAAAATTAGAACTTTTTTCACATTTTTAAAAATTTTTTTTTCTTGTTCTCACTATGGGACGTTCACAGTCTGATTGCAGTTATAAGGTATAACAATGCAAGAGTTTTGCTATACCTTATAGCCTGTCAGCCCTGCAGACACAAGTTACAGTAGATCATGCAATGCGCATGATCTTACTAACTTCCTAGTCCCTGGTGACCCGGATATCGTCATGATGACATTGGGTCACCATGGCAACGATCCAAGTGCAGAGGTGTTTTTTCCATCTGCCTGCTCCCTAAATGCTGCAATCAAGTTCAATTGCAGCATTTAGGGGGTTAAGGTGCTGGGAGCAGAGTGGAAACGCTCCTAGCACTGAGAGCCGAGTGTCAGCTGTCAGTAGCAGCTGACACCAGGCAGAAATCACCAGCGCACAGCCCCCAGTGCGTGGACTATCACCATGACGTACATATACTGAATCGGTTGAGAAGTCCTTCCCAATCATGACGTACATGTACTACAAAAGTCAGGAAGGATTTAATAAATTGAAAGAGTGTTTCATATCCTCTCCAGTCTTAATCCAACCAGATCTCCAGAAACCGATAATTGTGGAGGTGGATGCTTCAGAAATCACGGTAGGGACTGTATTATCTCAAGTTTCCAAAACTATGACCAACTTGCGGCCATGTGCATTTTCTCTATAAAATTTTCTCTGCTGAGAGAAATTATGATATTGGGAATAGCGAGCTGATCACTGTCAAATTTTGTTTTTGAAGAATGGAGACATTTTTGGGAGGGAGCTATTCATCAGGTCACTGTTGTGACTGACCATAAGAATTTAGCTTACATTGAATCGGCTAAATGGTTAACCCCAAAACAGGCCAGATAGACCTTATTTTTTTTTCTAATTTCAATTTTTCTTTCGTATTTAGGCTGGGGTCCTGGAAAGTAAGCACTGAAGCCTTATCACGCAGCTTTGATTCAGTTTCTCATCCAGAACCTTCATCTTCCATTCTTCCTCAGGGTTGGTGGTTTCTATAGTATCCTCAGAGTTCAAAGAGGAGATTATTATTATTATTATTATTATTATACATTTTTATAGCGCCATTTATTCCATGGCGCTCTACATGTGAATACGGGGCAAATATAGACAAATACATTAAACATGAGCAAATAACAAGGCACACGGGTACATAAGGAGGGAGGACCCTGCCCGCGAGGGCTCACAGTCTGCTGGGGATGGGTGATGAAACACAGGGCAGGTTGTGCAACGGTTCAGTAAGTTCAGGATCACTGCAGGCTGTAGGCTTGTCAGAAGAGGTGAGTCTTCAGTTTCTTTTTGAAGGTTTCTATGGTAGGCAAGAGTCTGATGTGTTGGGGTAGAGAGTTCCAGAGTATAGGGGAAACACGGGAGAAGTCTTGGATGCGGAGATCCATAGAATCCAGTTACTGGCTTCCTCTGCTACTCCAGGGTCCAAATTATTTATGCTTGTGTACTTAAAGGGGTTGTCCAATAATAGGACAACCCCTTCTCATACCCCAGGCTTGGCCCCGATAAAATAAAAAATGTTTATACTCACCTCCTAGGCTGGTGTTATTCCAGCTGTGTCAGCAGTCCCTTCCCCAGGGCTCTCGTGAGGTTGTTGCGACACGTCCCCCACACCCAATCAGGATTGGAGTCACTGTCTCCGCCTTGGGACAAATTAGTCATGAAGAGAAAGTCAGAGATCAACTGCACCTGCTTCCTCTTTATGTTCAATTTGTCCAAAGGTTGGGATAGTGACGTCAGCGCTGATTGGGTGAGGAGCTCACGTGTCCCAACAAGCGCACTGGAGCCCTGGGAAGAGCAAGCACTGACACAGCAGGAACGGCGCTGGCATGGGAGGTGAGTGTAAGCTTTTTTTTATTTAATCGGGGGCCAAGCATGGGTTATGACAAGGAGTTGTCCAAGTAGTGGACAGCTTCAAGATTAAGTCTGTTGCAGCAGTTTCATGATTCTGTCTAGAGTGGTCATCCTAGAGTCACAGACACAGAAAGATATTGCGAGACTCTTTAGGTGGCCATCCTTGTTTAATGATATTAAAGATTTTGTATCCAATTGTGAAGTTGGCACATGTGCTAAAGTCTGTCATAACCGGTTGGCTGGGGAAATGGCTTCATTGCCAATTCCAGAAAGACTGTCGACTCCATGGATCTCAGCATGGATTTTGTCTGGAGGGAAAACTTATTTAGGTGGTAGTTGACCAATTCAGTAAACAGGCTCATTTTGTACCGTTATCGGGGATTACCAAATGCTGAAACAGTTTCTGGGTTATTTATCAGTCATCTGGTGATATTGCATGGAATCTCTCTAAGCTATGCTGGTGGGTGTGGACCCACTGCACCATGGGCAAGGCTTACATTGGAGGAGTGTAGCTAAGCAGCTACCTGGTCTTCACTAGAACCCTTGATGGTGGAGCTAGGTTTGAGCTGCAGGTAGCCACCAGGCACTACTCAAGGGCAGTCCCCGATACTGCAGCAGCTGACCTCAAGGGTCAGGTACACAGGTGCGGACCCTGAGTCTAAGACAGGATCGGATACTGATGCTGGTTCAGACAGGGCAGACCTTGGAACACTTGACAAGGCGGACACTAGTGCTGGTTCAGACAGAGCGGATCCTTGACAGGATGCGTAACATGTTCAAGTGCTGGTTGAGACTAGACAGGTTCTGGAACACAGGTACTGGAAGGGTAGCAGGTTCAGGTGCTGCTACGGACTAGACAGGTTCTGGTTCAGGTACAGACAGGACGGTTTCTGGTTCAGGTACAGACAGGACAGGTTTAGGTACAGGCAGGACAGATTCATGTTCAGGTACAGGCAGGATGGATTCAGATTCAGGTACAGACAGGGCGGATTCAGGTTCAGGTACAGACAGGACAGATTCAGGTTCAGGCACAGACAGGACGGGTTCAGGTACAGACAGGACGGTTTCAGGTTCAGATACATACAAACTGGATTCAGCTTCAGGCACAGACAGGACGGTTTTAGGCTGAGGTACCAACAGGACAGTTTCAGGTTCAGGTACAGACAGGGCGGATTCAGTTCCAGGTACTGATAGTACAGTTTCAGGTTCATGTAAAGACAAGAGGTCTAGAGAAACAATCAGCATGGCAGCCGGCTTGTGGTACATACCGTCATGCAATGAATGCTTAGGTCCATTACACCTAAGGACAATCATTGATTCTGATCTTTCAACCAATTCCAGGAAAGAAATAAAACTTCTTTTAATTAAATTTTTGGTTAATAAATATTCTTCCACAAGAGGTGCCAACGTCTCCAGTTACATCAAGATGATTTTCCTCTTCTTCAACTTTTGTGCTTCATCCGGTTTCTTGCTTTGATTATCAGCTCACTCAACAACTCAGGACTCCGTGAATGAAAATCTTTTTTGGGTGGCATGCATCATGAAGGACGCCTGGCAGAAAAATACCAAGAAATGTTTCCTCAGGCAATTAGAATCCAAATTCCCGCCGACCGCCATGTTACTGCTGCTGATCTGAGCCTAGGGAGAGGTTGCTGCCGCTTCGTCAGAAGCAGGGATAGCGTTAGGCAGGGTCCATTAACCACCAAACCGCTTGTGCTGTAGCGATTTCCACTGCCCAACACCACCTTCGGTGTGCAGGGACAGTGGAAGCTACATTTTTTTTTTTTTCCCCTCAGCGCTGTAGCTCATTGGGCTGCCCTAGAAGGCTCCCTGATAGCTGCATTGCTGTGTGTACGCCGCTGTGCAAACCAACTGCTTTTTTCAAAGCACAAATCCTCTTGTTCCTTCCTTTCTGCACAGCTATCTTGTTTGTTTGTCCACACTTTTTATTTAATTTGTGCATCAGTCCACTCCTTATTGCTGCCTGCCATACCTGGCTGAGATTACTGCAGGGAGATAGTAATTGAAGGACAGTTCCTTTTTTTTTTTTTTTTTGTGGGAGATTAAGATTGGCATTTCTGCTAGAGTGCCATCCCTGTCTGTGTCATCTCTCACTCAGTGGGCCATAGAAAGCCTATTTATTTTTTTGCTTGATTTGGGTTCTAAAATCTACCTGAAAAAATCACTACATCAATCAGTGGGAGAAAAATATTGGCCTCAGGGCTTGTGTGCCACTCCTTACTCCTGTGTGTGCCATCTCTCAGTGGGCCATAGAAAGCCTATTTATTTTTTTGCTTGATTTGGGTTCCAAAATCTACCTGAAAAAATCAATAAATCAATCAGTGGGAGATTAATATTGGCCTTTGGGCTTGTGTGCCAGTCCTAAGCGTGCCATCTCTCTCTCTCAGATAGTGGGCCATAGAAAGCCTATTTATTATTTTTTTTATTGGGTTTATAAATTTTCCCTGGAAAAAAAAAAAAAAGTGGGAGATTAATATTGGCCTCTGGGCTTGTGTGCCAGTCCTGAGCGTGCCATCTCTCTCACAAATAGTGGGCCATAGAAAGCCTATTTATTTTTTTGGTTGATTTGGGTTCTAAATTCTACCTGAAAAAATCAATAAATCAATCAGTGGGAGATAAATATTGGCCTCTGGGCTTGTGTGCCACTCCTGACTCCTGTGTGCGTCCTCTCTCACTCAGTGGGCCCTAGAAAGCCTATTTTTTGTTTTATTTGTTTTCTAAATTCTCCCTGAAAAAATCATTTTATTTTATTTGGTTTCTAAATTATTCCTGAAAAAAATCATTTTTTTTGTATTTTTTTTTTCTAAAGTCTCCCTGAAAAAAAAACAAAAAAAACAAATCAGTGGGAGATTAATATTGCCCTTTCTGCTTGTGTGCCAGTCTTGACTCCTGGGTGTGCCATCTCTCTCTCTCCAATTGTGGGCCATAGAAAGCCTATTAATTTTTTTGCTTGATTTGGGTTCCAAAATCTACCTGAAAAAATCACTAAATCAATCAGTGGGAGATAAATATTGGCCTCTGGGCTTGTGTGCCACTCCTGACTCCTGTGTGCGTCCTCTCTCACTCAGTGGGCCCTAGAAAGCCTATTTTTTGTTTTATTTGTTTTCTAAATTCTCCCTGAAAAAATCATTTTATTTTATTTGGTTTCTAAATTATTCCTGAAAAAAATCATTTTTTTTGTATTTTTTTTTTCTAAAGTCTCCCTGAAAAAAAACAAAAAAAAACAAATCAGTGGGAGATTAATATTGCCCTTTCTGCTTGTGTGCCAGTCTTGACTCCTGGGTGTGCCATCTCTCTCTCTCCAATTGTGGGCCATAGAAAGCCTATTAATTTTTTTGCTTGATTTGAGTTCCAAAATCTACCTGAAAAAATCACTTAATCAATCAGTGGGAGATAAATATTGGCCTCTGGGCTTGTGTGCCACTCCTGACTCCTGTGTGCGTCCTCTCTCACTCAGTGGGCCCTAGAAAGCCTATTTTTTGTTTTATTTGTTTTCTAAATTCTCCCTGAAAAAATCATTTTATTTTATTCGGTTTCTAAATTATTCCTGAAAAAAATCATTTTTTTTGTATTTTTTTTTCTAAAGCCTCCCTGAAAAAAAAAAAAAAAATCAAATCAGTGGGAGATTAATATTGCCCTTTCTGCTTGTGTGCCAGTCTTGACTCCTGGGTGTGCCATCTCTCTCTCTCCAATTGTGGGCCATAGAAAGCCTATTAATTTTTTTGCTTGATTTGGGTTCCAAAATCTACCTGAAAAAATCACTAAATCAATCAGTGGGAGATAAATATTGGCCTCTGGGCTTGTGTGCCACTCCTGACTCCTGTGTGCGTCCTCTCTCACTCAGTGGGCCCTACAAAGCCTATTTTTTGTTTTATTTGTTTTCTAAATTCTCCCTGAAAAAATCATTTTATTTTATTTGGTTTCTAAATTATTCCTGAAAAAAATCATTTTTTTTGTATTTTTTTTTTCTAAAGTCTCCCTGAAAAAAAAACAAACAAACAAATCAGTGGGAGATTAATATTGCCCTTTCTGCTTGTGTGCCAGTCTTGACTCCTGGGTGTGCCATCTCTCTCTCTCCAATTGTGGGCCATAGAAAGCCTATTAATTTTTTTGCTTGATTTGGGTTCCAAAATCTACCTGAAAAAATCACTTAATCAATCAGTGGGAGATAAATATTGGCCTCTGGGCTTGTGTGCCACTCCTGACTCCTGTGTGCGTCCTCTCTCACTCACTGGGCCATAGAAAGGCTATTTTATGTTTTATTTGTTTAATAAATTCTCCCTGAAAAAATCATTTCATTTTATTTGGTTTATAAATTCTTCCTTACAAAATCATTTTTTTTTTTTTTTCTAAAGTCTCCTTTTTAAAAAAAAAAACACAAATCAGTGGGAGATTAATATTTACATTTGCGCTTCAGTGACAGTCCTGCGTGTGTGGCATCTCTCTCATTTGTTGCCACCAACAACAGAGTGTGTAACATTGTGCCTGATTTTCGTTGTGGTCTCACCCACCTGTAAAGGGGTAGCTAAATCATACTGAAGTTATAGCTCACCGTGTAAGTTGTGTGACTGCAACAAATACCGTTAGTTTGGTAATGTTTTTAAAACAATGAGGAAGTCTGGTGGAAGAGGTCGTGGCCGGGGGCGTTCATTGTCAGCTGGTAAGGAGGGTAGTGGTAGTGGTGGAGCATCAGGTGGTCGTGGGAAAAAAAATATTGCACCTAAGTCTGGAGCTGTGGAGCCAGGTTCGTCGTCTGGCTACACAAGGCCTCGAACGCTCCCTTTTCTGGGAGTAGGAAAACCGCTTTTAAAGCCGGAGCAGCAAGAGCAAGTTTTGGCTTATCTTGCTGACTCAGCCTCTAGCTCTTTTGCCTCCTCTCGTGAAACTGGTAAAAGTAAAAGCAGCGCGTCGTTAGTTGATGTTCACGGTCAGGGACAAGTCGCTTCCTTGTCCTCTTCAGCAAAAACAACAACAGAGAAGAATGCAGCAGGCGACACAACGGGTTACTCCATGGAGCTCTTTACACATACCGTCCCTGGCTTAGAAAGTGAAGCAGTTAACAGTCCATGCCCATTACAAGTTGAATCTGACATGTAGTGCACTGATGCACAGCCACAGCCAGACTACTATGCTGGTCCTTTGACTCAGACCACAACATTGCCCTCGCAGGGTGCTGATCAAGAATCAGACCCTGATGAGACTATGTTGCCCCATCACGAACGCTATACCACCGACCGACAAGGTGACACAGACGAAGTTGCACATGAGCTACAAGAAGAGGTAATAGATGACCCAGTTCTTGACCCCGATTGGCAGCCATTGGGGGAACAGGGTGCAGGCGGCAGCAGTTCTGAAGCGGAGGAGGAGGGGCCGCAGCAGGCATCAACATCGCAACAGGTTCCATCTGCCGGGCCCGTATCTTGCCCAAAACGCGTGGCAAAGTCAAAACCTGTTGGAGGACAGCGTGGCCATCCGGTTAAAGCTCAGTCTGCAATGCCTGAAAAGGTATCCGATGCTAGAAAGAGTGCAGTCTGGCATTTTTTTAAACAACATCCAATTGATCAGCGCAAAGTCATCTGTCAAAAATGTTCAACTACCTTAAGCAGAGGGCAGAATCTGAAAAGTCTCAATACAAGTTGCATGCATAGACATTTAACCACCATGCATTTGCAAGCTTGGACTAACTACCAAACGTCCCTTAAGGTTGTAGCACCCTCGGCCAATGAAGCTAGTCATCAACGCAACATCCCTTCCGGCAGTGTAGGGCCACCATTTTCTGCACCACCTGCAGTATCTGTGCAGGTTTCTTTGCCAGGCCAAAGAAGTCAGGGTCAGGGAATCACCAGTTTCGTAGTAGGAAACACTGCATCTAGGGCACCGGCGGCAACAATACCATCTCCCACCGTCTCTCAGTCTGCCATGTCCACCGGCACCCCCGCTAGTTCCACGATCTCCAGCTCTCCAGTCCAGCTCACCCTACATGAGACTATGGTTAGAAAAAGGAAGTACTTAGCCTCGCATCCGCGTACACAGGGTTTGAACGCCCACATAGCTAGACTAATCTCGTTAGAGATGATGCCCTACCGGTTAGTTGAAAGCGAAGCTTTCAAAGCCCTGATGGACTACGCTGTACCACGCTACGAGCTACCCAGTCGACACTTTTTTTTCCAGAAAAGCCATCCCAGCCCTCCACCAGCATGTTAAAGAGCGCATCGTCCATGCACTCAGGCAATCTGTGAGCACAAAGGTGCACCTGACAACAGATGCATGGACCAGTAGGCATGGCCAGGGACGTTACGTGTCCATCACGGCACACTGGGTAAATGTGGTGGATGCAGGGTCCACAGGGGACAGCAAGTTTGGGACAGTTCTGCCTAGCCCACGGTCTAGGAAACAGTTGGCTGTAGCCATTCGCACCCCCTCCTCCTCCTCCTCGTCCTCCTGCAGAAGCGAGACCTCGTCCACAGACCGCAGTCGCACAACCACTCCATCCGCAGCTGCCACTGTTGCACACCAGGTCTCCCATTATGGGGCAGCTACTGGCAAACGTCAGCAGGCTGTATTGGCTATGAAGTGTTTGGGCGACAACAGACACACCGCTGAAGTTCTGTCCGAGTTCTTGCAGAAAGAAACGCAGTCGTGGCTGGGCACTGTAGATCTTGAGGCAGGCAAGGTAGTGAGTGATAACAGAAGGAATTTCATGGCTGCCATCTCCATTTCCCAACTGAAACACATTCCTTGCCTGGCTCACACCTTAAACCTGGTGGTGCAGTGCTTCCTGAAAAGTTATCCGGGGTTATCCGACCTGCTCCTCAAAGTGCGTGGACTTTGCTCACATATCCGCCGTTCGCCCGTACACTCCAGCCGTATGCAGACCTATCAGCGTTCTTTGAACCTTCCCCAGCATCGCCTAATCATAGACGTTGCAACAAGGTGGAACTCAACACTGCACATGCTTCAGAGACTGTGTGAACAGAGGCGGGCTGTTATGTTTTTGTGGGAGGATACACATACACGGGCAGGCAGTAGGATGGCAGACATGGAGTTGTCAGGTGTGCAGTGGTCGAAGATTCAAGACGTGTCAAGTCCTTCAGTGTTTTGAGGAATGCACACGGCTGGTTAGTGCAGACAACGCCATAATAAGCATGAGCATCCCCCTAATGCGTCTGCTGATGCAAAGTTTGACGCACATAAAGGATCAGGCGTCTGCAGCTGAGGAAGAGGAAAGCCTTGATGACAGTCAGCCATTGTCTGGCCAGGGCAGTGTACAGGACGAGGTAGCGGGCGAAGAGGAGGAGGAGGACGAGGAGGATTATGGGGATGATTATATTTTTAATGAGGAAGCTTTTCCGGGGCCAGTGGAAATTGTTGGCGCGGCAAGGCCGGGTTCTGGTTTTTGGAGGGACACAAGTGACGTGGATTTGCCTGAAACTGCCCCTCAACCAAGCACAACCACAGATTTGAGAACTGGAACTTTGGCCCACATGGCGGATTATGCCTTACGTATCCTCAAAAGGGACACACGCATAACAAAAATGATGAACGTTGACGATTACTGGTTGGCCTGCCTCCTTGATCCTCGCTATAAAGGCAAATTGCAAAATATAATGCCACATGAGAACTTGGAACTAATATTAGCAACCAAACAATCAACTCTTGTTGACCGTTTGCTTCTGGCATTCCCTGCACACAGCGCCCGTGATCGTTCTAACACGAGCTGCAGGGGCCAGCAGACCAGAGGTGTTAGAGGGGCAGAAATCAGAAGTGTCGTTGGCCAGAGGTGTTTTCTGACCAGGTTGTGGAGTGATTTTGCTATGACCGCAGACAGGACAGGTACTGCAGCATCAATTCAAAGTGACAGGAGACAACATTTGTCCAGTATGGTTACTAACTATTTTTCATCCCTTATCGACGTTCTCCCTCAACCGTCATTCCCATTTGATTACTGGGCATCAAAATTAGACACCTGGCCAGAATTGGCAGAATATGCATTGCAGGAGCTTGCTTGCCCGGCAGCTAGTGTCCTATCAGAAAGAGTATTCAGTGCTGCAGGTTCAATACTAACAGAAAAAAGGACTCGTCTGGCTACCCAAAATGTAGATGATCTAACCTTCATTAAAATGAACCACAACTGGATTTCGAAATCTTTTGCCCCACCTTGCCCGGCTGACACCTAGCTTTCCTATGTAAAGGTCTTGCCTGTGGACTATTCTGAACGACTTTTCCAATCTCGTAATTTGCAGCACCTGATTGTCCAGCATCCGACATGTTAACACCTCCCTAAATGGCCAAAGTCCCCACACGGGGCCGTGGTATCGCCACTTGGCGCCAGCACCCGTGAGAGTACTGTTTGTCTGAAGAGGTGGGTGTGCCCGCTTTTGGTCGACGGCACTGCCACTAGGTCCCTCATAGTACAATAAAGTGTCTGGCGGTGGTGGTGCGCACCCAACGTCAGACACACCGTTGTAATATGAGGGGCCCTGGGCCTGTACCGCCGGCCACAAGACAGTCCCCTCCCCAGGTCAAACAGTGCTCTACCACTTGCAAAATTTTCTCTCACAGCTCCACCAATGTTTAGTCTATGCGCTGACATCCTTCAATGCCTGGCACTGTCAATACCATTGTATTGACATTTTTCTTATGTTAGGCCTTCGAAGCCTGTCTGCGGTCACTCCTTCCACTAGGCCTCCACTGACCTGTCTACTGCTGCCCGGGTTCCCCTGGAACCAATTTTAAATTGCCTACAGCCAGCCCAATTTATTATGTTAGGGCTTCGAAGCCTGTCTGCGGTCCCTCCTTCCACTAGGCCTCCACTGACCTGTCTACTGCTGCCCGGGTTCCCCTGGAACCAATTTTAAATTGCCTACAGCCAGCCCAATTTATTATGTTAGGGCTTCGAAGCCTGTCTGCGGTCCCTCCTTCCACTAGGCCTCCACTGACCTGTCTACTGCCGCCCGTGTTCCCCTGGAACCAATTGTAAATTGCCTACAGCCAGGCCAATTTATTATGTTAGGGCTTCGAAGCCTGTCTGCGGTCCCTCCTTCCACTAGGCCTCCACTGACCTGTCTACTGCTGCCCGGGTTCCCCTGGAACCAATTTTAAATTGCCTACAGCCAGCCCAATTTATTATGTTAGGGCTTCGAAGCCTGTCTGCGGTCCCTCCTTCCACTAGGCCTCCACTGACCTGTCTACTGCTGCCCGGGTTCCCCTGGAACCAATTTTAAATTGCCTACAGCCAGCCCAATTTATTATGTTAGGGCTTCGAAGCCTGTCTGCGGTCCCTCCTTCCACTAGGCCTCCACTGACCTGTCTACTGCTGCCCGGGTTCCCCTTGAACCAATTTTAAATTGCCTACAGCCAGCCCAATTTATTATGTTAGGGCTTCGAAGCCTGTCTGCGGTCCCTCCTTCCACTAGGCCTCCACTGACCTGTCTACTGCTGCCCGGGTTCCCCTGGAACCAATTTTAAATTGCCTACAGCCAGCCCAATTTATTATGTTAGGGCTTCGAAGCCTGTCTGCGGTCCCTCCTTCCACTAGGCCTCCACTGACCTGTCTACTGCCGCCCGTGTTCCCCTGGAACCAATTGTAAATTGCCTACAGCCAGGCCAATTTATTATGTTAGGGCTTCGAAGCCTGTCTGCGGTCCCTCCTTCCACTAGGCCTCCACTGACCTGTCTACTGCTGCCCGGGTTCCCCTGGAACCAATTTTAAATTGCCTACAGCCAGCCCAATTTATTATGTTAGGGCTTCGAAGCCTGTCTGCGGTCCCTCCTTCCACTAGGCCTCCACTGACCTGTCTACTGCTGCCCGGGTTCCCCTGGAACCAATTTTAAATTGCCTACAGCCAGCCCAATTTATTATGTTAGGGCTTCGAAGCCTGTCTGCGGTCCCTCCTTCCACTAGGCCTCCACTGACCTGTCTACTGCTGCCCGGGTTCCCCTGGAACCAATTTTAAATTGCCTACAGCCAGCCCAATTTATTATGTTAGGGCTTCGAAGCCTGTCTGCGGTCCCTCCTTCCACTAGGCCTCCACTGACCTGTCTACTGCTGCCCGGGTTCCCCTGGAACCAATTTTAAATTGCCTACAGCCAGCCCAATTTATTATGTTAGGGCTTCGAAGCCTGTCTGCGGTCCCTCCTTCCACTAGGCCTCCACTGACCTGTCTACTGCCGCCCGTGTTCCCCTGGAACCAATTGTAAATTGCCTACAGCCAGGCCAATTTATTATGTTAGGGCTTCGAAGCCTGTCTGCGGTCCCTCCTTCCACTAGGCCTCCACTGACCTGTCTACTGCTGCCCGGGTTCCCCTGGAACCAATTTTAAATTGCCTACAGCCAGCCGAATTTATTATGTTAGGGCTTCGAAGCCTGTCTGCGGTCCCTCCTTCCACTAGGCCTCCACTGACCTGTCTACTGCTGCCCGGGTTCCCCTGGAACCAATTTTAAATTGCCTACAGCCAGCCCAATTTATTATGTTAGGGCTTCGAAGCCTGTCTGCGGTCCCTCCTTCCACTAGGCCTCCACTGACCTGTCTACTGCTGCCCGGGTTCCCCTGGAACCAATTTTAAATTGCCTACAGCCAGCCCAATTTATTATGTTAGGGCTTCGAAGCCTGTCTGCGGTCCCTCCTTCCACTAGGCCTCCACTGACCTGTCTACTGCTGCCCGGGTTCCCCTGGAACCAATTTTAAATTGCCTACAGCCAGCCCAATTTATTATGTTAGGGCTTCGAAGCCTGTCTGCGGTCCCTCCTTCCACTAGGCCTCCACTGACCTGTCTACTGCCGCCCGTGTTCCCCTGGAACCAATTGTAAATTGCCTACAGCCAGCCCAATTTATTATGTTAGGGCTTCGAAGCCTGTCTGCGGTCCCTCCTTCCACTAGGCCTCCACTGACCTGTCTACTGCTGCCCGGGTTCCCCTGGAGCCAATTTTAAATTGCCTACAGCCAGCCCAATTTATTATGTTAGGGCTTCGAAGCCTGTCTGCGGTCCCTCCTTCCACTAGGCCTCCACTGACCTGTCTACTGCCGCCCGGGTTCCCCTGGAACCAATTTTAAATTGCCTACAGCCAGCCCAATTTATTATGTTAGGGCTTCGAAGCCTGTCTGCGGTCCCTCCTTCCACTAGGCCTCCACTGACCTGTCTACTGCTGCCCGGGTTCCCCTGGAACCAATTTTAAATTGCCTACAGCCAGCCCAATTTATTATGTTAGGGCTTCGAAGCCTGTCTGCGGTCCCTCCTTCCACTAGGCCTCCACTGACCTGTCTACTGCCGCCCGTGTTCCCCTGGAACCAATTGTAAATTGCCTACAGCCAGGCCAATTTATTATGTTAGGGCTTCGAAGCCTGTCTGCGGTCCCTCCTTCCACTAGGCCTCCACTGACCTGTCTACTGCTGCCCGTGTTCCCCTGGAACCAATTGTAAATTGCCTACATCCCAATTTTTGTTATGTTAGGCCTTCGCAGCCTGTCTGCGGCCCGTTTTTCCACTACTACTACACTGACCAGGCCACTGCTGCCCGTGTTCCCCTGGAACCAATTTTAAATTGCCTACAGCCAGCCCAATTTATTATGTTAGGGCTTCGAAGCCTGTCTGCGGTCCCTCCTTCCACTAGGCCTCCACTGACCTGTCTACTGCTGCCCGGGTTCCCCTGGAACCAATTTTAAATTGCCTACAGCCAGCCCAATTTATTATGTTAGGGCTTCGAAGCCTGTCTGCAGTCCCTCCTTCCACTAGGCCTCCACTGACCTGTCTACTGCCGCCCGTGTTCCCCTGGAAACAATTGTAAATTGCCTACAGCCAGGCCAATTTATTATGTTAGGGCTTCGAAACCTGTCTGCGGTCCCTCCTTCCACTAGGCCTCCACTGACCTGTCTACTGCTGCCCGGGTTCCCCTGGAACCAATTTTAAATTGCCTACAGCCAGCCCAATTTATTATGTTAGGGCTTCGAAGCCTGTCTGCGGTCCCTCCTTCCACTAGGCCTCCACTGACCTGTCTACTGCTGCCTGGGTTCCCCTGGAACCAATTTTAAATTGCCTACAGCCAGCCCAATTTATTATGTTAGGGCTTCGAAGCCTGTCTGCGGTCCCTCCTTCCACTAGGCCTCCAGTGACCTGTCTACTGCTGCCCGGGTTCCCCTGGAACCAATTTTAAATTGCCTACAGCCAGCCCAATTTATTATGTTAGGGCTTCGAAGCCTGTCTGCGGTCCCTCCTTCCACTAGGCCTCCACTGACCTGTCTACTGCCGCCCGTGTTCCCCTGGAACCAATTGTAAATTGCCTACAGCCAGGCCAATTTATTATGTTAGGGCTTCGAAGCCTGTCTGCGGTCCCTCCTTCCACTAGGCCTCCACTGACCTGTCTACTGCTGCCCGTGTTCCCCTGGAACCAATTGTAAATTGCCTACATCCCAATTTTTGTTATGTTAGGCCTTCGAAGCCTGTCTGCGGCCCGTTTTTCCACTACTACTACACTGACCAGGCCACTGCTGCCCGTGTTCCCCTGGAACCAATTTTAAATTACCTACAGCCAGCCCAATTTATTATGTTAGGGCTTCGAAGCCTGTCTGCGGTCCCTCCTTCCACTAGGCCTCCACTGACCTGTCTACTGCTGCCCGGGTTCCCCTGGAACCAATTTTAAATTGCCTACAGCCAGCCCAATTTATTATGTTAGGGCTTCGAAGCCTGTCTGCGGTCCCTCCTTCCACTAGGCCTCCACTGACCTGTCTACTGCTGCCCGGGTTCCCCTGGAACCAATTTTAAATTGCCTACAGCCAGCCCAATTTATTATGTTAGGGCTTCGAAGCCTGTCTGCGGTCCCTCCTTCCACTAGGCCTCCACTGACCTGTCTACTGCTGCCCGGGTTCCCCTGGAACCAATTTTAAATTGCCTACAGCCAGCCCAATTTATTATGTTAGGGCTTCGAAGCCTGTCTGCGGTCCCTCCTTCCACTAGGCCTCCACTGACCTGTCTACTGCCGCCCGTGTTCCCCTGGAACCAATTGTAAATTGCCTACAGCCAGGCCAATTTATTATGTTAGGGCTTCGAAGCCTGTCTGCGGTCCCTCCTTCCACTAGGCCTCCACTGACCTGTCTACTGCTGCCCGTGTTCCCCTGGAACCAATTGTAAATTGCCTACATCCCAATTTTTGTTATGTTAGGCCTTCGAAGCCTGTCTGCGGCCCGTTTTTCCACTACTACTACACTGACCAGGCCACTGCTGCCCGTGTTCCCCTGGAACCAATTTTAAATTGCCTACAGCCAGCCCAATTTATTATGTTAGGGCTTCGAAGCCTGTCTGCGGTCCCTCCTTCCACTAGGCCTCCACTGACCTGTCTACTGCTGCCCGGGTTCCCCTGGAACCAATTTTAAATTGCCTACAGCCAGCCCAATTTATTATGTTAGGGCTTCGAAGCCTGTCTGCGGTCCCTCCTTCCACTAGGCCTCCACTGACCTGTCTACTGCTGCCCGGGTTCCCCTGGAACCAATTTTAAATTGCCTACAGCCAGCCCAATTTATTATGTTAGGGCTTCGAAGCCTGTCTGCGGTCCCTCCTTCCACTAGGCCTCCACTGACCTGTCTACTGCTGCCCGGGTTCCCCTGGAACCAATTTTAAATTGCCTACAGCCAGCCCAATTTATTATGTTAGGGCGTCGAAGCCTGTCTGCGGTCCCTCCTTCCACTAGGCCTCCACTGACCTGTCTACTGCTGCCCGTGTACCCCTTGAACCAACATCAGAAAATGTAAAAATAAGTATTTTGCTTATAAAAAAGAAAATACTGGAGAGATATCAAATGCAGACATTTTAACATTAAAAACAAACACATACAACAAAAATCTGGTACAGTACTAAAAATGGCCACCAGCTACAATAACTTTCTCCTGCAAGTAGTTAACTGAAAGTTTTTTTCAATTTAAAACACAGATATGGCATCCACCGAGTGTTGTCCTGTCGCGTCTTCTTTATATTATTGCCAAGAAGATGCAAAACAATGAAAATAATAAAATCATTATTTACCAAAAAAATAGAGTAATTCAAAACCACATTGCAAATAAACATTCATTACAAATAAAGAAGCAGGGCGCGTCCGAGGGTGAGTATATACCTAATAAGAATATAATCACCCTCGGACGCGCCCTGCTTCTTTCCAACAGCCTTCCTTCCTAAGAATCAGCCCTTCCGTGGTGTAGAGAGAGGGTGTGTTACACTCCAAGGTGTTCCCCAGGTTGCCTTTCCTGAGCTTCGATCTTCATGCTCTCGTTTAGTAGTTGTCGGAAAGTAGGCTGCATTAGGCCTACAAATTGGGTATGGGGTGTAGAGAGATGGTGTGTTCAACTCCAAGGTGTTCTCCAGGTTGCCTTTCCTGAGCTTCGATCTTCCGGCTCTCGTTTAGTAGTTGTTGGAAACTACACTGCATTAGGCCTACAAATTGGGTATGGGGTGTAGAGAGATGGTGTGTTCCACTCCAAGGTGTTCTCCAGGTTGCCTTTCCTGAGCTTCGATCTTCCGGCTCTAGTTTAGTAGTTGTTGGAAACTACACTGCATTAGGCCTACAAATTGTGTATGGGGTGTAGAGAGATGGTGTGTTCCACTCCAAGGTGTTCTCCAGGTTGCCTTTCCTGACCTTCGATCTTCCGGCTCTCGTTTAGTAGTTCTTGGAAACTACACTGCATTAGGCCTACAAATTGGGTATGGGGTGTAGAGAGATGGTGTGTTCCACTCCAAGGTGTTCTCCAGGTTTCCTCGCCATTGCTTCGATCTTCCGACTCTCGTTTAGTAGTTGTAGAAAACTACACTGCATTAGGCCTACAAAATGGGTATTGGGTGGAGAGAGATGGTGTGTTACACTCCAAGGTGTTCCCCAGGTTGCCTTGCCATTGCTTCGGTCTTCCGACTCTCGTTTACTAGTTGTAGAAAACTACACTGCATTAGGCCTACAAAATGGGTATCGGGTGGAGAGAGATGGTGTGTTACACTCCAAGGTGTTCCCCAGGTTGCCTTGCCATTGCTTCGGTCTTCCGACTCTCGTTTAGTAGTTGTAGAAAACTACACAGCATTAGGCCTACAAAATGGGTATGGGGTGGAGAGAGATGGTGTGTTACACTCCAAGGTGTTCTCCAGGTTTCCTCGCCATTGCTTCGATCTTCCGACTCTCGTTTAGTAGTTGTAGAAAACTACACTGCATTAGGCCTACAAAATGGGTATCGGGTGGAGAGAGATGGTGTGTTACACTCCAAGGTGTTCCCCAGGTTGCCTTGCCATTGCTTCGGTCTTCCGACTCTCGTTTAGTAGTTGTAGAAAACTACACTGCATTAGGCCTACAAAATGGGTATCGGGTGGAGAGAGATGGTGTGTTACACTCCAAGGTGTTCCCCAGGTTGCCTTGCCATTGCTTCGGTTTTTCCGACTCTCGTTTAGTAGTTGTAGAAAACTACACAGCATTAGGCCTACAAAATGGGTATGGGGTGGAGAGAGATGGTGTGTTACACTCCAAGGTGTTCTCCAGGTTTCCTCGCCATTGCTTCGATCTTCCGACTCTCGTTTAGTAGTTGTAGAAAACTACACTGCATTAGGCCTACAAAATGGGTATCGGGTGGAGAGAGATGGTGTGTTACACTCCAAGGTGTTCCCCAGGTTGCCTTGCCATTGCTTCGGTCTTCTGACTCTCGTTTAGTAGTTGTAGAAAACTACACTGCATTAGGCCTACAAAATGGGTATCGGGTGGAGAGAGATGGTGTGTTACACTCCAAGGTGTTCCCCAGGTTGTCTTGCCATTGCTTCGGTCTTCCGACTCTCGTTTAGTAGTTGTAGAAAACTACACAGCATTAGGCCTACAAAATGGGTATGGGGTGGAGAGAGATGGTGTGTTACACTCCAAGGTGTTCTCCAGGTTTCCTCGCCATTGCTTCGATCTTCCGACTCTCGTTTAGTAGTTGTAGAAAACTACACAGCATTAGGCCTACAAAATGGGTATGGGGTGGAGAGAGATGGTGTGTTCCACTCCAAGGTGTTCTCCAGGTTGCCTTTCCTGAGCTTCTATCTTCAGGCTCTCGTTAAATTGTGGTTAAATGGAACAACTGCATTTGGCGTACTAGTTGGTTTGGGGCCTACTAACAGTGTCTGCCGCTCCTTGCTGTTCTCCTGGTTTCCTGTCCTGAAATTCCGTTTTCAGGCGCTCGTTAAGTAGTTGTTAATGTTAGACTGCATTTGGCCTACTACTTGGGTTGGGGCCTACTATCGGTGTCTGCCACTCCTTGCTGTTCTCCTCCACTGAACAAAGCTGTGCCGCCTGTTTACTACGGTTGCCAATTTTGAACTGCATTTCGACTACTTACTGATTTGGGCCTACTCTCTGTGTCAGCCTCTCATTCCAGTTGTCCTCCACTGCAATGCCCCCTGGTTATTCCTGTGTTACCAATTTTGAACTGCATTTAGCCAACTTTATTCTTTGGGCCTATATCTGTGTTTCCTCCTCATCCTGCCCATTGCCCAGCCAGTGATAGATGAGTCTGCTGGTACATTGACCCATAACGCAACATTCCCCGTGCACGCTACACAACAACATTGTGACCCTGCTGAAAGTCAGGTTGCTCTTCCCGCATACCATACCACCTTACACGGGGACAAAGAGGAAGGTGCAGATGAAAGTGCAGGTTCCTTCATCAGGTGGGGGGAGGAATACTAGTTGGCGACGTCACTGGCACAGGGCCTCTCATAGTACGCAAAAGTGTTGCTGCCGGTGGGAGGCGCCCCCGCCGTGCAAACACACCGCTGTACTTTGAGGGGCCCTGTGCCAGTGCCAATGCCAACGAGTGGGCCCCCCCTGCTTGCTCAGGTTCACAGCACTTGCAAAGTTGAAATACTTACCTCTCCCTGCTCCACTGCCGTGACGTGGTCCAGATTTCCTGGGCCCACTAATTACTTGAACCAGCCCTACCCACCACAACTTTAGCCAAATGACCCCCAATTTCAAATGCCTTTCAATTATTATAAGGTAAATTACGCTTGACAAGCTTCATTAAGAAACATGGATGGTTTTGACATTAAAATGGGCACTCTAGGTGTTTTCCTGGCCCCCACTCACTGCTGACTATGCTGCCCCATTGACTTGCATTGGGTTTCGTGTTTCGGTCGATCCCGACTTTACGTCATAATCGGCCGATTTTACTCGACCTGACTTTTGAGATAGTCGGGTTTCGCGAAACCCGGCTCGACTCTAAAAAGGTCAAGGTCGCTCAACTCTACTCTGCACCCCATCTTGACTGAAAAAAACAGAAATGTAGAAATTTTTTGCAAATTTATTTAAAAAAGAAAATCTGAAATAGTACATGGTCATAAATATTCAGACCTTTTGCTCATATACTCATATGTCACATGCTGTTCATTTCCTTGTGATCCTCCTTGAGATGGTTCTACTCCTTCATTGGGGCCCAGCTGTGTTTAATTAAACTGATAGGACTTGATTTGGAAAGGCACACACCTGTCTATATAAGACCTCACATTGCATGTCAGACCATATGAGAATCATGAGGTCAAAGGAACTGGCCAAGAAGCTCAGAGAAAGAATTGTGGCAAGGCACAGATCTGGCCAAGGTTGAAAAAGAATTTCTGCAGTACTCAAGGTTTCTAAGAGCACAGTGGCTTCCATAATCCTTAAATGGAAAAAGTTTGGGACCACCAGAAGTCTTCCCAGACCTTGCTGTCCAGCCAAACTGAGCAATCGTGGGTTAAGAGCCTTGGTGAGAGCGGTAAAGAAGAACCCCAATATCACTGTGGCTGAGCTCCAGAGATGCAGTAAGGAGATGGGAGAAAGTTCCACAGTCAACTATTACTGCAGCCTTCCACCAGCCGGGCCTTTATGGCAGAGTGGCCCGACGGAAGCCTCTCCTCAGTGCAAGAAATATGAAATCCCGCATAGAGTTTGCTAAAAAACACATGAAGGACTCCAAAACTATGAGAAATAAGATTCTCTGGTCTGATGAGACGAAGACAGACCTTTTTGGTGATAATTTTAAGCAGTATGTGTGGAGAAAACCAGGCACTGCTCATCATCTGCCCAATACAATCCCAACAGTGAAGCATGGTGGTGGCAGCATCATGCTATGGGGGTGTTTTTCAGCTGCAGGGACAGGACGACTGGTTGCCATTGAAGGAAACATGAATGCAGCCATGTACAGAGATATCCTGGATGAAAACCTTTTCCAGAGTGCTGGTTCACCTTCCAACAAGGCAAAGACCCTAACCACACAGCTAAAATAAAAAAGGAGTGGCTTCAGATCAACTCTGTGACCATTCATGACTGGCCCAGCCAGAGCCCTTACCTAAACCCAGTTGAGCATCTCTAGAGAGACCTGAAAATGGCTGTCTACCAGCGTTCACCAACCAACCTGATGGAATTGGAGAGGATCTGCAAGGAAGAATGGCAGAGGATCCCCAAATCCAGGTGTGAAAAACATGTTACATCATTCCCAAGAAGACTCATGGCTGTACTAGCTCAAAAGGGTGCTTCTACTCGATACTGAGCAAAGGGTCTGAATACTTATGACCATGTGACATTTTAGTTTTTCTTTAATATATTTGCAGATATTTCTACATTTCTGTTTTTTTCAGTCAAGATGGGCTGCAGAGTGTATATTAATGAGGAAAAAAAGTGAACTTTTTTTAATTTACCAAATGGCTGCAATAAAATGAAGAGTGAAAAATTTAAAGGGGTCTGAATACTTTTCGTACCCACTGTATTAATGAGCTCTAAAAGGCATGTGCTCCTCACCTCCGAGAGACACCGCTGGACCCCGAACAATCCAGAGGAGGCCATTCCTCACCTGACTATTGTCTCTCACTTAAGCTGCCCATAATAATGTGCCTGGCTATCACAAATCTGAGATCAGGCAATCAATAAAATGTAAAAAAAAAATCTAACAATTCAATCTCTGAGCTACTTTATATAAAGTATTAAGAAACTGCATTACTATTGGGCGATTTCCCAATGTATTGTTATTAAAGGGTACTCCTATCTTGCAATATGAGAACATCTCTGGAATATGTGAAAGTCCTACTTCTGGGAATTTTGGTAATGTGAAATAAAAAATACTTTTTCTGCAAAAAGGTGCAGGGTTGTAGCAATAGTGAGTGCTTGTGCGGCAGTCACACCTGGGGGGCCCAGGGCTGGTTTTAGTGAATTCGGGTCCCTGGGCAAAAGTTTAAAGTTGGGCCCCATATGCTCACATATTCAGCATCACACAAATGTTCTGGTCATATTTACAGGTGCAGAGTTTAGGCCGCTAATCGAACATGATCGACAATAATGAAGTCGTTCGACGCGTGTTCCCAATTTTCTTTACACCGACTAAGGAAAAATGATGTGGACAGATAGTCCTCAATACAGTATAATGCAGGTCCTATACAGTACATATAGTATAGTGCACTCCCCATGGTCTTTGATAGAGTATACTGCAGCCCCCCTCAGAGTATACTGCACCCACACACGCAGTATAATGCACCCCTCCCCACACACATGCAGTATAATGCAGCCCCCACACACACACGCAGTATAGTGCAACCCCCCCACACAGTATAATGCAGCCCCACCACACACAGTATAATGCAGCCCCACCGCACTGTATAATGCAGTCCCCCACACACAATATAATGCAGCCCCATACTCACAGCATAGTGCAGTTCCCCAACACAGAATAATGCAGCCCCTCCCCACACACACAGTATAATGCAGTTCCCCATTCACAGTATAATGCAGCCCCCACTAACAGTATAATGCAGCCCCCACTCACAGTATAATCCAGCCCCCATGCAGTATCATGCAGCCCCCCCACTCACAGTATAATGCAGCCCCTCTCCACACCGTATAATGCATCTCCCCACACACACACAGTATTGTGCAGCCCCCCCCACACAGTATAGTGCACCTTCCTGCCCATACACAGTACAGTGCAGCTCCCCCCATGCACTGTACAGTGCAGTTCCACCCACACACTGTACAGTGCAACTCTCCTCACACAGTACAGTGCGGATCCCCAACACATAGTACAGTGCAGCTCCTGCAACACGCAATATAGTGCAGCTCCCCAACACACTATAGTGCAGCTCCCCAACACACTATAGTGCAGCTCCCCAACACAATATAGTGCAGCTCCTCCCCAACACACAGTATAGTGCAGCTCCCCAACACACAGTATAGTGCAGCTCCCACCAACACAGTACAGTGCAGCTCACCCAAAGACACAGCAAAGTGCAGCTCCCGCAACACAGTACAGTGCAGCTCCCCCAACACACAGTACAGTGCAGCTCCCCCAGCACACAGTGTAGTGCAGCACCCCCCAAAACACAGTATAGTGCAGACCACCCCACCCACAGTATAGTGCAGACACTCACACACACAGTATAATGCATACATTAACACACACAATACTCACCCCTCCTCCTTGTTCCCCATGCTGCTTCAGGCTCTGCTCCATCTCATCGGCTCCAGTGCTGGCACAGCATGGCGCATGTTGAAGTGATGTCATTGCGCTCCCGCTGAGTCACAAGCAGAGAGGGAGTGATGGGAGAGGGAGCGTCATCTGACATGCTCTTCGCCATCACTGCTTTCAACTGTATCGGTGTCTATGATGCCGGTAAGTTGAATGACCGATGGGGGGCGGTGCTGGGCCCCTCTTACTTACAGGCCCCATAGCGGCCGCGTGGTGTGCCGCTATTAGCAGCATGCCACTAGCTGGGGACCCCTGGAGGAGCGGGGGCCCTAGGTAGCTGCCTGGTCTTCCTGCCTAACGCCGGCCCTGTGTGGACCATGAGGTCTCTTCGGCTCATATTGGAGGACCAATATTATTAAAGTTGTCCAGTGAAAACATGTCATCACATATCTACAGAATAGGTGATAGCTTAGTGATTGGTATGGGTCTGACCAATAGGACCTACACCGATCGACAGAACAGAGAACCTTTATTCCCCAAAGGGGCACTTTTATCCCTGTTAAAAAATGAATGTCCAACCACTGCTTAATTTATTCTGTGTGGGGCTGCCGGAAATAGCCAAGCACAGCCGCATAAGGAAAGAATGGAGAGGCTGCAGAACATCCACACTGCTTCTTCATTCTAATGGGGATAGAGGTTCCCCATTTTGCCTATCAGTGCAGATATCAGCAGTCGGACCCCCGTTGTTGATAGGTGATTAACTTGTCTTCAATGGACAATCCCTTTAGAGATCCATTATAATTGGAAGTCCTGTTGAAGAAGATCTTGCACTGGCGCCCACCAGCTGCAGGTTATCCCACTGATAAAATGCCTATACACCTTAGCTGTCAGCCGGGACCTATACACATTACAAAGTTTTTCCTCCCAACTGAGATTGTCAAGTTCCGGTGACTATCATGTGTATAGGATCTTTTAGGATTTTTTTTATTCCTTAACATCTCCATTCATAATTCGGCACATTCTGGGAAGTGTCTCTTTTTGCTACAGGCCCCTACATTCATGCAGAAAAAAAATGAGCTGCCCCTTGAAAGGTAGGAGTGAAGCTGATCTGTTCCTTATAGTAACCCTAAAAGGTGAAAATTATTTTTGAATGACATTAGTAACTAACTCGAAATTTCTAGACCACAAAGAAAAATCTCATAGAGGGTCCCCCAAAATCATGGATCTTTAATAATATTGGTCTTTTCACATAGGCCAATGGGTCCTTTAGGGTCGCTTAGGCATCAGGGCTCAGGTACCACTGCAACCTCTTCACCCATTATAACTACTGCCAGTGTCGAAACTAGAGTCTGATGGGCCCTGGTACAAGATTTGGACTGGGCCTCCCCCATCCTGAATAAATTATATGCTGTATATACTGTATATATATGGGTCTTCCATCCTGGCAAATATGTTCCTTATCCTGTGCCCCACCATGATGTATATATCCCCCATCCTTGTATATATCTCCCCCTTTCTGTCGCTGTTCTTTAATGTATAGAAAAAGATAAACTATTATACTCACCAGGAGCGTGTAAGTCATGGGGCCCCATAGTAGAAATATAATGCACTCACCATAGTTCTCCATATAGTATATCACACTCCCTATAATCCTCCTTATAGTATAATGCACGCCATAGTCCTCCATATAGTGCACTGCACAGCCCATAGTCTTCCATAAAGTATAATGCACAGCCCATAGTCCTTCATATAGTTTAGTACATGCCATAGTCCTCCATATAATATACTGCACAGCCCATGGTCCTCCATAAATTATAATGCACAGCCCATAGTCATCCTTAAAGTATAATGCACAGCCCATGGTCCTCCATAAAGTATAATGCACAGCCCATGGTCATCCATAAAGTATAATGCACGGCCCATAGGCATCAATAAAGTATAATGCATGGCTCATCCATAAAGTATAATGCACGACCCATAGGCATCAATAAAGTATAATGCTGGCCCATAGTTATCCATAAAGTATAATGCATGGCTCATAGTCATCCATGTAGTATAATGCACTGCCCATAGTCATCCATAGAGTACAATGCACGGCCTATAGTCATCCATGTAGTATAATGCACTGCCCATAGTCATCCATACAGTACAATGTACGGCCCATAGTCATACATAAAGTATAGTGCACAGCCCATTGTCATCCATGTAGTATAATGCACAGCCCATAATTATACAAAGTAGTATAATGCACAGCCCATAGTCATACATAGTAGTATATTACACAGCCCATAATAGTAAATAATACAGGTCCTTCTCAAAAAATTAGCATATAGTGTTAAATTTCATTATTTACCATAATGTAATGATTACAATTAAACTTTCATATATTATAGATTCATTATCCACCAACTGAAATTTGTCAGGTCTTTGATTGTTTTAATACTGATGATTTTGGCATACAACTCCTGATAACCCAAAAAACCTGTCTCAATAAATTAGCATATCAAGAAAAGGTTCTCTAAATGACCTATTACCCTAATCTTCTGAATCAACTAATTAACTCTAAACACATGCAAAAGATACCTGAGGCTTTTATAAACTCCCTGCCTGGTTCATTACTCAAAACCCCCATCATGGGTAAGACTAGCGACCTGACAGATGTCAAGAAGGCCATCATTGACACCCTCAAGCAAGAGGGTAAGACCCAGTAAGAAATTTCTCAACAAATAGGCTGTTCCCAGAGTGCTATATCAAGGCACCTCAATGGTAAATCTGTTGGAAGGAAACAATGTGGCAGAAAACGCTGTACAACGAGAAGAGGAGACCGGACCCTGAGGAAGATTGTGGAGAAGGACCGATTCCAGACCTTGGGGAACCTGAGGAAGCAGTGGACTGAGTCTGGTGTGGAAACATCCAGAGCCACCGTGCACAGGCGTGTGCAGGAAATGGGCTACAGGTGCCGCATTCCCCAGGTAAAGCCACTTTTGAACCATAAACAGCGGCAGAGGCGCCTGACCTGGGCTACAGAGAAGCAGCACTGGACTGTTGCTAAGTGGTCCCAAGTACTTTTTTCTGATGAAAGCAAATTTTGCATGTCATTCGGAAATCAAGGTGCCAGAGTCTGGAGGAAGACTGGGGAGAAGGAAATGCCAAAATGCCTGAAGTCCAGTGTCAAGTACCCACAGTCAGTGATGGTGTGGGGTGCCATGTCAGCTGCTGGTGTTGGTCCACTGTGTTTCATCAAGGGCAGGGTCAATGCAGCTAGCTATCAGGAGATTTTGGAGCACTTCATGCTTCCATCGGCTGAAATGCTTTATGGAGATGAAGATTTCATTTTTCAGCACGACCTGGCACCTGCTCACAGTGCCAAAACCACTGGTAAATGGTTTACTGACCATGGTATTACTGTGCTCAATTGGCCTGCCAACTCTCCTGACCTGAACCCCATAGAGAATCTGTGGGATATTGTGAAGAGAAAGTTGAGAGACGCAAGACCCAACACTCTGGATGAGCTTAAGGCTGCTATTGAAGCATCCTGGGCCTCCATAACATCTCAGCAGTGTCACAGGCTGATTGCCTCCATGCCACGCCGCATTGAAGCAGTCATTTCTGCCAAAGGATTCCCGACCAAGTATTGAGTGCATAACTGAACATTATTATTTGTTGGTTTTTTTGTTTGTTATTAAAAAACACTTTTATTTGATTGGATGGGTGAAATATGCTAATTTATTGAGACAGGTTTTTTGGGTTATCAGGAGTTGTATGCCAAAATCATCAGTATTAAAACAATAAAAGACCTGACAAATTTCAGTTGGTGGATAATGAATCTATAATATATGAAAGTTTAATTGTAATCATTACATTATGGTAAATAATGAAATTTAACACTATATGCTAATTTTTTGAGAAGGACCTGTAGTATAACGAACAGCCCATAGTCATACACAGTAGTATAATGCACAGTCCATAGTCATACATAGTAGAATAATGAACAGCCCATAGTCATACAGAGTAGTATGGCCACTGATTTTGTAAAAAATAAATATATACGGTAACTACTTACCCTCCCTGTGCTCCTCCGCCACCCGCGTCCTCTTCTGAAGCCGGCAGCTGACTTCAACGTGCGACAAGAGCGCATGACGTCACTGCCATGCGCCCCTGGTCACGTGCACGCCAATATCAGCTGTTGGCTTTTGATTGGCCGGCAGTGTGCATATCTGCGCATGGACCCGATGGGTCTGTGTGGTGCAATACACTTCAGCTGGATGTGTTACGCACATCCAGTTGAAGCTTCTGCTGGCGTTTGCAGGGACCTGACTCGTTTGGCCTGGTCTCAGCACCGACTGCTGTCGTTGCACCACTGGCTACTCCATTTATTGACATGGGGTCTCTAATGATTAAGAACACCATCAAGAATAGATAGCAGGCGGCTGACCGTGCAGCTCTCAGCTATCTCATCTGAGTCTTCCATACACAGGAACGTACCCAAAGCAAGACAGTCTCTATGAGACAGAAATTAGATGCGGTCATCTGTATATGGCCATAACGTAAAATATCAATATGTGACATGTTGATGTAACAGACTTTGTGCACATGAAGGGCTTAAAAGGGCTGTCCAAGCCCGGTGTTTAAGTCTGCAGTCACTCTATATGACTGTAGACTTCTAAATCCTCACAGTGCGACCTGATTCCTTGGTGCCAGGAGTAGGCGGTCACATTCCGACTAGACGTGTCGCCGATGTCTAGTCGGTACATAACTGCATGTGTGCAAATTTCATACTTGCGGTCACGCGCCCGCCCCCTGCAGGTGCTAGTGCCAGAGAATCCTGACAGCATGCATTGTGCATGCTGTGAGGATTCACATGTCTTGAATTGAACTCCAAGTCTGGAGAACCCCTTTAACTTTAGAAAGGTTAATATGTAAAAAAAAATCCTATAGCAGAATTCATAATTTTTCTTCGTATTTCTCTACACATATCTGTTTCTCACGTACAGTTGGTGGGACATACATTAGTCAGCGACCGCCCAGGTAATGTGTTGGATGCATTAACAAAACAGCAGATTCTCAGAAGCAGATCTACGCAACATTTGAAAGCACCATCTGTGAGAAAACAACAGATCTGCTCCTTCAGTATGGAGGTATGGAGGAAGGGGCAACACTATAGACTATATGAAATAATGCGGCCCCCAGCAGATGGTCGGCAGACTCCTTCCAGAATCTACGGAGCCTTCTCATTTCTCATCCTTTGTATGGTCTTCCCTAATTATAGAAATTCTTCTAAACATTTTAACTCTTTGATTGCTATCTGGTACATAGGTGTCATATTATTGCCTCCATTACTGTTTGAGGTGGGTTACCACCAAGATGACTTACTCTAAAGAAAGGTGACAGACACATCAGATAACAGGACACCTTTAAAGGGAATGTTGAATCAGAAAATGACCTATGGTTTAAATCAATTTTGTGCTGCATGTATTTTTTTAAAGATTTTGGTGATTTGTTTTTTTCATATTACGATCTTTTAAGAAATAAATAAAAAAAAGGATATACGGTATATTTATCATTCTTGCAATTTTCCAACTAGCTTTTTTAGATTCATTCTTGCTGTCTTTTCAGGAAGATTTTCCATCAGTGTCACAGCTGATCCTGCTTCTCCTCTCTTCACAATGACCTTGGCACACGCTCATTAGATGCTTCATTAAAAAAGATAAGGTTGTGGTCTGCAAATGTACATGTGTTGTTTCCTGAAATGACAGAATGGAGGAGTGTCAAACAGCTACAGTGGCCACTGTGAAAATTGCAGTATTTTTATCGGATATTGTGATATGCAAAAAACAAAAGCCAACATTTTTTCAAACATAAATGAAACACAAAATCCTGATTTAAATTTTATAATCCATTTAAAGGGATTGTTCATTCTCATTCCCGAAGCCACTATGCTTCTTTCGTAGTACTTGATACGAGGTTGAGAAGACAAATCTCTTTTAAGTATTTATGGTCAGTATTTATTGCATGTGGTGTTTGACGCCAGTGTGGCTGATATAACTGGTTCCAGTCCTTGTCTTACACCTCTAAACCAGTAATAACAGGGTTTACTGTCTGCTTCTGGTACTGGTAATTAATTATCACTGCTGGAAATGTAAAGTTTTTTTTCGTCTTCCAGGCAGCCGTCTTAGGGCTCATTCTCACATGTGAGAAACTTGGATGAGTCTCACACGTCAATACCCGACACTCAGGAGCGGAGCGTGCAGCTGCATGTATTGCTATGTGGCTGCATGCTCCGATCCGAGGGCCGGGTGCAGTGACGGGTATTGACATACGAGACTCATCCAAGTTTCTCGCATGTGAGAATGAGCCCTTATATTTGCTCACGGAGGACTAGGATCACGTATCGACATCCCCTCCCAGGCTGGCAATATGGTCATTTCAGAACGAGAAGTTGAATATGTGTGTGCTCTTTCCTGACCAGGGTCCTTATAGATAAAGCTATCACAATGCCCATCAGCTGCAGAGTGAATCGTTCCTTCTATTGAAACCCCTTATTTTAAAGGAAAAGGCCATGAGATAAAAATTACGGAACCGCGGGCAGCAAGAAGCAGACACAAGCTGCGTCACTCTGAAAACTGAAACATAGGCCCCGATCCATCACTGCCTTTGTTCCTGTTTTTTTATCTAGTTTTGCCATTTTCTTTTTGCACCTGCAGCGCCCCAGAGTCCTGGTTCATTGCAGTAATGTTATTCTTCCACCAGGGGGAGTGATGTTCTATCTATTAGGCCATTCCTCACTTTAGGGTAAAACTGGTGGGTTGGGGAGGAAGTGAGAGAGTTCCTGGCTGGGGACCGACGAGGAAAGGTCTCCAGGTCGAGCTGGCTAGAGTGATCTCTAGTCAGATCCAGACTACGGTCTGAGGAGGGAGAAGGACACGGAGCTGCACCTGCAACCCATGCGGCAGCATCCTAGGAATTGTGCTGTAGTGAGTGAGAAAAGAAGTCATAGCAACAGGAGTGAAACATCAGTGGGAGACCAGCTAGAAGCAGGCTGCCTCCATCTGAAGCGCAGATCCGGTGGCCAGAACACCGAGGGAGTAAGGCTATGTTCACACCTTGCGGCGTCCCTCTGCGGGTTTTCCCGCAGCGGATTTGATAAATCTGCAGGGCAAAACAACTGCGGTTCTCCCTGCAGATTTATCGCGGTTTGTTCCGCGTTTTCCGCTGCGGGTTTCCGCCTATACTATTGATGCTGCATATGCAGCAATATGCAGCATCAATAGTAATGTTAAAAATAATAAAAATTGATTATACTCACCCTCTGACGTCCCGATCCCTCGGCGCTGCACCCGGCGGTCCGGTTCCAGAGATGCTGTGCGAGAAGGACCCTTCGTGATGTCACGGTCATGTGACCGCGACGTCACCGCAGGTCCTGGTCGCACAGCAACTCTGACCGGACAGCCGCGTGCAGCGCCCAGGAGCTCCGGACATCAGAGGGTGAGTATAACCAGAATTTTTATTTTTTAACCCCAAATATGGTTCCCAGGGCCTGGAGGAGAGTCTCCTCTCCTCCACCCCGGGTACCACCCGCACATTATCCGCTTACTTCCCGCAACGTGGGCACAGCCCCATGCGGGAAGTAAGCGGTTCAATGTATTCCTATGGGTGCAGAATCGCAGCGATTCTGCACAAAGAAGTGACATGCTGCGGGTTGTAAACCGCTGCGTTCCCGCGCGGTTTTTCCCGCAGCATGTGCACAGCGGTTTGCGGTTTCCATAGGGTTTACATGTTACTGTAAACGCTATGGAAACTGCTGCGGACCCGCAGCATCAAAATCGCGGCGGTTCCGCGGTAAAAACCGCTAAGTGTGAATATAGCCTAAAGAGCTCTATGCCGTTACTTCAGAGACTGGCAGGACAGTTAATTCCATGTTAGCTGCCCGACCTTTAATACCTAAGAAGACACGGTGGCAACTTGTGGGGGCCGGGGCGTCTCTAGGGTCCCTGTAAAAAGCCTCAGGCCATCAGTCATATGGGTTTGTTCTATCCGACCACGGGGAACAGTGAGAGGAGTAATAACAGTGAGGACCTTATTGGAGCTTATGCAAGTAGGGACCTACTGTGTTACTGTGCGCTAGGGGAAGGCTATTGAATTCCTCCTGGATAAGGGGACTCTGGATTTGACTTCAGACCGGCCGGACTCTGCCTACCCTGTGGTCCCTACCATGGACTGTGGATGCTGAAGCCTTCAGTAAAGGTAAAGAGACTGCACCCTTATGTCCTCGTTATTCACTGCGCCTTGCACCATCCACCATCTACATTCTGGGAAGCCCCGGGGACATACTTCACCTGTGGGAAGGTATACCATCTAGCTGCCATAACATCACCCCAGCGGACCCCTAAGCAGCATCGGTCACCCTGACCGAATACCACAGATGGCGTCACGAACACTATCCTATAAACTGTTGTCCTTTTTATTGGACGCCCCTCAAAGGGCCATGGACCGGGTCCAGCCACCGTGACATCCCCACCAACTACAGAAAGGGCTCGGTACCGAGTACCCCATTGCTCTGACGTGGGGGCGCTCCAACTTTTTGGCATCACGAACAGGATATACTTAAGCCCGAGAATTCGGGTCATGTGCGCCTAAGAACTGTGCCAGAATCGTATTTGAACTGCTTGTGCTTAAAGACTGTGTATTGCCATTTGCCGCCAAAATTCCCGCCAAAACAACCGCCATTACGGCACCACGAGGAGCGCTGGAGAAGAAGAAGGGCGTGGAGTTGTGGGCGTGAGCGAACTGAGAAGCGCGAAAAACAATGGCCGCCCAGTCCAAATATCTTTGTACCTTGAGGACGTGTCCGTCAGCAGCCGAGATCCGCCTCCTGATCCTCAATGGCAGGCGGAGACAGCGAAACAGGAACCGCCTACGGAGGAGAGAGTGGGAAAAGGACAAGGAAGTGAGCCACGTGGAGGATACCATGGCCAGTCGCCCGGAGCAAGAGCGTGGGGTCGGAGCAGAGGACTCCCCCAGCTACCCGGAAGGGCACCGCAGCCAAACCTTCACCGCTGACTCTGACTCCCTGCAAATTGGGGTGGAGGATCTGATAGACCAACTCCTGCAGCTGCAGGTGAAGACCAGGGCCTCGTACCAGGTGGCGCCTGTAGAAGATCCACCGGCGCTGACACCACTCCCTGCATCGCTACCGGAGCCGCTACTGACACCACCACGGACACCACCGCCGGCAGAGCCAGTCAACACCCAGGACACCGTGGTGGCAGGTAAGGACGCTGACCCTGCCCCGGTGACTGAGGACCTGCTAGTTGGCCCTGTCGCAGTGCCACCTCCCCGCGGTGCTCACCGCCTCCAGTGCCTCGGGCCCTGGGACCAGGCCACGGGCATGGAGCAATTCCTGAAGGCCCCAATTTTGCCCACCACCCTGCTGGGTGAGGTCTATGCGGAGCGGACTGTGTACCGCTGGGTGAATCCCAGATCAGATTTCATGGGGTTCCCCGGGGCAGAACGACAAGAGGGGGAGACAGTGGAAGTGCTAAGTTGGGAGGAATACCAGGCCCAACTTGCCCGAAAGAGGGAGGAGAAAGAGGAGGAATACCAGGCCCAACGCCAGGCTCATGACCAAAAGGACCTAGCAGTCAAGGCCCAGGCCCGCAAGGACCGCAGCACTCACCAGGCCCTGCGCAAGCAGGGCACCGTTGTAGCCTTCAAACTCAGAGGAGGACGGGGCTTCATCAAAGAGCCAGGGCTGTACGCCGAGGTCTTTGTAAATAGGAGGGACGTGGAGTCCCACCTACGGGAAGGCCATCCGGACCGAGACCTTTACCCGGGATCCCTATTGCTTCAAGTTTTGCACAATTTCATCATTGTTTTAAAGAACATTGGAATCATGGACGGTGAATGGTTCACAAACTGTTCCCTGTATATAGTTTGCACCTTCTTAAAGGTGCTCTCTACTGGTTTTACAAGAAGAAGCCTTTGCGAAGAAACTGTTTCTGATGACGACGTGAAAGTTTCTATTGTCTTAAAGTTTATAAGTGACTTGCATATTGGTTGTTTGCACTACCTCAGAAAAGACTTGCGTTTCCCCCTTAAAGGGACACTGTCACCTGAATTTGGAGGGAACAATCTTCAGCCATGGAGGCGGGGTTTTTGGGTGTTTGAGTCACCCTTTCCTTACTCGCTGGCTGCATGCTGGCTGCAATATTGGATTGAAGTTCATTCTCTGTCCTCCATAGTACACGCCTGCGCAAGACAAGATTGCCTTGTGCAGGCATGTACCACAGAGGACAGAGAATGAACTTCAATCCAATATTGCAGCCAGCATGCAGCCAACGGGTAAGGAAAGGGTGAATCAAACATCCAAAAACCCCGCCTCCATGGCTGAAGATTGTTCCCTCCAAATTCAAGTGACAGTGTCCCTTTAAAATGTTAAAGTGATGTACTTTAAATAAAATGCTAGGTTTTAGAAAAAGTAAATGCAGTAGGCCCGTGGGGGTAGACAGATAGTCCTGCATACGTCAAAGTAAAAAAGAAAGATAAAGAAAATGTTGATTTGCACCTTAAGGGTTAATGATAGTATACCCTTAGAGGGTACTTGCACTTAGTAAGATAGAATACCTGTACGGGTAATTATGTTTCATAGATAGATAGTAATTGTTTTTCAATTTGCCTTTGAAAGTTGTACGCACAATGTAAATATGTTATTGTTTGCAACGTTCAAGTGTTCTCACCTCCCATAAAGGGAAGCTTATTATATGTTAACTTGTTTATAGCATTTCAAAAATGTTGCATGTCTTTTGCTGATGTATTGTTGTTTTCTTTTTCCCAAAGGGGGGGGGGGGTGCAGCGCCCCAGAGTCCTGGTTCGTTGCAGTAATGTTATTCTTCCACCAGGGGGAGTGATGTTACATCTGAAGGCAATGAAGGAGATCTTTTGTCCAGGTATCACAGCCACACACACACTTCACACTCCAGCCACCAGGGGGAGCTAACGGTTCTATCTATTAGGCCACTCCTCACATTAGGGTAAAACTGGTGGGTTGGGGAGGAAGTGAGAGAGATCCTGGCTGGGGACCGATGAGGAAAGGTCTCCAGGTCGAGCTGGCTAGAGTGATCTCTAGTCAGATCCAGACAACGGTCTGAGGAGGGAGAAGGACACGGAGCTGCGCCTGCAACCCATGCGGCAGCATCCTAGGAAAGGACACAAAAGGAATTGCGCTGTAGTGAGTGAGAAAAGAAGTCATAGCAACAGGAGTGAAACATCAGTGGGAGACCAGCTAGAAGCAGGCTGCCTCCATCTGAAGCGCAGATCCGGTGGCCAGAACACCGAGGGAGTAAAGAGCTCTATGCCGTTACTTCAGAGACTGGTAGGACAGTGAATTCCATATTAGCTGCCCGACCTTTAATACCTATGAAGACACGGTGGCAACTTGTGGGGGCCGGGGCGTCTCTAGGGTCCCTGTAAAAAGCCTCATGCTATCAATCATACGGGTTTGTTCTATCCGACCATGGGGAACAGTGAGAGGAGTAATAACAGTGAGGACCTTATTGGAGCTTATGCAAGTAAGGATCTACTGTGTTACTGTGCACTAGGGGAAGGCTATTGAATTCCTCCTGGATAAGGGGACTCTGGATTTGCCTTCAGACTGGCCGGACTTTGCCTACCCTGTGGTCCCTACCATGGACTGTGGATGCTGAAGCCTTCAGTAAAGGTAAAGAGACTGCACCCTTGTGTCCTCGTTATTCACTGCGCCTTGCACCATCCACCATCTACATTCTGGGAAGCCCTGGGGACATACTTCACCTGTGGGAAGGTATACCATCTAGCTGCCATAACATCACCCAGCGGACCCCTAAGCAGCGTCACCCTGACCGAATACCACAGGTGGCATCACGAACACTATCCTATAAACTGTTGTCCTTTTTATTGGACGCCCCTCAAAGGGCCACGGACCGGGTCCAGCCACCGTGACATCCCCGCCAACTACAGAAGGGGCCCAGTACCAAGTACCCCATTGCCCTGACGTGGGGGTGCTCCACACCCATGTCATTATTCTGTTTGCACCTTTATGTCTCCCCTGATTTTTTTGGTTTTCCCTCTATAAGTGGAGAGAATTGATTACAGATGTTTTGGAACAACTTCACTACAGTCTCCCCCCTGGTTATTTTTGAGTAAGACAATATTATGACTCATTTTTTGGAACACTTTTTAGAAAACATGCTAAAAAGTTACAAAATCAGCTCTGGACAGAAAAAAAGACCATTTTTGACTTTGCGTCAAATTCATGAATCCTGTTGATTATGGAGAATAGGGCAGTAAAAAAACAATACTGCAAGGATAAAAAGGAAAGTGATTTACAAAAAAAACCCCACTAATGATGAACCGTGGCACCATGTGTCTCAGATGACTAGTCCGGCGGCAGGGCCATGGTGGCTTCTCCCCGCCCTGCTCACCATGACAGACAGATCTCTCCCTAGGTTTTTTGGTGTGTGTTTACACTTATCAATGTATGGCAACAAGGCAGGAAGAAGCTGCCAGGGACCATTCGTGTCAGATGACTAGTCCGGTGGCAGATCCTCGGCGGCTTCCTCTTGCCCATCTCACCACGACAGACAGAACTCCCCCTATGTTTGTGGTGTATATACACCTGTCAATGTATAGGAGCGAGGCAGGGAGAAGCCGCCAGGACCATGTCTCTCAGATGGCTAGTCCGAGGCAGGTCAATTGAGGCTTTTCCCTGCCTGTCTCACCATGACAGACAGATTTCTCCCTATGTTTGTGGTGTGTATGCACCTGTCAATGCATGGGAGCAAGGCAGTGAGAAGCCGCCAGAACCATGTATCTCAGATGACTAGTGCGGTGTCAGGTCCCTAGAGGCTTCTCCCCGCCTGTCTCACCATGACAGACAGATCTCTCCCGATGTGGTGTGTATGCACCGGTCAATGTATGGGAGCAAGGCAGGGAGAAGACGCCAGAACCATGTGTCTCAGATGACTACTGTGGTATCAAGTCCCTAGAGGCTTCTCCCCGCCCGTCTCACCATGACAGACAGATCTCTCCAGATGTGATGTGTATACACCTGTCAATGTATGGGAGCGAGGCAGGGAGAAGCCGCCAGGACCATGTGTCTCAGATGACTAGTCCGATGGCAATTCTCTGGTGGCTTCTCTCTGTCCATCTCACCATGACAGACAGATCTCTCCCTATATGTGTTTATAGGCCTGTCAGTGTATGGGAGCAAGGCAGGGAGAAGCCGCCGGATGCCTACCTGGGACTAGTCATATGGAACACATAGTCCTCCGCCAGCTTTAATGACTACAGTAACGCAGCCAGTATCTGATTCATGCTGCCCATGGTTCGGGCAGCTGACAGGTTCCCTTTAAACCACGCCATATGCAAATTTAAAGAATATTAGTTTGAGCATCAAAGGGGTTAAGTTCCATTGTGGCAATTGACAAGTGATGAGAATGAATGGGACTTTTTTCTGAAGTTTGTGTTTTTATTCTGACAGCCCAGGGCGGGATGTCACCGCGGCCGCCATCTTGTGAGTAGCGTTCGCTAGCACGTCTCCTGGCCATCCAGACAAACCCCCTTGTTACTTTCAAATATGATCATACTATCCGGTGTGCTGACAGCGATTGGGGATGTTTTATAGTCACCGTGTACCGGCATTAAAACTCCGGCAACATGGAAAAGGCGCTAATTATTATTATTAGTGTTTTATACTAACAATAAATGTCAAATTGAACCCGGCAAACAAATCGCTACCTGTCACCAAGTGAATGCAAAAGCAATCTCAGCAAAGTGAATTAAAACCCAAACAGGGCAAAACCGAGGCAGCGAGCGACGGTGGCGGCAGGCTGGCGAGATATTGAGCTCAGTCAGAGAAGATCAGAATGCCCTTGAGAGTGACAGGCCCGACGGTAATGTCTCTGCATTGACACGTTAGGGCACCTGGTTAGTGGGAGGTGTATAAGCTGATATCACTTCAAGTGTCGGAGCGGTAAAAACCACTTAATCACTGCAAATGGAAATAGGATATCAGAGAGGTAGCGGCTGGGGGAGCGGATTTGTTTGCTATATTGTACCGTTGGTGGGGCCGCTGCCAGGAGAGAATTAACTCTTCTAGTGCTGGGCATGGCAGAGAAGGAGGCGGCATGGGTGATAAAAAAAGTTAAGGGGTTTATTAGAATTTTTTAAATTTGGTGTTCAATTTAATTGAACTGAACTGCAATACCTGACACAACCACGGACTAGGGTGGCGCTGTTCAAGGAGTATGTTGCAAAATTTCATACAGCTCTAGTAGTATTCTTAAAAGCACATGGGGATCAGGGAGTAAATATTTCGCACTTGGGTCCAGGAGATTAAAGCTACTCATCTTTCCAGAGAAAATACTATTTAACCCGTCACTGTACTAGAAAATTAGAGGTGTATTCCAATCTTTATCAATGGCTGGATAGTTTTTGAAAATATAAGCAATTTTTCAATTAGCAGCTTATTAAAATTTGCTGCGGTTCTTCAGATATTAACATTTTTCTTTTGTTTACAGTTGGTTGCCTTGGAGGCTGACCACTGCTGCTAGACATAATTATATTCTCAGTGCTGACAAGCTATTTTCTATTGAGATTATTAATATTTGTTTGAAGCAGAAGCATGCCATTACCTTCTAATCCCGGCCAGCTTCAGTGCAGTGTTTACAAGCTAGACAGCAGGAGTGGTCGGTCTCCAAAGCAACAATCTGTACACAAAAGTAAAGAAAAGTGTGAATATCTCAAGAACGGCTGCAAATGTTAATAAGCCGTAAATAGCAAAAGTGCTTGTTTTTGCGAGAAGTATCCAAAAATACCCATCTATGAAGATGAGAATAACCCATTAATCTGTAACTTTCCACTTAACTTTATGCTTCAGTTGTTCACCTTTGTAAGGGTTAATCACAGTTTACTATATTGCTGGAGATTTGTGATGTACTGTAATAAATTATCTGGCAAATAGAGGGCAGCGGTGAGAAGCTGGAGTTGGAATGCATGGGTTTTGACGTTTGGTGGGCGGTTGGGAGGATTCGAAGGAGAGTTCAGGTAGAAGTGAAGCTGCGGATCCTTTGAGAAAGTCTGGGGTAGTGCAACTATGGATCTGTTGTTGGTGACTTTGGAATGCGTTGTTTGGTTTAACATGAGCTAACACGGTGAGGACAACCAAGTACACAGCATCTTGGGTTAGGCCACGTGAGGCCTTATTTTTAAGGACTTATGGAAGCTCTGTTCTGGAGAGATCGGCATTCCCTAAGAGATTCAAGACAGCGTTTCTATAGCTAATGACTTAGAGGAGCCCTGCATAGGAGAGAACAACATTCCGTAAGAGCTTCAAGATGGTGTTTCTGATTTTTCAGTACTCAGCCCAGCAAGGTTCCTTCTACTTTAGTCTCATGACGTATCGGTACCATCTTACATCTAAATATATATGTGCATATACAAATGGCTCCACAGCTCTCCTACAGACAGAATGATGGCTCCGCAGCTCTCCTACATGCAGAATGATGGCCCCACAGCTCTCCTACATACAGAATGATGGCTCCACAGCTCTCCTACATGCTGAATGATGGTCCCACAGCTCCCCTTTGTCATGGCGCCCGGGTATCTATGCTGCAGGGGAAGCTGCACACAGCAGCTGAGCAAGACGCCAAGTTTCTAACCTGAACCTACGGGACCTTTGACATGAAACAGCGTACAGGTAATGAACAGGACCTAAGACCATGTGACAGAGTGGGAGGAGTAAAGGGGGCGGAGCCATATCCCGGGGAAACAGAGAAGGGACAAGCACTAAAGAATTATCAAACAAGCTGAAGTCATAGCCAGGAGATCACGAGGTACCAAAACGGAGAGACAGGGGATCATCAGAAGCAAAGCCAGAGTTCAGTAGCCAGGAACACAAACAGGGTAAAGCACGGAAAGCAAGACAACGCTATGCAAGCCGGGCACACACTCCAGGAGTCACGCATACAGACAGAAACAGAATCTATAGCTGACAGAGAAACCAATAGAAACCAGGTTAGGAGCGAGTGTAAATACCCCTCCCATTTTGGAAAAGAGGCTAGCAAAATTAACCCTAACAGGACATTAACCATGTCCTGACCATGACACCCTTCATACAGAATGATGGCCCCACAGCTCTCCTACATACTGAATGATGACTCCACAGGTCTCCTATATGCAGAATGATGACTCCGTAGCTCACCTACATGCAGAATGATGTCTCCACAGCTCACCTACATGCAGAATGATGGCTCCACAGCTCTCCTACATACAGAATGATGGCCCCACAACTCTCCTACATGCAGAACAATGGTCCCACAGCTCCTCTTCATACAGAATGATGACTCCACAGCTCTCCTACATGCAGAATGATGGCCCCACTGCTCTCCTACATGCAGTATGATGACTCCACAGCTCTCCTACATGCAGAATGATGGCTCCACCGCTCTCCTACATACAGAATGATGGCCCCACAACTCACGTACATGCAATATGATGACTCCACAGCTCCTACATGCAGAATGATGACTCCACTGCTCTCCTACATACAGAATGATGGCCCCACAGCTCTCCTACATGCTGAAGGATGGTCCCACAGCTCCTCTTCATACAGAATGATGACTCTACAGCTCTCCTATATGCAGAATGATGGCCCCACTGCTCTCCTACATACAGAATGATGGCTCCACAGCTCTCCTACATGCAGAATGATGGTTCCACAGCTCCCCTTCATACAGAATGATGGCCCCACAGCTCTCCTACATACAGAATGATGACTCCACAGGTCTCCTACATGCAGAATGATGACTCCGCAGCTCTCCTACATGCAGAATGATGTCTCCACAGCTCACCTACATGCAGAATGATGGCTCCACAGCTCTCCTACATACAGAATGATGGCCCCACTGCTCTCCTACATACAGAATGATGGCTCCACAGCTCTCCTACATGCAGAATGATGGCTCCACAGCTCTCCTACATGCAAAATGATGGCTCCACAGTTCTCCTACATACAGAATGATGGCTCCACAACTCTCCTACATGCAGAATGATGGCTCCACAGTTCTCCTACGTACAGGATGATGGCCCCACAGCTCACCTATATGAAGAATGATGGCTCTACAGCTCTCCTACATACAGAATGATGACCCCACAGCTCTCCTACATGCAGAATGATGGCTCCACAGCTCTCCTACATACAGAATGATGGCTCCACAGCCAGGGCTGCCACTAGAAATTTTGGGGCCCCATACTGGCAAAATTTTCGGGGCCCCCTTGAGACTCCGCCCAGGCTCCACCCCAGCCCCGCCTCCAGGCTCCACCCCTCGAACTGACCACAGTCCCACCGCTCTCTCTTGGAAAAACTCCACTTCTCACCAATCACACATTAACAGTTCCCATCACCAGATCACATACATAGCCAGCAGCTTTTGTTTTGGCCAAAAGATTTTTTAAGCCGCCACCATAACACGGTAGACACTTTTGGCCGGGCCCTACTCTACTGTAACCTATTAAATATTTGTTAAAATATGCAATACAATTTAGGTATATTTTTATTTATTTTTCAATTTTTAAAATGACCAATAATATCACATAGAAGGAACAAATAACACAACACCATGACCAGATGACATATTACCACCACAGTGATCGAATAATATCACATACATGGAACAAATACCACAACACCATGACCAGACCACATATTACCACCACAGTGATCGAATAATATCACATACAAGGAACAAATACCACAACACCATGTCCAGACCACATATTACCACCACATAGTGACTGAATACTACAATTCTGATCAGTAATTTTAAAAAAAGCACCATACTATCACCATAAGTGCCATTATACACAGGAGATCTGTACTTAGTATGCAGTGTCTGTGTACAGATAATATAGTGATCACTAGTGAAATTATACACAGGAGCTCTGTATACAGTGTATAGTGTCAGTGTATAGGTAACACACTGACTCACCAGTGACGTCTCTAGGTGAAGTCCTTCATCTTTCATCCAGCACAGACAGCATCTCCTCTGCCCGTGTCCAGCTTTCTGCCCCTTTGTCCAGCATTTTTCCCCTGTGTCCAGCATCTTCTCTAACCAGCTTTCTGCCCCTTTGTCCAGCATAATGCCCCTGTGTCCAGAATACTGCCCCTTTGTCCAGCATAATGCCCCTGTGTCCAGCATAATGCCCCTGTGTCCAGCATAATGCCCCTGTGTCCAGCATTCTGCCCCTGTGTCCAGCATTCTGCCCCTGTGTCCAGCTTTCTGCCCCTTTGTCCAGCATAATGCCCGTATCCAGCTTTCTGCCCCTTTGTCCAGCATAATGCCCCTGTGTCCAGAATACTGCCCCTTTGTCCAGCATAATGCCCCTGTGTCCAGCATAATGCCCCTTTGTCCAGCATTCTTCCCCTGTGTCCAGCATAATGCCCCTTTGTCCAGCATTCTTCCCCTGTGTCCAGCATAATGCCCCTGTGTCCAGCATAATGCCCCTGTGTCCAGAATACTGCCCCTTTGTCCAGCATTCTGCCCGTGTCCAGCATAATGCCCCTGTCTGTGTCCAGCTTTCTGCCCCTTTGTCCAGCATTCTGCCCCCGTGTCCAGCATCTCCTCTGCCCGTGTCCAGCTTTCTGCCCCTTTGTCCAGCATTTTGCCCCTGTGTCCAGCATCTTCTCTAACCAGCTTTCTGCCCCTTTGTCCAGCATTCTGCCCCTGTGTCCAGCATTCTGCCCCTGTGTCCAGCATTCTGCCCGTGTCCAGCATTCTGCCCCTTTGTCCAGCATAATGCTCCTGTGTCCAGAATACTGCCCGTGTCCAGCATAATGCCCCTGTGTCCAGCATAATGCCCCTGTGTCCAGAATACTGCCCCCGTGTCCAGCATTCTGCCCGTGTCCAGCATTCTGCCCCTGTGTCCAGCATTCTGCCCCTTTGTCCAGCATAATGCCCCTGTGTCCAGCATAATGCTCCTGTGTCCAGAATACTGCCCCTTTGTCCAGCATAATGCCCCTGTGTCCAGCATAATGCCCCTGTGTCCAGAATACTGCCCCTTTGTCCAGCTTTCTGCCCCTTTGTCCAGCATAATGCCCCTGTGTCCAGAATACTGCCCCTTTGTCCAGCATAATGCCCCTGTGTCCAGAATACTGCCCCTTTGTCCAGCATTCTGCCCCTGTGTCCAGCATAATGCCCCTGTCTGTGTCCAGCTTTCTACCCCTTTGTCCAGCATTCTGCCCCTGTGTCCAGCATCTCCTCTGCCCCAGCATGCCCAGTATTCTGCCCCCGTGTCCAGCATACTGCCCCGGGCCCCCTCCCCTGGATCGCCGCTACCAAAAAAAAACAAAAAACTTCTTACCTTGCCATGCTCCCGCGGCGGGCGAAGCTCCTCCACGCAGGTGAAGGACGCACTCGCCGGCGGCTGACGATGACGTCAGACGCCGGCGAGGTGCGACTGCGCACTGCCGCCGTTCAAGTCAGCTGCCAGCCTCCGACTGGCTGGCGGCAACTGTTAACTATTGACGTGCGGGCACGGGCCTGCACGTCAATAGTGAGCCGCAGCGCCTGCAGGGGGGGCCCGGTGAGCAGATGAGATGGGGCCCGATGCGGGGCCCCTCTGCCCACCGGGCCCCATACGCCAGTCATGGCTGTCATGCCCTGATGGCGGCCCTGACTATGATATAAATATTTATTAACCAGTTTAAAAAACAAAGGAAAGGATATTAGGTAATTAGTGTGTAAGAAACAAATATAATGACAGCAGATACTCTTAATAACACCGAATAAGAGTATATGCAAGTACACTTACTCAGAATTAACATTTATGTCCAAGGAAAATACAATGCGATTAACCCTTTCTATGCATAAATCAATAAAATTACAGTCTTGTGCTAGTACTTTAGTAATCACCTATTCCGAGCACTTTTATAGAAGAGGCCTGTTTTCCCTAACTAATTAGGCCTCTGTAAGGCTATTTATATATGTGCATATATATTCAGATGTAGGATGATATGGGATTTCCTGAAACTGAAGTAGAAGGGTCCTTGCTGAGCCGAGTCCTGAATAATCAGAAACGCCATCTTGAAGCTCTTAGGGAATGCAGATCTCTCTAAAGCACGGCCTCCCTATGTCCTTAGAGATGAGGCCTCACATGGCCTAGCCCACGATGCTGTGTACTTGGATGTCCTCACCGACTCTGCTCATGTGAAACTGGACAATGCATCTCAGAGTCACCAACAGATCCAGAGTCTCATCGCCCTATCCAGACTTTTCACAAGGATCAGCACCTCCACTTCCCTCCAATCTCTTCTTCTACCCTCTTCTCCTCTACCCAACTGCTCTCCAACTGCCAAAACCCCTGTACCCTAACTCAAGCCTTGTGCTGCTCCTTCTACTTGCCAGGTCATATATTACCTCACAAATCTACAACAATACAGTAAACCCTTGCACTTTCGTACAGTAGCCTCACAACTTTCCTACATATAGAATGATAGCCCCATAGCTCCCCTACATACAGAATGATGTTCCCACATTTCCCATACATACATAATGATGGCTCAACAGCCTCCATACATACAGAACAATAACCCCACAGCTGTCCTACATATAGAATGATGGCCCCACAGCTCCCCTACATACAGTATAGAATGATAGCCACACAGCTTCCATACACACAGTATGATGGCCTCCCAGGTCTCCTACATACAGAATGATTGCCGCACAGCCTCCTACATACAGTACAATGGCCTCACTACTCTCCTGGATACAGAATAATGGCCCCACAGCTCCCCTACATACCGAATAATGGCCCTACACCTCCTCTAAATACAGAATTATGACCCCACAGCTCCCCTATATACAGAATGATGGCCCCATAGCTTTCCTACATACAGATTGATGGCCCCACAACCACTCTACATACAGAATGATGGCCACCACTGGCCCCTTACATACAGTGTAATGGTCCTACAGCATACCAATATACAGAATGATGGCCTTACAACACCCCTACATATAGAATGATGGCCTCACAGACCCCTTACATGCAGAATGATGGTTCCACAGCCTAACTTTATACAGAATGATGGGGCTGCAGCCCTCCTAGATACAGTAAGATGCCCACACAGTCTCTTCTATACAATGTATATTGGCCCCACAGATTCTATATATAGTATAATGGCACCACAGCCCCTGTACATACAGTACAATATCTCCTAATTCCTACCATGTGGCTCATCTCCCATCCAGCCCCATTGCTTTGAGATCCTTTCCATTGGGTACAGGCAGTGTCAAGGTCGTTGAGCGATGTCATTCAGCAGACGCAGCTGCACTCAGTGTGCTGCGCTGTCACGTCTGCTATTCTGTGATGCAGCCGGGATAGCATCCAGCACATTTAAAGGGAACCTGTCAGCAGGATTTTGCCCAGTAAACTACAGACACTCTCAGGTTGGTGCTTTTAAACTGATTAAAAGTATACCTTGGTTGGTCAAATCTTTATTTTCAGTTAATGATATGCTCATGCTCCGGCGCCGGGCTGTGGAGGGTCTTCATGTGGTGCTCTGATTAGGTATTCATACTGATCCCTTAGTGACCTGCCCCCTATTTTACATAGTATATATAATATTGTGGGGTTCCAAAAAAAAATTACATTCAGCAAAATGGTGCTGGCGGTAGCACCTGCGCAGTAACATGTATGGCATTATGCCTATAATATTGCGAGGTAAAAAAAATTAATAGTGTCTATCAGAATGCAATAGCATCTACCAAATTGCTGATGTTGCCATTTTGCAGTAGCCACATTTTTTCCTTTAGCAAAATGGTGGCGGAGCATGCACAGTAGCATCTATCGAGTTCCATTAGATGTTACTGTGCAAGTGCTGGCGCCATTTTGATGTAGGGAAAAAAAATTTCACTGTAGCAAAATGGCACCAGCGGCGCTTGCAATTGCAGTTATTATTATTATTATTATTATTATTATCATTTATAAAGCACCATTAATTCCGTGGTGCTGTACATGAGAAAATGGGCTACGTACAGAGTTATACAGTAGATATCACTTACAGTAAACAAATTTACAATGACAGACTGGTACAGAGGAGAGCGGACCCTGTCCTTGCGGACTTACATTCTACGGGATAATGGGGAAGAGACAGAAGGTCGGGGGTGCGACAACTCTGGTAGTGGTGAGACGGCAGCTCTGGCGGTGGTGAGGCAGCAGCCCTGGTGGTGGTGACGCGGCAGCTCGGGTGGTTGGTGAGGAGGCAGTTCAGGTGGTGGTGAGGCGGCACAATGGTTATTGCAGGCAGTAGGCTTTCCTGAAGAGATGGGTTTTCAGGTTCCATCTGAAGGATCCGAGGGTGGTGGATAATCAGACGTGTTGAGGCGTGGAATTCCAGGGGATGGGGGATAGCCGGGAGAAATCTTGGAGGCAGTTGTGTGAGGAACGAATAAGTGTGGAGAAGAGTAGGAGGTCTTGGGAGGATCGAAGATTACGTGATGGAAGATAGTGGGAGATTAGTTCAGAGATATAGGGAGGGGACAGGTTGTGGATGGCTTTGTAGATCAGTGTTGGTAGTTTGAACTGGATTCGTTGGGGAATTGGGAGCCATGCAATAGATGGTACTGTGCATGCGCCACTGCCGGTGCCATTTAGTTTTAACCCAGCAATACTATAGGCATAATGCGATACATGCTACCATGCAGGTGCCATTTTGCTGATTGTAAATGTTTTTTTCCTAACCCCACACTGTTCTATACAGTATGTAAAATAGGAGGCAGGTCAGTGAGGGACCATACAGATGAATACCTAATCAGAGCACCACATGAAGACCTCCCACAGGCCGCCTCAAAGCACAAGCATATCATTAACACAAAACTGAAAATAAAGATTACACAACAACCACAAGACGGATTTAATCAACCAAGGTATCATTGTAATCAGTATAACGGCGCCAACCTGGCACTGTGTGTAGGTTACTGTGCACAATCCTGCTGACAGGTTTTTCTTTAAAGACCCAATGCCAATAGCTACCCCTTTGTCAGCCCATTCAGCCTGTCACTGCCTGCAAACATTGTTTCAGGGGCCACATGCAGCCCAAGGACCCCATATTTTAGACCCATGGTCTTAAATTATTAGGTCTGTACAGATAAAAAGGTTCCCATTCATTGACAACAAGAAATGATAGTGAAATGTTGAAAAACAAAAGTATACTTGAAAGTTTCATGATTTTTCATTACCTTTTTATCTAGAACTGGTTAGATATGCTACCGATGGATGGAGGAGACACTGGGGCACTGCGCTGCGGTCAGGGAGTTTGGGACATACTACAGGCATGCACAAGGTTGTGCGATCACCGAGTTCACATCTTCTGTGTGATTGTGAGCCTCAAACATCATTATATCTTTGCATTAATATTTGTTTCCCACCAAGTTTGAATACACAGAAACACCTAGAACACCTAAAACACCTATCATTAGATTGCAAGCTCTGTTGGTGCAGGAGGAGATGTAGTAAAGGTGCGTACATACACATCACTGATCATTTGATGGCCATATTCCCACGTGCAGAAATGCCGCATTTTTTCCTCTTTGTGGGGCGCAAAAATGACACTTTGGTTAGGGTACAAAAGCTGCCACTTATGGGCGGTGCTCTATTACTGGCTGTTTGTCACAGCCTAGCTGGCACTATTAAGTTCTACCTAGCTGGCACTACTATTTTCAGGGGCGATGCCTGTCTGCAGTTTCTGAAGAACTAGTGTCACTGTGCAACACTACAGGTGCAGTAATGGGGTAAGTGGTTACAGAATTAAGGCTATCAATGGGATGGGAAGTTTGTGTAGAGTGGGGATGGTGCTGAGGGTGTAAATAAAAAAATGTTTTATCTTATAAACTGCATACAAAAGTCATCATGTCAGTTTGGGCCATATGGAAAATACAGGAAAAGTGAACAACTCTTATCAGAAAGAACGTAACCTTTGACATTTAAAAAAAATGAAGTATTTCTCCCTGAAAATTATTGCAAATACTCATGTTTTGGTATACACATATTTATTTCCTTTTTGTGACTTGGAACTACATAAAAAAGGGCAAATTGAACATAATTTCACGCAAAACCCCAAATATGGGCCAGACAAAATTGTTGGCACTTTTACAAAACTGTGGGTAAACAACCTTGTTTCAAGTATGTGATGCTCGTTCAAACTCACTTGTGGCAAGTAACAGGTGTAGGCAATATGGAAAAGACACCTGAAGCCAGATAAAAAGGGGAAAAGTTGACTAAATTGTTGCATTGTGTGTCTGTGTGTACCACTCTAAGCATGGAGAACAGAATGAGGAGAAGAGAACTGTCTGAGGACTAGAGAACCAAAATTGTCCATATCCAGAGATCTTGATGATCCTTTTTCCAAAGTGCACAAATTTACAACTCATGGCACTGTAGCTAATCTTCCTGGACGTAGACGGCAGAGAAAAACTGATGAAAGGTTGCAATGCAGGATAATTCTAATGGTCGATAAGCAGCCCCAATCAAGTTCCAAAGGAATTCAAGCTGTCCTGCAGGCTCAGGGTGCATCAGTGTCAGCGTAAACTGTCCATAGACATTTGAATAAAATGTAACACTGTGGCATGAGGCCCAGGAGGAGCCAACTGCTGACACAAATGCAAAAAGCTAGACTGCACTTTGCCTAAATGTATGTGAGTAAGCTAAAATCCTTCTGGGAAAGCATCTTGTGGACAGGTGAAACCAACATAGAGCTTTTTGGTAAAGCATATAATTATACTGTTTACTGAAAATAGAATGAGGGCTACAAAGAAAAGAACACAGTACCTACAGTCAAATATGATGGAAGTTCAAAGATGTTTTGGGCTTGTTTTGCTGCATCTGGCACTAGGTGCCTTGACTGTGTGCAAGGCATCATGAAGTCTGAAGATTGCCAAAGAATTTTAGCTTGCAATGTAGTGCCCAGTGTCAGAAAGCTGGGTTTGCGTCCTAGGTCATGGGTCTTCCAACAGGACAATGACCCCAGAAATACTTCAAGAAGCACTCAGAAATGGATGGAAACAAAGCACTGGAGCAGCAAGCAATGTGTCCAGATCTAAATCCCACTGAACACTTGTGGAGAGATCTTAAAATTGCTGTTGGGAGAAGGCAGTCTTCAAATATGAGAGACCTGGAGCAGTTTGCAAAAGAAGAGTGATCAAGAATTCCACGAGAGAGGTGTAAGAAGATTGTTGATGGTTATAGGATGCGATTGATTGCAGTTATTTATTCCAAAGGTGTGCAAGTTTGGCGCCCCAGGGTCCTGGTCTTCACAGTAGCATTGCTTTCCTCACGGGGAGAGTGATGTTACGTTTGGAAGCGATGAAGGATAGCTTTTTTCAGGTAACCACCATACACACAACATGATCACACTCCAGGCCACAAAGGGGAGCTTTTGATCCTATTTACTAGGTGACTCTCCTATATATATTGTGGTTTGGAGGGAAAGAGAGATCAGATTGTCAGAGAGACAGAAGAGAGCAGACCGACATAGAGTTTCAGAAGGTCTGAAGGGGCCATGTAGTCTGAAGTACTACAGCTCCTGGAAAGAGACATACAGAAAGCCGAACATTGTTCAGTGAGCTTGAAGGAGAGCGAAGCACAGAAGAGTAACATCAGCTGCGAATGAACTATCTCCCTCTGAAGCGCAGATAACCGGTAGCCGGCCACCGAGGTTGTAAGGAACTCTACGACTTACAGCAGAGACCGGCAGGACAGCTGAATTGCAAGTTACCTGTCCACCACACACACCTAAGACACAGTAACACATAGAGCCCGGGGCATGCTAGAGTCATTGTAAAAAGGCTTGAGTTACTTGTCATGCAGGTATTGTCCTATCCTATATGGGGGACAGAGAGAAGAAATGTGAGGACCTTATTTGAAGCCATAGGCAGTGACGGACTACCTCACCACCGCGCTAGAGGAAGGCTTTTAACTCCACCTGGTAAAGGGGACTCTGGATTCGCTTCCAAGCCGTCCGGACCCTGCCTGCTCTGTGATCTGGTACCTTGGACTGTGGCTGCCTTAAGTCTTCAGTAAACCAGGTAAAAAGACTAAAAGACTGCAAACCTGTGTCCTTGTTCTTTACTGCGCCATTCACCATCTTCCATCTACACACTGGGAGCCCTAGGGATATACTTCACCTGGGGGAAGTTAAACCATCTAACTGCCATAACATCACCCACCCTAGAGGACCCCTTAAAGCAGCGTCGGTCCCGAAAACCACAGGTGGCGTCACGAACATAAACTTTATTCAATTTCCCCTTTTACATGGGCGCCCAGGGCCACAGCCCGGGTCGCCACCGTGACATCCCCCTGTGAACACCGGACCCGGTACCGGGTACCCCACGGCCCTGGCAGGGCGACTCACAAGCAAGTATTAAGTTGAGGGTATCAACAATTTTGTCCAGCCCATTTTGGAGGTTTTGTGTGAGTCCAATTTGCATCTTTTTCATTTTTTTTTAAGTTGTTCCAATACACACAAAGGAAATAAATGTGGATAACAAAACATGTAATTGCAATACATTTCTGGGAGAAATACTTTATATTTCAAGAACACTTTCAGCCATGACTGTATAACTATAACTGTAGTCATTTACTGTCTACAGGACTTTGTATCTGCCACTGTATGGTGACTGCATGCTGCTAATATTGGTCTCTTTTTAGTGTTTTTTTTTTATGTAGTCACAGTTTGGTGTTGCAGTTCGGGCATTATGTAGTGGTTGGTGTACAGCGGTATAATTGTTAATAATGGTCTTTGTACAATGTGCTTTATTCAGTAGAACAATGGTAATATTATTTATTATCCATGTAGTGTTCACAGTGTGGCGGTATTATTTCAGTCTAGTATAGTGGTATTTTTAGTAATAATGCTCTTTAGGCCTGTTTCACACATCAGTTCCTCCGGTACGTGTAGTGACAGTTTTCTCACGTACTGGAGACCCTGACACACGTAGACCCATTCAAATGAATGGGCCTATGCACATGTCAGCATCTTTTGACAGACTGTGTGTCCATGTGCAAAACAAGCAGACATGTCCGTTTTTACGCAGACACACAGGCTGCCAAATATGCCACACACGTGCACATGGAGAAGAGTGTACACTGTCCTCTGTGTGCACAGACTGCCACAGGGGAAGCAGTGCTACTGTTCCCCTGCGTGTGGTGCTGAACGCGTCTTTCATCTATTGTCCCCTGCTCTGCCAGCAAGCAGCGTGAGCAGGTGACAATGAATGAAAGAAAAAAACGATGTGGGGCGCCCTCTATATTTTAAAACCAACCCGGCAAAACTCAGGCTGGTAAGGGGCCATGGGCCTAAAAACTGCAGCCTGCAGCTGCCCAGAAAAGGCTCATCTATTAGATGCGCCAATTCTGGAGCTTTGCCCGGTTCTGCCCACTTGCCCTGTAGTGGTGGCAAGTGGGGTAATAAGGGGTTAATGTCACCTTCCTATTGTAAGGTGACATTAAGCCAGCTTAGTAATGGAGAGGTGTCAATAAGACACCTCTCCATTACTAATGTTATAGTTGTTAAAGGGTTAATCAAACACCACACAGTAATAAAAATGTCTTTTAATGAAATAAAACAATATACACAGTTTTTCCATCTTTGTGAGTCTGCCATTCCAAGCAACTCCCTCTATCTCCTGTAAAAAATGTCAAAATAATAAATCAACAATATACCCATACCTGTCTGGTGTACAGTCAGTCCCACACAGTAATCCATGCCTTATAGACACCTCTCCATTACTAAGCCAGCTTAATGTCACATTAACCTCTCATTACCCCACTTGCCACCGCTACAGGGCAAGTGGGAAGAACCAGACAAAGCTCCAGAATTGGCCCATCTGCCTTTTCTGGGCAGCTGCGGGCTGCTGTTTTTAGACTGGGGGGCCATATCCATGGCCCCTTACCAGCCTGAGAATAGCAGCCCGTACCTGTGAGTTTTGCTGGGTTGGTTTTAAAATATAGGGGGGACCCCATGTCGGTTTTTCTTTCATCCCTTCTCCCCTGCTCGCCGACCGAGCAGGGGAGACGGGATGACAGCTGGCTTCAGCTTACTATAGCGCTTCTTCCCTTGCGGGTGTCTGTGTGGTACTGATGCGGCACACGGTTTCCACATGTGTGCCACATGTAGGACACACACGGACACGAATATCTCCGGTACCGTGTTTACCGGTACCGGAAATATCAGGACGTGTGAAACCGGCCTTATATAGTGTGTTTTGTTTTATATCAGTATGTGGGTAATATTTAGTCTAGGCTCTGGTGGACACATACAGTAGGGGGCCCCTGTGCAAGAACAGTATATGGGCCATTTGTGGTCATAAAGGACAACTCCATCTACTTGTTGGCTAATGTGCTACGCAAATATTACACAGCGTCAAAAGGACCAGTATTACCCTCTGGGGAGGGAGGAGCTTCCGGTAGGGATTGGTTAGTTCCGGGTCCCACTTCCACTCAGCCCTATGTTATGCAAGACTGGAGGATCAAGATTACAGTTTAACATTAAATGCATTTTACTTGAATTAGATCTAATCTAGGAAGTGTCCATCTTTGCCGTCATTATTATTTTTTTTACTGAACTCAATCTATTTGGCTCTAAAAATAATTTTTCCAATTGGGTTTCATACATTTTTTTTTACACAATTTGGCTCTTATTTTCTTTGCACATTCAAATTCGTTGTGTTCTGTGGTCATAAATCAGCTGAGAGGAGCTCGGAGAAGAATGTCTGTGCAGATAATCCGGTCATTATATTATTATTCTATCGACGCTGCCACTTGCGTTAATGATAATCACCAAATGGTCCGACAAATTTTGCTTTGACAGTCTCGCCGTCGATTTCCTTCCTCCCCTCCCCACGTTATGTTATGTCAACTGCTTCAGATGGAATATGCAAAGTTTTCCTTAAATTAACAGCTTGATCCCTGTGGTGTGAAACAGAAAGCCGCTCCTCCAGTATCAGTGCCGATAAACAGTATGGGCCGAGAGCTGCTTCCTGCACGACGAGACCGCGCACGCTTCTGTTTAGCTGTGACATGTCAACAACATCTTGGGGAAGACGACGCGGATATCGCCGCGTCAATGCAATTGAAAATCCACACTCCTGCAAATCCCAGGCCAAAAATGCAAATCGAGCGGTAATCACTGACACAGAACAGTTGCATAACATCGCCAAGGAAAGAAGGCGCGTCATGAAGGAAAGGGCTTCCCAGCCTGCATTATAGCCAAAAAGTGCCATGAGATGAATGGTATAAAGGACATCACTTTCCGGCACTGACATAGGGGTCGTCAAGCCATAATGGGTGTGAAGCATATCTTTGCCATCTGCATTCATTATTAAATAGATCTCTTAGACCTGATGAAGCTGATATACTTACTTTGAAAATCCACACAAGAATGGTTTTATAATAATATGATATAATGTAAAAGATGAGCCTTTTACTATTAGGCAAACAAAAGTTTGAAGACTGATTATGGATCTATTCTAATATGGATTTTCAAAACAAGTACACCAGTCTCATCAAATCTAAGAGAATTGTGCAATAATGTGTGCAGTTTGTATTGTCAAAATCCGGTAACAGATCCACTATAATCATTGTATTGTGAAAGATTCTTTCTGCAATTGACTTTAGGGGGAAGTTATCAAAGTATGTACTCATGGTAAAAAACATTGTACATTTTGGTGCACATATATGTGATTCTTGCCGTTTTGCATCTCTTTTGCCATTATTAAAAGTGATGGAAAAATAAGGTGGCGGCAACAGGAGGGGCTGGTGTTGTGAAAGGTAATTCAGTACCACAATGGACATAGAGGTCAGCGCACATACAGTGACCTGGCAATAACCCAAAAAACAAGAACGAGCTCTGAGACGTGGGAACTCTGTTGACCGTAATCCCTAATCCTCTCAAACCACACTAAAGGCAGCCGTGGATTGCGCCTAACGCTCCCTATGCAACTCGGCACGGCCTGAGAAACTAGCTAGCCTGAAGATAGAAAATAAGCCTACCTTGCCTCAGAGAAATACCCCAAAGGAAAAGGCAGCCCCCACATATAATGACTGTGAGTTAAGATGAAAAGACAAACGTAGAGATGAAATAGATTTAGCAAAGTGAGGCCCAACTTTCTGAACAGAGCGAGGATAGGAAAGGTAACTTTGCGGTCAACACAAAACCCTACAAACACCACGCAAAGGGGGCAAAAAGACCCTCCGTACCGAACTAACGGCACGGAGGTACACCCTCTGCGTCCCAGAGCTACCAGCAAGCAGTAAAAAACAAATTGACAAGCTGGACAGAAAAAAACAGCAAACAAATAGCAAAGAGGAACTTAGCTATGCAGAGCAGCAGGCCACAGGAACGATCCAGGAGGAAACAGGTCCAATACTAGAACATTGACTGGAGGCCAGGATCAAAGCACTAGGTGGAGTTAAATAGAGCAGCACCCAACGACTTCACCACATCACCTGAGGAAGGAAACTCAGAAGCCGCAGTACCACTTTCCTCCACCAACGGAAGCTCACAGAGAGAACCAGCCGAAGTACCACTCGTGACCACAGGAGGGAGCTCTGCCACAGAATTCACAACAGGCTGGGACTTCTGCAGAGCAAATAGGTGATTATTAAAGGGAAATTGACCCTGATCTCAGCGATGTCACTTACTGGGCTCCTTGCTATAGTTTTTATAAAATTATTGTTTTATCAGAAGGAGACTATTACTAGTAACTAGTAAACCTGCGGCCCTGTAGTCTTCCATATTCATGAGCTCTGTATATCCCCGCCCCTCCACTGATTGTCAGCTTTCTGCCTATGCAGTGTACCTAGAAACCGGCCAATCAGTGGGGTGGGCGGGCTTATACAGAGCTCCGCATTCAAAGACCTGTTAGACCTGCAGCAGAGAAAACCGTGATTTTATCAAAGCTGCAGCAAGCAGCCCAGTAATTGATACATCGCTGGAATCAGGGTCTCTGCCCCTACATAATAGTGCTCTCAAACGGGGTATAAAAAATATGGTAACAGATTCCCTTTAAGAAATGTGCACCTGTTAAAAAGTTGGTGCACTCTAATAGCACAAGGTATGGTTTAAGACTTGTGTATAAAATGCCTCTCTCAATAAATCCCCTTTGTTTTTAATTTCATCGCCATTATTGCGCACCCACAAGACATTATTTTACCATTTGAGTAAAAAAGACGCAGCACTTGGATGCCATTAATGTAGTATCAGTGAGCCGTCCATTTTTCATTGGTTTGTAGTGAATAGTTTTTTTTATTTTGCATTAAAGAAAATCTGATTAATCAAATAATGTGTTTTCTTTAGTACCTGAGTTTTTTAGTATTATTTTTTGTTTTTAAAATTGCTAATCTTGCAATTCATAATTCACTTCAATGTAGCACATTAATTTTTTTTAACCCATGCATACAAAAAGAATGGAGATCTATGAGTAAAAAAACAGTACAAAGTAACTAAAAACCACAAACCTTTCTGTTCCTTTCGTAGGCAAATATTGTTAATGACAGGAAAAATTAAACACTCTCGTCTCGAGTAACTAACAAAAGTTGTGTAATTCTGTCTAATTTTGCTCTTATTTTATTTGTACTACTGTCATAAGTATACTGTCTTTTTCTTTTTTAAAAACCTCCTAACGGCTCCAGAGATATAAGCCTATTTATTTAGTGTCGATTGTCATGGTCTTTACGAAAGGGCGTGGGCAGAATAGTCTAAAGACGCGCCCCAGAGGAGCTTTGAGCAACGCCCCCTTAAATAAAAAGGCTTATATCTCTGAATCCATATGGCCGATTAAGAAAAAATAAATACTCCAAAGCAGTGGGAATGAAGTAAAAGGTTTCCAATTTTGAGTAGTTCTCTTTAAAGTAATATGCACCATTGAAAGTCTTCTGACTTCTCCCAGATATGAGACTGAAGATTTTGTTTTTTTTTTAGAATTTCAAGGCAAATGGGGGTATTTAGTAGAGATGAAAGGAATTCCAGCTGCAACCAGATCCAGTAATAAAAAAAATCCAAGCAGTTATTCAAATAGTCATTAAAATCCACAAACACATCTCACCGAATGGGGGTATAGCTATAAGGGATACAGAGTTAGAACGGATGTACCTTTTTACGGGTGTCACATGGCTCCTTTGCCACACAAAGTATTATTTAATTGAATTTATGGACCAGAATTGTCAAACTATTTATTTAGCACCACTGACCCACCCTACTGCCCAAACTACACCCTCTATTCAATGTCTTCAGGCCACAGACAGAAAGCCTATGCTGTAGCATGTATGTGCCATTGCCACTACCACAGATCTGGTATGTGAAGAGTCGCTATAATAGAATACCTATGTTTATCACATCACACAGTTCACTGGGCAGCGCCATAATGCTTCCATGATCAATATATGACCCTACACAAATCTTTTCATGACATTTCCCCCCTGGGTGGAGGGGATCCCTTTCCGATTTACTGGATAGACTCACAGACTATTTTACCAGAACAGATAAGGCCGTGTCTAAATATTTGTGGAGCTAGGACTGTGCCAGACTACTTCGTGCATCCATATGTTTTACCAGTTTTTTGTATTTTTTTTGTTGTTGTTGCAGTGTTGTGGTTATTGCACCTGACGCATTCCCCGAACGCAATGGAAAAATTCATGTACAGAACCAAAAGAGATCCCTAATTTGCATGCTAAAATGAAGCTGGAAGCATTAATCTGCAGACAGGAGGAAGATTCAGCTGTAATAGCCTTGGGGAATCTGCTCGACAAGGAACCAGCGAAAACCCTTTAGGCGGTTGTTTATGATGCCCAATGGATGAACACAGACAAACATGATTGCTGCCATCTGTCTGCCCGCTGCACTTTAAGGTGACAACGCCTCCACCCGACCCCTCTGTCTACAGAGACACTAATATTAAAGGTTGGCACTGTTTTTTTTAGGGGCAGAGAGCAGGGTTCATTCTTTTTATTTTGGACAATCCCTGTAACTAGGGGTACGTATGTGCAATGATGTGCATACACCAGAACCAAAATACATGATCTGTAGTATGCTCCCACCAAAGCACTACATGTCAGACTGCTACCTCTGCACCCCCTATAGTTGTGCCGCTGTCGTGTTCTTCATGAGAGTATCAGGTGACAACAGCCGAACTCCTTTGTGATCTGTCCATGCCTCCGATCTTATCAAGTGAAATGCGCCAGTAGTTTGCACCATATGTGCTCCGCTTTTATCCCTGTTCAGGAAAGTGCAGCAAAATGTTGAAAAGCAGAGGCCTGAAAACATGGCCAAACTTGCCAAAGCTCTCAGGGAGGCAGGTACTGGCTAAATATATGATACCCGTTTTGTATTCTGCACGATTTATGCAATTAATATATATTTTATTAATTCATTTATTTAACTGCACAATTTGTTTCTTAGCAACACTTTAAATCTGGATTTGAAGTCCATTAACTTCATTAATTTTGTTCTCAACTATTGCTATGCAGACACGAGCTCTACTTTCCATTGGAAACAGACAGTGATTTTGGTATATTATTATGGCATACAGCTTGGTGGTTACAGGCTATGGTATACAGCTTGCTGGTTACAGTGTATGGTAGACAGCATAGTATTTACAGTCTATGGTATACAGTTTTGCGGATGCAGTCTATGGTATACAGCTTGGTAGTTACAGTCCATGGTGTACAGATTGGTGGTTACAGTGTATGGTATACAGCTTGCTGGTTACAGTGTATGGTATACAGCATAGTATTTACAGTCTATGGTATACAGCTTGGAGGTTACAGGCTATGGTATACAGTTTTGTGGATGTGGTCTATGGTATACAGCTTGGTGATTACAGTCTATGGTGTATAGTTTTGTGGATGCAGTCTACGGTATGCAGCTTGGTGATTATAGTCTATGGTATATGGCTTGCTGAATACAATCTATTATATACAGCTAGGTGAATACTGTCTGATATACAGCTTGGTGGTTATAGCAGTATATGGTATACAGCTTGATGGTTACACTATGGGAGACAGCTTAGTGGCTACTTTCTATGGGAGACAGCTTGCTGGTTACAGTCTATGGTATACTTGGTAGATGCAGTCTATGATATACAGCTTGGTGGTTAAATTATAAGGGAGACAGTGTGGTGGACACAGTCTATAGTATAAATCTTGGTGGTTACGATCTATGGCATACATCTTAGTAAGTACAGTCTATGGGAGACAGCTTGCTGGGTGCAATGTATGTTATGAAAAGAAAAAAACATTGTATTTCAGCTCACCCGCATGGCAGAATTTATCATAGTCCAAATGTAATCCGAGCACGGAAAGCGTCTCTGTCCAAGGCTGAGGTAAATGAGCAAAAAAGAAAAAAGATCCAGCTCCAGGAGTTAAATTAAACAAAATTTTTTATTAAATATCTTTAAAAATTGGAAAGCTGCTTACCAAAAATATGAATCACAAAATAAGGATGAAGACAAACATCAATTCGCTGGACGCGTTTCGAGCGCCAAAAGCGCTCTTAAACTTCAGCAGGAAGATTGGTTAGAGTCTATGGTATACAGCTGAGTGGTTGCAGTCTATGGGAGACAGCTTGCTGGTTACAGTGTATGGTATACAGCATACTGTAGTACTTACAGTCTATGGCATACAGCTTGGTGGTTACAGTCTGGTATATAGTTTTGTGGATGTGTTAGAGGGTGGCGCTGTTATGGACAGTAAGGAACATGCTGTCACTTTAAGAGACTGCACCCCCTTGTCTGGTGTGATGGAATGTTCTGCTTCTCCCCTGCAATAGACTGTGTGAATGAAAAAGACTGTGCAGAGGGTGGGGGTGGAGCCTGAACAGCATGTGTGAGCTGGAGCTGCTGCAGAGAGAACTTTGTGCTGTTTTACCTGCAAGAGAGGACCCACAGCCTGTAACGGAGAGGAATTGTGAAATTTGACAGACTTTTCCAGGTGCAGCAAGAGTGGCTGTCCTGTGTGAGTTTGAGAAGCCACGAAGACACAAAGGGATTTACAGTTTCCAGAAGCATCTCCAGGACCCAGAAGCAAGGAGAAGACCACGTTTCATGGAGCTGGCAGAAAGCCTTGCGCACCACCGTACTAGACTGTAGGGCCCCCCCGGGACTGGATGCGAGTCCCCAACATCACCGTGAGTTTGTTCCTGTTTTGTGCACATTAGGGCCTGTGTAGTGTAGTGTAGGCTTCAATGGTCAGTACACGGGAGCCATGTGGCCTGCTTAATAAAGGCCAGGGAGGTTAGACATTGAGTAGCATCATTATTTGTTTATTTTTTGCATTTGCTTGTGTGGCATATATTGAATCTGTAACAGTTGGAGCACCATGCTATTTGACGGACAGGCTAAAGAATATATCTCTTGTAAATTATCTTTTGCCATTGCATACCCCTGTTTGCATCTTCCTCATCCACTTCATTCCTTGCCTTTCAATAAATTTACCCTTTGTTGTTTGTGATCTGGGAACTTCACGTTACCCCACTAAATAAGTTACTTTGCTACAGCTTTAGCTCACCTTTTTGTCTTTACTTGTGCACCTAAATCTAGTTTTATTCAGTAGTTCAGCAAGCATGATTCACTCTCGGGAAAGCCCAATAGGAAATATTGTAGTATCAGATTATACTTATATATATGTGAAGAACAGCTTGACTCCCCTAAGTAGTGAAGAATCGCAACGAAACACATCAGTGACGGGGGACCTTAGCGCACAGCACTGCTGTGTTCTGAAGTGTCTCTGCACAGTGCTATGTACAATCAATGGGTAATATCTGCTTCAGTAATCTTCTAGGATCAGAGTTATTAATCTGTTCCAGGGCTATCGAGGAAAGAGCTCTTGCTTTTTGTTGGCAGCTTTCTTGCGGGCTGATTTCCATCACATGTCGTACATGTTGGAGGAAATTACTTTTGTGCATTTTGAATAATTATTTCATGCACAATATGTACCTGGAATCCGCCAGGCATTGGAGAGCTGGTACAATGACTGCTCTGCAGCCACGCGTGCTAATGCTTTATTTGTCAAAATGTATCTATCAAGGAAAAACCCCATAGAAGTATTGACATAGTGTCAAATCCGGGGTGGCGTTACTAGATTGTGGACGGGCACAAAAGCTCTGTAGGGAGAGGTATTGATCTGATCTGGCTAAAAAAAAGTATAAGCATAATGTAGTTGTAAATTAGTGCAAACAACAGTAAAAAGCTCCCCATGATGACTGAATGTCATGACAGAGCCTGAGCTGATACATTTTGGGGAATTTCATCCCACTTAAAAGGGTCCTTTCACTTAAGTTTTTAATTTAAGTGGAGTACCCCCTCTAATTTCTACTTCTCCACTGATTCTGGAACAGTTTTTCTTTTTCTTCTGTGCCCCTCTGATCCAAAATGATGCCCTTCTCTTTGGGCTTTTGTTTTTTTCTACTCTTTGATCCTGGCCAATGAAAATACAGCCACACCCACAGAAAGCTCCATGGATTATGGCCAGTTGGTTAAAGGGAAAATTCACCTTTGTTACTGGGGGCATAACTTTGGAACAAAGTGGCAGAGAAGAGAAAGAAAAACTGTTCTAGAATCAGTATAGCTGTACCAATTGGAGGAGGTACTCAGTTTAAATAATAAAATCCAATGAAAGGTCACCTTTAAGGGGTTGTAGAACACGATACTGAAGGACTGTACTACCATGCAGGCATCGTACTAGCAACGTAACGCTTATTGGGTAAGATATGCAACTTTGGGGATGATAAACGACAACACATTTTGCAGAGTCTGTATTGCGGGCTCATGGCTTATTTTGTGTACTGCTATGTATGGAGAAAAAGAGCTACCATACTTTCTCCTAGAAGCAAAAATTGTGTATAGCCTTTAATACCTCATCTGATTAGGCGAATTAAACCATCAGCATACAGAGAAACAGTGTGAGCTCCAAAAACACGGTAATGTAAGTCGATTGCTACTACTTAATGATAAGATGTTTGTTATACAAGGGATCTTCAGAAACTCACCACCATTTGCTCAGATATAGCCAGACGCTGTGCCAGTTTCAAATATCATATTTTCTTGTCCTCTTAAATCCACTGTATAACAGACAGATATAAATTGTGACATAAATCATATATAATTGTACACCTGAGTGGCCGATCACTGGTCTGTAGGTCTGGGGTTCCTGTAAATGAAGCTTCAGGACTGCTGAATAAGGTTTAAGGGTCCTCATCCCCCTATTCTTTCCAGGCTGTAGGATTCCTCCGGGAGTGCGCAGGACGGGTCAGAATCTGTACAATGGTACTTGCCATTAAAGGAGTTTTGCTGCAATTAGAACAGACAGTTTGTGACCCAAAAACCTGACAATGTGGTTTTGCGAGCAAATCAGCCACACTTATCTTAAAGGTAAAGAAAAAAAAAGTTCTAATATGCTGCTGACATCAATAAGTGAAGCATCACTGGAGTCAGCCTGTACACAGAATTCCACAAAACACCCCAGGACTTAAAGCGGTCTGGCTGTCCTCATTCCCCACAAGTCACAACTGTTTTTGGTGCATATACCTAATATGTTCATGAACTGTCCTGATTGTCATACTCTGTAACTTGCCATTCACTTCTTTTGAGATCTCAGTTCCTATTCATCAGCATTCTTTCAGCACTATAGTGGCTGGAACTTCCTTTCTCTCCCTTCCCAACATGCATTGTCCAATGACTTGCCATCTCTCTATTATTGCTATATGCTTGTATGACTGAAGGGAGAGCAGAATCAGACGGACAAAGACTTGCCTCTACTTCTTGGATCTAGTAGCAGAGACACCAAGATGGATTGCTCTTGACAACAGGCAGTGAACAGCAAGTAGGACAGAACAGTTGTTGAAAAATTATCAGCTTGTGCACAAAGACTTTCTAAGGAGTCTGTCACCCCCAAAAGAATCTATATAATGATATAGGGAACTTAGCCCCTATACAAATAATACTAGCATTGTACTTGTTAGTGGCACTTTTGTGACAAAACTCATTTTGTATGTTGAGGGCCTTCCCCCACTTCTAATTAACAGTCCTTGGTTCCCAGAGCAAGTACTGTCTGAACTCAGCCTGCATGCACACTGACACTGGCTGAGCCCAGCTTGAGTGTACAATGTGTGGGAAGCCATGTTCTCCTTCTTGGTTCCTATAGGCAGACACTACTTGCTACACTTCCAGGTGGCTTAGTGTAGTTAATGGCATTCATAAAGCGGAGACTGGAAGAGAACTAACCCACCCACATTGTGTGTGTGACTGAGTTTAAGTAAAAAAAGGGGGGAAAGCCAGCGCTGCTTATGGTCAGAACGCAAAACATAAAGTGCACATGCACATATTGATTTCTAAATCAATCATTAAATGCAATCTGTACCTGAAGCATTTCTGAATCACTCCCATGGCATCAGAGAGGGCAGCATAGATAAAGGTTAACCAGGTCTAGACATAGACATTTCAGGTACAACCTCCACACTGCCTAACCAGCACCACAGATGAAGGGTGAGACAGGCTTGGACACAGGTGCACAATCAAACAGACTAGGGCAGGGTAGGGCTGCTGTATGTGTGTACAGCAGCCTAGGTCAATCACAAAAAAAAAAAAAAGAAAGAATGGCGTACATAACCCAGCGTGCACGGCAACAGTGGTGGTCAACCACAAACCAATATCAAAGTAAAAAAAGGGGGGAGAAGCCAGCGCTGCCATGGAGTGATTCAGAAATGCTTCAGGTACAGCTTGCATTTAATGTGGTCTTGCTTTTTAGAGGCCGTAATGGCACAGCGAATATAAAAAACGTAGAGTAGGACTGCCCCATTATGAGAATTCCGTGACGTGGCGGGGTGGCTCAAAGAATTGATCAATTGTTTGCTAAATGTCTCATTTTTGAAATACAGTTAGAAATCAATATATAGTAACATAGTAACATAGTTAGTAAGGCCGAAAAAAGACATTTGTCCATCCAGTTCAGCCTATATTCCATCATAATAAATCCCCAGATCTACGTCCTTCTACAGAACCTAATAATTGTATGATACAATATTGTTCTGCTCCAGGAAGACATCCAGGCCTCTCTTGAACCCCTCGACTGAGTTCGCCATCACCACCTCCTCAGGCAAGCAATTCCAGATTCTCAATGCCCTAACAGTAAAGAATCCTCTTCTATGTTGGTGGAAAAACCTTCTCTCCTCCAGACGCAAAGAATGCCCCCTTGTGCCCGTCACCTTCCTTGGTATAAACAGATCCTCAGCGAGATATTTGTATTGTCCCCTTATATACTTATACATGGTTATTAGATCGCCCCTCAGTCGTCTTTTTTCTAGACTAAATAATCCTAATTTCGCTAATCTATCTGGGTATTGTAGTTCTCCCATCCCCTTTATTAATTTTGTTGCCCTCCTTTGTACTCTCTCTAGTTCCATTATATCCTTCCTGAGCACAAAACTGGACACAGTACTCCATGTGCGGTCTAACTAGGGATTTGTACAGAGGCAGTATAATGCTCTCATCATGTGTATCCAGACCTCTTTTAATGCACCCCATGATCCTGTTTGCCTTGGCAGCTGCTGCCTGGCACTGGCTGCTCCAGGTAAGTTTATCATTAACTAGGATCCCCAAGTCCTTCTCCCTGTCAGATTTACCCAGTGGTTTCCCATTCAGTGTGTAATGGTGACATTGATTCCTTCTTCCCATGTGTATAACCTTACATTTATCATTGTTAAACCTCATCTGCCACCTTTCAGCCCAAGTTTCCAACTTATCCAGATCCATCTGTAGCAGAATACTATCTTCTCTTGTATTAACTGCTTTACATAGTTTTGTATCATCTGCAAATATCGATATTTTACTGTGTAAACCTTCTACCAGATCATTAATGAATATGTTGAAGAGAACAGGTCCCAATACTGACCCCTGCGGTACCCCACTGGTCACAGCGACCCAGTTAGAGACTATACCATTTATAACCACCCTCTGCTTTCTATCACTAAGCCAGTTACTAACCCATTTACACACAATTTCCCCCAGACCAAGCATTCTCATTTTGTGTACCAACCTCTTGTGCGGCACGGTATCAAACGCTTTGGAAAAATCGAGATATACCACGTCCAATGACTCACCGTGGTCCAGCCTATAGCTTACCTTTTCATAAAAACTGATTAGATTGGTTTGACAGGAGCGATTTCTCATAAACCCATGCTGATATGGAGTTAAACAGTTATTCTCATTGAGGTAATCCAGAATAACATCCCTCAGAAACCCTTCAAATATTTTACCAACAATAGAGGTTAGACTTACTGGCCTATAATTTCCAGGTTCACTTTTAGAGCCCTTTTTGAATATTGGCACCACATTTGCTATGCGCCAATCCTGCGGAACAGACCCTGTCGCTATAGAGCCCCTAAAAATAAGAAATAATGGTTTATCTATTACGTTACTTAGTTCTCTTAGTACTCGTGGGTGTATGCCATCCGGACCCGGAGATTTATCTATTTTAATCTTATTTAGCCGGTTTCGCACCTCTTCTTGGGTTAGATTGGTGACCCTTAATATAGGGTTTTCATTGTTTCTTGGGATTTCACCTAGCATTTCATTTTCCACCGTGAATACCGTGGAGAAGAAGGTGTTTAATATGTTAGCTTTTTCCTCGTCATCTACAACCATTCTTTCCTCACTATTTTTTAAGGGGCCTACATTTTCAGTTTTTATTCTTTTACTATTGATATAGTTGAAGAACAGTTTGGGATTAGTTTTACTCTCCTTAGCAATGTGCTTCTCTGTTTCCTTTTTGGCAGCTTTAATTAGTTTTTTAGATAAAGTATTTTTCTCCCTATAGTTTTTTAGAGCTTCAATAGTGCCATCCTGCTTTAGTAGTGCAAATGCTTTCTTTTTACTGTTAATTGCCTGTCTTACTTCTTTGTTTAGCCACATTGGGTTTTTCCTATTTCTAGTCCTTTTATTCCCACAAGGTATAAACCGCTTACACTGCCTATTTAGGATGTTCTTAAACATTTCCCATTTATTATCTGTATTCTTATTTCTGAGGATATTGTCCCAGTCTACCAGATTAAGGGCATCTCTAAGCTGGTCAAACTTTGCCTTCCTAAAGTTCAGTGTTTTTGTGACTCCCTGACAAGTCCCCCTAGTGAAAGACAGGTGAAACTGTACAATATTGTGGTCGCTATTTCCTAGATGCCCGACCACCTGCAGATTTGTTATTCTGTCAGGTCTATTAGATAGTATTAGGTCTAAAAGTGCTGCTCCTCTGGTTGGATTCTGCACCAATTGTGAAAGATAATTTTTCTTGGTTATTAGCAGAAACCTGTTGCCTTTATGGGTTTCACAGGTTTCTGTTTCCCAGTTAATATCCGGGTAGTTAAAGTCCCCCATAACCAGGACCTCATTATGGGTTGCAGCTTCATCTATCTGCTTTAGAAGTAGACTTTCCATGGTTTCTGTTATATTTGGGGGTTTGTAACAGACCCCAATGAGAATTTTGTTACCATTTTTCCCTCCATGAATTTCAACCCATATGGACTCGACATCCTCATTTCCTTCGCTAACATCCTCCCTTAAAGTGGACTTTAGACAAGACTTTACATTGAGACAAACCCCTCCTCCTCTCCGATTTTTACGATCCTTTCTAAACAGACTGTAACCCTGTAAGTTAACTGCCCAGTCATAGCTTTCATCTAACCATGTCTCGGTTATTCCCACTATGTCAAAGTTACCTGTAGATATTTCTGCTTCTAGTTCTTCCATCTTGTTTGTCAGGCTTCTGGCGTTTGCGAGCATGCAGTTTAGAGGATTTTGTTTTGTTCCAATCTCCTCGCTGTGGATTGTTTTAGAAATGTTCTTACCTCCCTTCTGAGTATGTTTTCCTGGATCTTCTTTGTTCAAGTCTAATGTTTTTCTTCCCATCCCCTCTTTTTCTAGTTTAACGCCCTCCTGATGAGTAGCGAGTCTTCTGGCGAATGTGTGTTTCCCAGGTTTGTTGAGGTGTAGTCCGTCTCTGGCGAGGAGTCCATCGTACAAGTAATTCACACCGTGGTCCAGGAATCCGAATCCTTGTTGTCTGCACCATCGTCTTAGCCAGTTGTTTGCATCAAGGATCCTGTTCCATCTCCTGGTGCCATGCCCGTCTACTGGAAGGATAGAAGAAAAAACTACCTGTGCATCCAGTTCCTTTACTTTCTTCCCCAACTCTTCAAAGTCCTTGCAGATTGTCGGTAGGTCCTTCCTTGCCGTGTCATTGGTGCCAACATGTATCAGAAGAAATGGGTGGACGTCCTTGGAGTTGAAGAGCTTTGGTATCCTATCGGTCACATCCTTGATCATCGCACCTGGAAGGCAGCATACTTCTCTTGCAGTTATGTCCGGTCTGCAGATGGCTGCTTCTGTGCCTCTCAGTAGTGAGTCTCCCACCACCACCACTCTTCGTTGCTTCTTGGCTGTACTTTTTGCTGTCACTTGTTGCTGTGTGCCCTTTTCTTTTTTGCTTGCTGGTATTGCTTCATCCTTAGGTGTGCCATCTTCATCCTCTACAAAGATTTGATATCGGTTCTTCAGTTGTGTGGTTGGTGATTTCTCCATGGTCTTCTTGCTTCTTTTGGTTACATGCTTCCACTCATCTGCTTTTGGAGGTTCTCTGACACTTTTTTCACCTTCTGTGACCAGTAGAGATGCTTCTGTTCTGTCTAGAAAGTCTTCATTCTCTTTGATGAGTTTCAAAGTTGCTATTCTTTCTTCCAGACCCTGCACCTTTTCTTCTAAAAGGGCCACTAGTCTACACTTCTGACAGGTGAAATTTAATTCTTTTTCTGGTCGATCTGTGAACATGTAGCACATGCTGCAGCTCACCATGTAGGTTGTCACATCTGCCATGTTGCTCCTAGATCCTGCTGACTTGCTGTGTGTTTTCCTTCTTGTGTAATCTACTCAGCCAAGCTCTCTTGCATTAATGTCCTACAGGCAAAAATTGGTGATTCTTTCCAAGCAGCTGGTCCCGGCTGTACCCAACGATCTTCTAGCTTAGGGAGACTCTTCGCTTTTCCCAGAAGGCACCTGGAATATGCAAATTAGCCTCCTCAAGCTTGAATCCCTGGTTTGGTGATTCTTTCCAAGCAGCTGGTCCCGGCTGTACCCAACGATCTTCTAGCTTAGGGAGACTCTTCGCCTTTCCCAGAAGGCACCTGGAATATGCAAATTAGCCTCCTCAAGCTTGAATCCCTGGTTTGGTGATTCTTTCCAAGCAGCTGGTCCCGGCTGTACCCAACGATCTTCTAGCTTAGGGAGACTCTTCGCTTTTCCCAGAAGGCACCTGGAATATGCAAATTAGCCTCCTCAAGCTTGAATCCCTGGTTTATGCATGTGCATGTGCACTTTATGTTTTGCATTCTGACCATAAGCAGCGCTGGCTTCTCCCCCTTTTTTACTGTGACTGAGTTTAAGCAGTGTCAGTGCGCATGCGTGCACACGCAGGCTGAATTAAGATTGTCATGCGCCACCGGGGTCATAGACTGTAATGGTGCGCAGTCTACTACTTCTGAGTGTCCGTCTCCTGTAGGTGTACAGTCCCGAAAAAAGTACACGGCAGAGCTCACGTTCGCTCTGCCGTCGCCATTACAGTCTATGGCCCTGTAGGTGCATGTGTCCAAACCCTGTTTTGCTGGGGATTTTGGATGTATGCCCCGACGAGGACACAGAACACAATGTGAAAGCACCCTAACATGTAATGGCATCTCAACTGAGTAAGGAGGGTGCATACTGACTGCTAGGTGCCATCTAGTGGTGTGTTCTACAATTGTTTGGCGACCCGCCTCATTCACCTCTCAGTTTGGTCATTATGCCTAATACCTCCCTCACCCCCCACTTGTTCAAGCTAATTGGTTCAGCCCGCCCATATATAAATCCCTGTCAGCCCCTTCCCTTCCTCTTTGTAGTGGACTGGAGACGGTTGAATGTGTGTCACTCACTTTGAGGTGAACACCCCCCTCCCGGTCGCCCTACTCAGCGTTCATGGCTGGAGCCAATGAGGCCTTATTTTCCCTCCTCAGGGAGAATCTGAAAAATGAGGGGGCAGGTTTTGCTTAACCTGAGCTCCCATTACTCTCTTACTTCTGCACCAGCCCTATCTGCGGAGGTTCCTGTTGTCGGAGGCCAGAGGATTGCTCGGTGTACGGTCCGCCCAGCTGAGACAGAGCCCTCCTCCTTCTATACAACAATGTATTAGTGTAGGTAAGAGACTTAGTTCTCTCACCCACTCCCGGAGTTAGCCCGCCCTGAGTTAGCCCTTCCCTCGAGTTACAGTGCTGTGCAAATTAATTGGGACAAATCAAAAAAATAAAATGTTATAATGCACTGTTACATACTAATTCTGAAAATTACCCTTTTCCACTGGCTAGTTGACCAAGATTTATTTATTATATATTAAAACTGGTTTGAATCACTGACTGGTAACCAACTTACGATTTTACTTAAAAAATGCTTTGTCCCAATTAATTTGCACAGCACTGTAGTCCCACCCCATCCTGCTCTCCTTCTCTTTCCTTGTCCTAGCATCCCTGCAGCCGCCATTATAGGGGCCCATGCTAGCATCTCATGTTCCTCAGAGAAGTTTGTGGCCCATTCTGCCCCTTCCTGTTCGGCTCCCATTGTGGCCACTGTTATGGCGGGATCAACTAATGACAGGTATCAGCCTGTCCAGTCTGGAAACAATGATGCCCAATGCGTTGATGCTGCAGGTGCTCCTGTACAGGCAGCTGCTGCAGCTTTATAAGTTTGTGCCCAGTCAAATGCTGCTGCAGCTACCAGGTGGAGGTGAGGTGTTTGTCCAGCTCTTCTTCATCTTCCCATGACAATGGTCACAGACGCCCCCACCGTTCTAGGAGTCATTGCAGGTGCCACTCCCGACGCTGCTCATTAACATTTATGGAGCAGTGTACGGGTCATATAATATAATGGAGCATCTTATGGGGCCATCAACATTTATGGAGCAGTATACGGGGCATATAGTATGGAGCATCTTATGAGGGCCATAAACCTTTATGGAGCAGTGTACGGGGCATTTACTATGGAGCATCTTATGGGGGCCATAAACCTTTATGGAGCAGTATACGGGGCATATACTATGGAGCATGTTATGGGGGCCATAAACCTTTATGGATCAGTGTACGGGGCATATACTATGGAGCATCTTATGGGGGCCATAAACCTTTATGGAGCAGCATACGGGGCATATACTATGGAGCATCTTATGGGGGCCATCAACCATAATGCAGCAGCATACGGGGCATATACTATGGAGCATCTTATGGGGGCCATAAACCTTTATGGAGCAGTATACGGGGCATATACTATGGAGCATCTTATGGGAGTCATCAACCATAATGCAGCAGCATACGGGGCATATACTATGGAGCATCTTATGGGGGCCATAAACCTTTATGGAGCAGCATACGGGGCATATACTATGGAGCATCTTATGGGGGCCATCAACCATAATGGAGCAGCATATGAGGCATATACTATGGAGCATCTTATGGGGCCATCAACCTTTATGGAGCAGCGTATAGGGCATATGGATGGGAACAGCAAATTACAGAACGGTGGCGCAGGATGGGAGCAGCACATGACAGAACGGGGGAGCAGGATGGAAGCAGCACATGACAGGATGGGGGCGCAGGATGGAGCAGCACATGACAGAATAGGGCAGCACATGACAGAATGGGGGCGCAGGATGGGTGCAGCACATGACAGGATGGGGGCGCAGGATGGAGCAGCACATGACAGGATGGGGGGCGCAGGATGGAGCAGCTCATGACAGGATGGGGACGCAGGATGGAGCAGCACATGACAGGATGGGGATGCAGGATGGAGCAGCACATGACAGGATGGGGATGCAGGATGGAGCAGCACTTGCCAGGATGGAGACCATATACCAATATAAATGTTCGCCACCCAGGCGTAGAACGGGTTCAATAGCTAGTAACAGTATAATCTCCAAAATGAATAAAAACTCAAAATGCACTGTTCCAAATTATTAGGCACAGTGATATGTTTTAAAGGACTGAAGATGCTCATTTGTGGAATTTGCAGCATTAGGAGGTCACATTCACTGAACAAAAAAGCTATTTAGCTCCAGAACATACTATGGCTACTTTCACACTAGCGTCAGCCCGTCGCAGTGCGTTGGGCCGACGTACTGACGCATCCTGTGACAACGCAGCACAACGGGGGCAGCGGATGCAGTATTACAATGCATCCACTGCCCCATTGTGAGTTGCGGGGAGGAGGAGGCGGAGTTCTGGCCGCGCATGCGCGGTCGGAAATGGCGGACACGATGCACAAAAAAACGTTGCAAGCAACGTTTTTTTGTCCCGACGGTCCGCCACAACACGACGCAACCGTCGCACGACGGTTGAGATGTGTGGCAATGCGTCCCTAATGTTAGTCTATGGGGAAAAAACGCATCCTGCAGACAACTTTGCAGGATGCGTTTTTTCTCCAAAACGACGCATTGCGACGTGCGTCGTACGACACTAGTGTGAAAGTAGCCTAACAGGCCAAGTTACATGTTAATATAGGAACACTTCTTTGATATCACCTTCACATTTCTTGTATCCATTGAACTTGTGCGTTTTTGGAGAGTTTCTTCTATATTTATTTGCATGAAGTCAGAATAGCCTCCCAGAGCTGCTGTTTTGATGTGAACTGCCTCCCACCCTCATAGATCTTTTGCTTGATGACACTCCAAAGGTTCTCTATAGGGTAAATTGTCATGCATGAAGATGATTTTGCTCCTTAAGGCACGTTTATGCTTTTCATACCATGGAAGAAAGTTGTCAGTCAGAAACTCTATATACTTTGCAGAGGTCATTTTCACACCTTCAGGAACCTTAAAGGGCCCTACCAGCTGTTTCCCCATGATTCTGGCCCAAAACATGACTCCTCCACCTCCTTGCTGACGTCGCAGCCTTGTTGGGACCTGGTGGCCATCCACCAACCATCCACTACTCCATCCATCTGGACCATCCAGGGTTGCTCGACACTCATCAGTAAAAAAGACTGTTTGAAAATTAGTCTTCATGTATGTCTGGGCCCACTGCAACCGTTTCTGCTTGTGAACACTGTTTAGGGGTGGCCGAATAGTAGGTTTATGCACCACAGGAAGCCTTTGAAGGATCCTACACCTTGAGGTTCGAGGGACTCCAGAGGCACCAGCAGCTTCAAATAACTCTTTGCTGCTTTGTAATGGTATTTTGGCAGTGGCTCTCTTAATCCAATGAATTTGTCTGGCAGAAACCTTCCTCATTATGCCTTTATCTGCATGAACTCTATCTGTGCTCTGTTTCAGTCACAAATCTCTTCACAGTGTGATGATCACTCTTAAGTTTTCTTGAAATATCTAATGTTTTCATACCTGGTCCAAGGCATTGCACTATTTAACACTTTTCAGCAGCAGAGAGATCATTTTTATTTCCCATTATGCTTGAAACCTGTGGCCTGCTTAATAATGTGGAACATCATTTTTAAGTAGTTTTCCTTTAATTAGAATCACCTGGAGAACTAATTATCACGTGTGTTTAAGATTGATTTCTTTGATCCATTGATCACTCCAATACCATCCACGAGTTTATTTGAAAAACAAAACAATTAAATATTTATGACACTTAAATGCAGTTTGCATAATAATTTGGAACATAGTGTAAATCCTATGGCAGATTGGGTTGGTGGCAGTACGATGAGGCATTCCGCAGGCGTTTGTCATTGCAGCCTGAGCTTTGTTGAAGTGTCAAGGCCACGGACGTCTGGCTTCTCATGTTAGGATAAAGGGCTCAGCCCTTTTCAGGCATGGCCACTGGTCCCGACTCCTCAGGGGCTTCAGGGTCAGTGACTGTCAGATGCCCGGGTGCCTGTTGGCTGTTCAATGAAGGTCATTTTAAATTTTCTAGCCTCTACAAGTACAAACACGAATGTTCAGCTTGCAGAGAAACCCCCCCCCCCCGCCGTTCGTTGCCCCGATCCACAATTAAGCCCCTACCCAAACAGTCGGGGACACGTGAACCTAAGGACCTCAGTGAGCGTATTCATGATGGGTCATTGGCTAGACATTTACATCAATAAAGAGGCATTGGAGCAATTGTGTTCAGATTTTATGTACAGGTTTTTCATCCCCTATTTACTTAGCAGGTCACCATTTTTCGCTGACAATGTCAACTCAGATATGCTTAGGCACAAGCTAAGTAAAGAGGTTGCCTTGGCCAGAATTGAGGGCCCCATTGTTTTACCCCCTTTTTATAATATGGGAGTGTCCCACTTAGGTGTGACCCCAAAAAAAGAGCCAGTAAAATTTAGTTTAAGCTGGTTTCACATTTGCGTCTGTGTGCGTGGGGTTTGATCCGCATAGATACACATTTGTCATGAGTACATATCTTTAACATGGTGTATGCAGGGACATGCATTTGCTTGCGGATGCGTACGCATGCATCGTTTTGCGGTGTGCGACGGGGTCGAGTGAACGCAACTTGTTGCATTTTTTGAGGCGTCAAATATGTTCAGCCAATATGCGTGCGGATGAAGTGCGTGAAAACAACGCATTACTGTCTATGCGAACGCATTGGTACGCAAGGACATGTGTATGCTTGAATTCGATACGCATGCATTCTTCAGAATAAGCAGGTCCAGGAACTGGTTTTAGCCACCCCCAAAACAAAGCTGTATAAAAGGAGGGTGTGGGCACTGGAAGTCCATTACTCTCAAGCCTCTGTAAGCGATTGTAAGCGATTGTTACTGCTTTGCTGATCTAAAGACTCTGGATTTCACTCAGGATGTGAGTATAGAAGCTATGAAAATGTCTGTCTGTTTCTCTCACTGTAGTTTGTGCTCACTTCTGTCTCTCTTGCAGCATTCCTCATCAAAGTTGTCTTCCAGTGAAGAGCATACCTCCCAGAGCAGACAGGAGACTGATGAAGTGAGTACATTTGCTACTGATTGGTAAGTATTAGGCTAGGGTCACATTGCGTTATGTGACCCCGTTTAACAGACTACGTTACACCGCGGCATAACGCGGTGTAACGTAGTCCGTTAATGCCTCCATTACTGTCTATGGCGAACGCATCGCTAGCGCATGCCCACATTGGGCGTGCGCTAGCGATGTGCCGTCATTTGAGTGACGGACTGCGAACGCTGCTTGCAGCGTTCACGGTCCATTCCTCACTAGCGCAGATCGGGGATCTGCGCTAGCGGGATAGGCTAACGCGTTCCCTTTTGGGACATTGCGTTAGCGTAGTCCGTAGCGCTATGCGCTAAACGGACTGCCCTAACGCAATGTGACCCTAGCCTTAACTGTCAATATGACACGTGGTAAAATCATGTATTTTCTTTACAGAATAGTTCCAGTGCGGCAGAGCAGGAGTAAACTCAGGCCCACGTTCCGGTGGAAAGATGTCGTTTAAGTATTCTTGACTGTTTTTGTCTTGGTTTATCTTTACAACTATATGTGTTTCTTTGATTTCTAGGTTCCACATCATGAAGCCACCATTGACAACGACCTCCTAATAACATTGGTGTAGGAGCGAGTTCCGTCGTGGGCCACCCGGAATCAGCGGCACTCGGACACTGTGGTCATTTGGTGGCTATGGGATGAAGTGGCCAGATTGCTGTTGGATGATTGGGACAAAGTCAGAAAGGATTTTTGTAAGTAATGCAATGTGGTCTGACACGGCAGTGAACCTGTGGTGCATTGTTTTACAATTTCTTTTTTTTTTCCCCTTCAGAGTGAACAGAGTCAAAGTCCGTTGGCATTCAATGAAGGATTGCTTCAATAAGGACCTGAGAGAGGAGATCCAAATTCAAAGTGGAGCTGCTCAAAAGATTTCCAAATTCAAGAACCATTGTATGCTCTCCTTCCTGAGGCCTGCGGTTGGTCATCGAATGTAAGTATTTTTGTGTTATATTCCATGGTATAACATCTGAATTTTTCTTTTCCACAGGATATGTTGGTTTTTTGTAGGAATGTTTTTCATTTCTTTTCCACACAGAATCTGGAGCAGCACCACCGAACCTAGATCGTCCTCTGTTGGAGCGGCCCCTCATCGAACAGCCTCCGGACAATCCTAATCATCCACCAGCGATGCAGCAAGAGGGCATGCTTCACAGGCTGGAGAACAGACAGCTGTTCCTTCTGGTTTTCCCCTGTCCTAGTCCTCTGCCACTGTTTTTTTGGGTCTTCTAGCCAGTGGCAGAAGGCCTGGGACAGGCCACTCATGCCTGAGTTTGTTCACTTAGGCTCGGTCTTCCAGAATGGCATGGAGGCGGTTGGAGATAGACTGGAAAGTGGATTCTCCTATGTGAACATACTTTTTCAGGAAGTCAACCAACGCCTTGACCGCCTGGACGCCGACCTTCAGAGACCGGCACAACATTTCTTTAATGCTATAGAGCGGGGCATGTCGGAAAACCTTACACCTGATCTCCAGCTGAAAGTGATGCAAACCTGCCATGCTGCTTATGTTCAGGCTGTGCAGCAGATCCGGCACTTCCAGCAGCCACACATGGCATTTTAGGCTGTTCCACCACTAACCAGCTTCACCACGATGCTGAGTCCTGCTGCACACCTGCCTCAAGCCACCACCATGCCAAGTCCTGCTGCACACCTGCCTCAAGTCACCACCATGCTGAGTCCTGCTGCACGCCATTCTACCTCCACCACCATACCGAGTCCTGCTGCATGCCAGTCTACCTCCACCACCATGCCGAGTCCTGCTGCACGTCAGTCTAACTCCACCACCATGCCGAGTCCTGCTGCACGCCAGTCTACCTCCACCACCATGCCGAGTCCTGCTGCACGCCAGTCTATCTCCACCACCATGCCGAGTCCTGCTGCACGCCAGCCTCAAGCCGCCACTCCCACCCTCCCAAAGAAAAAAAGAAGCAAACAGAAGGCCAGTACCAGTTCAGCACAGCAACCCAAGAAGAAGACTAGGACCATCAAACGTACCACCAAAACTGTCCTACCACCTCCACCCTCACCTACAAATGTGTCTCTGCATTCTAATTTGTCTCTCCCATCCAAAAATGTCTCTCCCTTCCCATGCTTCTACTCCTAATGTGTCTACTCCCATCCCTGACCTCCCAGACCCCACAGATTTTGTAGGCCCTTCCCCTGGAACCCCTTCATCATCCACACATGGTAGCCAATCATCCCAGCTCCACACCCCCCATGTCCATAATAATTGTCATATACTGTAATTGAAAATGTAGAGAAGATAGGAATCTGCGGAACAGAAAATGGGAAAAAAAATTAAGTACATGGCTTTTAGAACAATAATATTAAAGGGAACCTGTCACCCCCAAAATCGAAGATGAGCTAAGCCCACCGACATCAAGGGCTTATCTACAGCATTCTGTAATGCTGTAGATAAGCCCCCGATGTTTCCTAAAAGATGAAAAAAATAGGTTAGATTATACTCACCCAGGGGCGGTCCCGCTGTGGTCCGGTCCGATGGGCGTCGCCATCCGGTCCAGCGCCTCCCATCTTCTTACGATGACGTCCTCTTGTATTCACGCTGCGGCTCCGGCACAGGCGTACTTTGTCTGCCCTGTTGAGGGCAGCGCAAAGTACTGCAGTGCGCATGCGCCGGGAAAGGTCAGAGAGGCCCGGCGCCTGCACACTGCAGTACTTTGCTCTGCCCTCAACAGGGCAGACAAAGTAAGCCTGCGCTGGAGCCCCAGTGTGAAGACAAGAAGAGGACGTCATCCTATGAAGATAGGAGGGATCAGACCACGACGCCCATCGGATTGGACCGCCCACCCAGGTGAGTATAATCTAACCTCTTTTTCTCATCTTTCAAGATACATCAGGGGCTTATCTACAGCATTACAGAGTGCTGTAGATAAGCTCCTGATGCTAGTGGGCTTAGCTCATCTTCGATTTTGGGGGTGACAGGTTCCCTTTAATGTCAGGTGTTTCTTTTTCAAAATTACATACCTTAGGGTCATCAACAGATGCTCTACGTAGCTGTGTGTCCGGCCTGGTGATGGATCCTCAGACACGTAGCAGCAATTCATCAAAGCACTGTTCCGACATCCTGGTGTAGTCGAAAAACTTCTGAGGGTTTGCACGCAGCTAGGTGTACAAGGAATGGTAGGCTCCGTGGCTCTCTCTGACTTGTCAAGGAATTTCTCCTGGAAAAGCATTGTCCTATCGAACGCATGCACATAAAATCCGCAAAAGCATGCAAAAACACATGCACACGCAGCGTTTTTTTGGCGTCATGCGTAAGATGATGCGGATAAAAAATGCTGCGTTTGCATGCGTTTTGGCATGCGTTTGCACATGCAGATGATCCGCTGCGCACATATATGCAAGTGTGAACTTAGCCTTAATTCATTGTCACTCTCACCCAGAAGGTTTATCAATGAATGACGGTATGTGTAGGAATTGCTGTAGTTGTTCCCCATAGTTGTGGCTGTTGAAATTTGGGGAGAATTGTTCAGCATTCAACATACAGACAGAATTTGGGAGTCGTACAATGCATCAATAATTTGTCATCATCGTCCTGTCTTTGCTACGACATTTGGTGCTGTGGTGTCTTGAATACAATATCTATTTTACGTCTCGCCATGTGTCAGGTATTAAGTAGGTGACTGTAATAGGTTGCATCCGGGTGCAGATTTGGAGGGCGCCCCATGCCCGAGATACCTATGGAACTGGTGGACCTCAGCTGATGTCACTTGTAAGCAATTTGGTAACTCCGGCAACTTGGCAGCAGCATGGTAACGCATGGCAGGAGAGTTTGTCTGTGGCAGCTGACAGCAACATAGAATCCTGCCGCCTTGAATGTACTGTTAGAATTTTATTAAAAATGAAAATGTTCGGGGTTTCAAGCTTGGTTGCCCAGCGTAAACTTTCTGGGGTGGCATTTTATGTTAAGCTAATGGGTTGGGGTGATGTCACTAAAGGATTTTTGATAAAACAAGCCCTGAAAGGTTGTAGAAAGGAACACATTCGAACCGTGTCCCGTCTGCCGCTTTCATAAAGTTTGCTGTCACAACTAGTAGCAGCTACTTGTAGTGACTTCTCTTCGGACTATGAGGTGGTTTTGTTTTTAGTCGCTTTCAGTTCAGGATTCTTTTGGTGCTTTGCGCTGAATTAGCCCACCCTTCCAAATCAACACCTGGTGGGTTGTTGCGTGAGGATGTGAGCATTGGTAGTGGTTCGGTCCGGATTTGTATCCAGCGTTCTAAGACAGACATCTATGGCTGGATGGATTCCATTACACAAGACCCAGGGACGGGTTTGCCCCGTTTGCTCTTTCACCAGATTTCTTTCAGTTAGACAAGATGGAGAGTTTTTTCTAACTCATTCAAATGGCTCTCAGTTGACCCAACACCAATTTTGGGCGGTTTTCGTCCAGTGCCTAGTCTCTTTAGGTATTCAATCACAGGAATTTGGCACCCATTTTTTCATATCATGGTGCCTACAGAAGCTGCTGGGGCAGGTTTACCTGAATTGAAAGTTTTGGGTATCGGTCGCTGGCGTTCTGCATTCTTTGCAGGATATATCCAACCCGATTTGATATAATCTTGTTTTTTTCTTTTCATACAGTCATGGCCAAAAGTATTGACACCCCTGCAATTCTGTCAGAAAATACTCAGTTTCTTCCTGAAAATGATTGCAATCACAAATTCTTTGGTATTATTATCTTCGTTTAGTTTGTCTTAAATGAAAAAACACAAAAAGAATTGTCCTAAAGCCAAATTGGATATAATTCCACACCAAACATAAAAAAGGGGGTGGACAAAAGTATTGGCACCGTTCGAAAAATCATGTGATGCTTCCATAATTTGTGTAATTAACAGCACCTGTAACTTACCTGTGGCACCTAACAGGTGTTGGCAATAACTAAATCACACTTGCAGCCAGTTGACATGGATTAAAGTTGACTCAACCGCTGTCCTTTGTCCTTGTGTGTACCACATTGAGCATGGAGAAAAGAAAGAAGACCAAAGAACTGTCTGAGGACTTGAGAAACCAAATTGTGAGGAAGCATGAGCAATCTCAAGGCTACAAGTCCATCTCCAAAGACCTGAATGTTCCTGTGTCTACCGTGCGCAGTGTCATCAAGAAGTTTAAAGCCCATGGCACTGTGGCTAACCTCCCTAGATGTGGACGGAAAAGAAAAATTGACAAGAGATTTCAACGCAAGATTGTGCGGATGTTGGATAAAGAACCTCGACTAAAATCCAAACAAGTTCAAGCTGCCCTGCAGTCCGAGGGTACAACAGTGTCAACCCGTACTATCCGTCGGCGTCTGAATGAAAAGGGACTGTATGGTAGGAGACCCAGGAAGACCCCACTTCTTACCCCAAGACATAAAAAAGCCAGGCTGGAGTTTGCCAAAACTTACCTGAAAAAGCCTAAAACACATTGGAAGAATGTTCTCTGGTCAGATGAGACAAAAGTAGAGCTTTTTGGGCAAAGGCATCAACATAGAGTTTACAGGAGAAAAAAAGAGGCATTCAAAGAAAAGAACACGGTCCCTACAGTCAAACATGGCAGAGGTTCCCTGATGTTTTGGGGTTGCTTTGCTGCCTCTGGCACTGGACTGTTTGACCGTGTGCATGGCATTATGAAGTCTGAAGACTACCAACAAATTTTGCAGCATAATGTAGGGCCCAGTGTGAGAAAGCTGGGTCTCCCTCAGAGGTCATGGGTCTTCCAGCAGGATAATGACCCAAAACACATTTCAAAAAGCACTAGAAAATGGTTTGAGAGAAAGCACTGGAGACTTCTAAGGTGGCCAGCAATGAGTCCAGACCTGAATCCCATAGAACACCTGTGGAGAGATCTAAAAATTTGCAGTTTGGAGAAGGCACCCTTCAAATATCAGGGACCTGGAGCAGTTTGCCAAATAAAAATGGTCTAAAATCCCAGCAGAGCATTGTAAGAAACTCAATGATGGTTACCGGAAGCGGTTGGTCGCAGTTATTTTGGCTAAAGGTTGTGCAACCAAGTATTAGGCTGAGGGTGCCAATACTTTTGTCTGGCCCATTTTTGGAGTTTTGTGTGAAATGATCAATGTTTTGCTTTTTGCTTCATTCTCTTTTGTGTTTTTTCATTTAAGACAAATTAAATGAAGATAATAATACCAAAGAATTTGTGTTTGCAATCATCTTTCTGACATTGGTATTAATATTGTCCTTTCCGGTATTCAGGAAAGGGTCGAACAGGCCATGTTTTTGCTGTTTGGGGGCAGAGCACTGTGTAGGGACACAAGTGCTCCTCCATGGCTGTGTGTGAGAAGACTGATCAGTGGTGATCGAGCTGCAAAGGCGCACATACTTGTCTGGAGTCAGACGGACGGCATATCGCTTCCCAACTTCTCGGTTTAATAATGGTTGATACACCTTAATACGGCTATTGTTGGTGTAAATAAATGCTGTGACTGACCTTCATCCAGCAAAAAGGTTTTGGTTTGTCTGGCCTAGTTATTTCTGATAGGTATAAGGAGAGGTGAATATAAGGGGAATGGAGTGTTGGTACATTTGAGGTGGTGGGTCGCCATTTAATATGGTTCCTTGCATGTCAGTAGTCTACTTGAGATCAGACAATTCTCACTCTGCGAAGCGAGCACTGCCAATCAGAAGCGGGGGAAAGCTCTCGGCTTGGAAAATGAGGGGGCGTAATGGCGCTCCGAACTGTTGTTGTGGTCAGTGGTGTACTGAAGACGCCTAATTTCCATGCCAATTAAAAGTATTTTCCAAGGCAGCGTACCAGTGCTAGTATAATTTTTATGGGGGTTAATTTGCCTATACCACTGCATAGAAAGTTTAAAATTGATTTTGGGGGATGACAGACTTCCTTTACGACAGGAACCAGGTTAACAGTTAAACAAATGCAATCTTTGCTTACTTGTCTTCAATCAGGCCTGCTGCTCTGCATTAGTTCCCTCTGCTCCACTGATTATGGAACAGTTTTTCTTTATCCTCTGTGCCCCTTTATCCTCGATAATAAAGGAGCACATTTTCCCTTCAGCCAACTTGACGTGTACCACAAGACATCTCTGTGAGTGTTTGCCTTTTCTGATCTAGCCAATCAAAACACGGCTGCGCCCACAGACAAGTTCTCTGGTATACGCCCACTTGACTTAAGGGCAAATTTGCATCTTCATTACTGGGGGGCATAACTCTATAACTGAGGAGCACAGAAGAAAAAGAAAAACTGTTCCAGAATCAGCTTATCAGCAGTATTTGGAGGTGGTACTAAGTTTACATTTAAAAAATCCAGTGAAAGGTCCCCTTTAAGTGAAATGTAGCACAGTTTACTTTGCGTTATCTCGCCGTCTTCTGCTATCTTTTTTCAGACAGGTAATTGATGCCTCGTTATTAGTAATCTGCACATTTTATTCGACTGCTTGGAGAATAAAATTGACAGATGGCGCTTGATGGGGAGTAAAATGGCGATGATGAAACTTTTAAAGGGCATCAGTAACGGTGAAACATTTTCTGATTCAATGTTACATAAAACATTATCTTCTGCATATATTATGTCTCCAGGAACGATGCCTTAAAGGGGAAATCCAATAATGATGATCTTTTGATAGCTACACATGGGAAGCTGGGACTACATGTAACAGATGAGGGTTTGTTACAATTGTATCATACTTCAGCAGCCCAAATAACATGTTACAATGTATCATGCAGGTAAAATGTATCAGTCTGAAGTCCCCACTGTAGCTTACCAAGGATTGTCTTAGTTGGATCTTCTTGGCTCTGGAGTGTTCCCTTTCAATGACCGCAAGTAGAGATCTTGAAAATGGTAAGGAAATAAAAGATTCATAACCTTTCAATACCGAATAATTAGATGTTATTTCGAAAGGACCAGGAAACCTTAAGTAGCTGAAGAGATGACACCCTCACTAAAGACGTATTCTATTTGATCTCTCGGAGACTCGGTATGGACGTGACAGGACGGATTTACTTTGAGGTAAGATGTCCATATTCCAAGGAGTTAAAACAGATGGCAATTTTATGCCGGAAAAGTACTGCAATAGTGTGGGGAGCGTAAAAAGGGTTAATGGCACTGATTTTGATTCAGAGGTGAAATATAAATAGCGAAGTGGACGATTAAGTATAAATTACGAGTCACGGAACAACTGTTGGCCGTCTGGGGATGAGACACGAGGTAAAGGTCTCCTGAAATTGGATTTTTTTTTTCTCGAGCAACATATTGTGTTCTTGAGAAAAGATGAATCTTTTGTAAGTCATGAAGAGACCTCATCTCCATAATTGTTTTCTTAAATTGTGTCCTGATTGAAAATCACTTCAGTGACAGTTAAAGAAAACAATGATACCTTCCGCCTAATAGCTCAAGTTAAATGTTTTTCTGTATTGCAATCAGGTAATTATGCAAATTAGGAAGTAGAAACAAAATATGCTGATTGACGAGACCGTTCCTAATTAAAGATGAGCGCAAGCAGGCAGGCATGCAGCACGCGACTCACCTCATTCCGGATCACACACAGGAGCACAGCCGCACACGCAGACCGCCATCGCTCCAGAGAACTTCTGGAAACCTTCAAGACAATCTGCTACAGGTCTGGCATATTGTCTGCCATGATGTCAGCAAGCAGAAACGTGTAATGTTGGGACGGTACAATGTTATGTGAGCATGGTATGGCACTACATGGCACTATTGTGCCAGCACGGTTTCACCATATTATGCGGGCACTGTATGGCACGAATGAAAAGGTACTGGATGTTTACTATAGTAATGTTACCACTACAAATTTGGGAAGGATTTTACACTGTTGCATGAAAAATATTTAGAATTGATAGTCCTCAGTGGTTGACACCATTTAATGGCTAACTGAAAAGATGGTAACTAATTGCAAGCTTTCGAGACTACACAGGTCTCTTCCTCAGGCAGGAATGAAGAGACCTGAGTAGTCTCGAAAGCTTGCAATATGTTACCATCTTTTCAGTTAGCCATTAAATGGTGCCAACCACTGAGGACTCTCAAATTTTAATATTTTTCTATCTATTGGCTAACATGGTAAAAAGATATATAATTTACACGATTATATGTGCACAGTATGTCACCATCATGTGTACAACTTACAGAATTATTTTGATAATATTATAAGTACAATGCTCAATACAATTCCAAGGTCAGTACAATTAAGGAGGTAGCGCGTGGCTGTTAAAGAGTGGTAATGGCTGAATAAGGCTATGTTCCCACGATGAGTTTTTGGTGAGATTTTGATGTTGCAGATTTTCTGGATCATTCCTAAACCCATTAAGAAAAATAGGTTACTTGCATTTTTTCAAAAATATGCAGCATAAAAAAAATCACCAAAAACGCGTTGTGGGAACGTAGAGCCATCGTCTGCTGGGAAACGCACAGCCGCCATCGTCTGCTGGGAAAGATGGGGGCGCAGCTACTGAACCTTCGATAAAGACAGGAGTCAACATTTGGTGTCAAAAAGGCTGACAATCTGCAGAGAAAACCGCAATGAAAACAGCACCAAAACTGTTCCAAAACCGCACCTGCGTTTTCTACCAAGAGCTGCAGATTTAGTGCAGAAAAATCCGCAGGCAAATCTGCAACGTGTGCACATACCCTTAAAGTCTGTGGTGCTATTCACATTGCCTTTTTTGTTGGCTATGTGTTCATGGGGACATGTTCACTTTTGATCGGAGTCATGGATCAAAATTACCCATACAAATCTATAGGTCTGTGAAAAGCACGGATATCACACAGATGGCATCAGTGTACAATCCTTGTGCAGTCCACAGTTAACATGGTAATGGATAGGAGAAGATTTATAATTTACGTAGTTATTTTTTTCATACAAGAAAATCATTGATGAATCACTCATGGTAAAAACTGACCAAACACTGATGAAAATCAAATGAAAAAATTGATGAAACTTGGACTGAATGTTTCCGTATGTGAATAATCATTGACATCTGAATGATGCTTTATGGTTTTTTTGTTTTCATTTGGATACTGTTATGAGGTCAGTATCTGGCACAACAGTTATTTCGGGTACCATATGTCATGGTTATCAGACAAGATGTTCACAAATATGCAGAACTATATTTAGTCTCTGTATAGCCTTTAGTAAAAAAAAGCAGTGGGTGTAGGGGTCACTTGTGGATAATTAGTACATTATACCCCAATATATCTCAGCATTTACACCAAGAACTAAGATCTATTTTCTTTTTGTTGCATTTGTGACCCAGCTGATACCTATACATTTCCCAGTACTGCAGGACAGCTTCGGTGCATTGAATGACCAAAATGCGCTTATGTCCTAACCAAACCCTGCTGTACTTTTAGCAGCTTAGGTCTTGGATGCATTTATTTCCCCTTCCCTTGCTAATTTTAGTGTGATTATTTGTAAACTGTCATAGCCATATATTGAGTGGCAATTTTATTGCCGATTTGCCCCTTCCCCCTTGGAGCAACCCACCACAAATGGATGTAAAACCACTTATTTGTATGAGTTGTTAAAGTCGAGTGAAGCCACCATCTGACATACCTATATATCAGAGCTGAGCTCAATGGTATGGCAGAGACCAGTGGATACATATCGTGCTAGTTGTAGTTCTCGTTAGGCATCCATACAGCTGGGTTTTGGTGGCAACTAAAGCAAGCTGCACTGTATAAACCAAGGAAAACATTGAACTGCTCCAGTTTTGTCACTTGACTTCTATCACCAAACTCTTTTGGTAACATAGAAAAGAAAGTGAGAAGAGGTCAAAGGTCATCATGGTCAAAGGTTTAAGCACTAAAAAGAACATATAAAAGTGTAAACAAAGGTGGCGCAAAGTGTCACCGTTATAAGTAATCCAGCAGCACTACCAACAGACTTCCACTTCTAAGTCTGTAAAAAAAATGCAAAACGTATAGATATGTATATATACAATAGTGATATATACTGGTAGGCGCTAGGAAAATAACGGAGAATGGTAAAAGAAATAAATAAAATATTCACACAATAGAAAAAGAAAGAGAAATCTTATAAAAAAGTGTCCCAGTCTCAGTCTTTAACTAAAACAATGGTCGCTGACAGGATGACAATATATTCGTTTGACACAGGCAATAGTAGTTCAGAGCACTCAGCAGTAGTTCCTACCTGTACCATAGGATAAGAAGTCTTGAGCGCTCCCGTTGACAAAAAGTCCTTCAGCGGACATAGAAAGTCTGATCCAGTGGCTGCCCCGGCCGGCGGCAAGCCACAAAGCAGCTGGTCTCCGGGAGGAGACGAAGATCCTGAAGAGCCGACGCCGCGTGTGTAAGCGGCAGTGCGTGCCGGCTGTGCGCAGGACCTGGGTGACGTAACGAGTCACGTGACCGTAACCCCCGGTGACCAGACAAGTGAGTACGGAGTGCGAATGGGGCCAAACAACCGACGCGTTTCGGAGACGCCTGTCTCCTTCCTCAGGGTTGGTCCCTGCCCCGTACTCATGGTTCTATATATAGCTATTGATCTTGTCCACTGATTTATTGAAAACCAAAAAGTTCAGCACACATGTTGAGTCCTCTCGGTGCAATAGTGTCCAGCATAAAGATCCATTTCGTCTCTGCACGAGACATTGCTTTGATAAAATCGCCACCTCTCCAATGGTGGCGTACCACTGCAATCCCAGTCACTTTCATCCCTTGCACTATACCGCCATGATATTCCACAAAATGTTGGGAGAGTGGATGTCCCAAAAATTTATTTTTTACATTACGAATATGCTCATTTATCCTGATTTTTAACGCTCTCTTTGTTCTCCCCACGTAGAATTTTCCACATGGGCATTCTATAACATAAATTACCCCAGTGGTGGAGCATGTGATAACGTCCCTAATTTGGAAGGTTTTATTTCCTTTTTTAATGTCGGTGCATTTAGACATAATAGTTTCTTTGCATGCCATACATTTGTGACAAGGAAAAAAACCTTTTAATTTCACATGTGTAAGGGACGTTTGAACCATGGGTAATTTATTTTGAACTGTGGGAGCAACTAAATTTCCCAAATTCTGGCCTTTTTTAAAAACAAAACGCGGTTCATTACTAATAATGTCTCCCAATATTTTATCATTTTTTAAAAGGTGCCAGTGTTTGCTGACTATTCTGCGGAAAAAATATGAATTTGCATTATATTTAGTAATGATGGGAATGGATTCCAGGGTGGCTTTGGACTTAGGGGTAGAATTGATCAGTTCCTGTCTTGGTTTGCTCCTGGCCTTTTTTTTGGATTCCTCTAGCCTTGTTACATCGTAACCTTTTTCCAGGAATTTACTAGTAAGGATATGTGATTCTGCCTCAAAATCCTGGGGCCTAGAACAATTTCGATGGATCCTAATGAACTGACTGTCCGGAATGTTCAATAACCACCCTGGAAGATGGCAGCTATCAAGAGGGATGTAGCTATTAGTATCTGTGGACTTTACAAAGGTACATGTGTGTATTTTTGAATCTTCAATAAAGATTCTTAAATCTAAAAAATTAATTTCCAAAGAACTGGTGGTAGAAGTAAAATTTAAAAAATACTGATTTTTATTAATGTCCGTTAAAAACTGTTTCAAGGTATCTTCACCACCAGACCAGATAAAAACAATATCGTCTATAAAATGCCGCCAGAGGACCAGGTTCGAGCGCAGCACCCCCCCTGGATAGATAAAATGCTCCTCCCAACTGCCCACATAGAGGTTGGCGTAACTGGGCGCGAACCTGGTCCCCATGGCGGTACCCCATTGCTGGGAGTAGTAGTCCTCCTTGTATAAAAAATAATTATGAGTTAAAATGAACAACATAAGTTCGCCTAAAAATTCTGTTTGTTCTGGAGGGACTTTAGACAGTTTATTTAAAAAATAAGTAGCAGCTTCACAACCCTTCAGATGATCAATAACCGTGTACAGTGAGGTTATGTCGAGGGTACCCATAATGTACCCCTCGTGCCATTCAACCTCTTGAAGGAGTGATAGAATGTGCGTACTGTCCTTCAAATGTGATGGAAGGAGTGGAACAATAGGCTGTAGGTGTGAGTCTACCAATTTGGACATGTTTGCCGTTAGGCACTGGATACCGGAGACAATGGGTCTACCGGGAGGGTTGGCGGGGTCCTTATGTATTTTAGGAAGGTAATAAAATACCGCCAAACGGGGAGGGCCATAGTTCATAAATTCAAATTCTGATTTGTTAATAAAGCCCAAATCCAGGCCTTTTCTAGTCAAAATTTTCATTTCTCTAGTGTAGTTCTTAGTAGGATCTCCATTTAATTTTTTATAAGTCCGAGGGTCACTTAATAAACGTAGGGCTTCTTTGTGATAAGATTCCTGGTCCAAAATAACCACCCCACCCCCCTTATCGGCTGGACGGATGACCAGTCCCTTATTCTGTTGTAAAGAGGTTATAGCTAATTTTTCTTTTTTAGTGAGATTAAATTTGAATTTATTACATTTTCTATCACTAATATTTCTAACCTCATCTATTACCATTGACTGGAAGGTCTCCATCTGTGGGGAATATTCATTTAATGGATGGAATTTAGATTTATTTTTAAGATGAGTATGAATATATATATCCTCCTGAGTGGTTTTTATATTAGTGGTAGGGGGGTTCTTTATATAGTACCTTTGAATGGCCAGTTTACGCATAAACATCTTAATCCCAATGTAGGCCTCAAATTTATTGAACCCACTGGCTGGAGCATATTTAAGACCTTTATGTAAAAGGGACAACTCTTCCTGCCCAAGGTATGTCTTACTCAAATTAAAAATAGTGGGCATCTTGATATTCGCCGGTTCTAGTTTCCTTTTCTTTTTGGCGAGTTTCCCTCCTCTACATCCCCTTTTCCTTGTTTTTTTCCGGTTACACAGAAAAAAGGATGTTTAATATTATTTTTGGTACTATTTTTAGGATTATTAATAGTGGTAGTCTTCCTACTAGTTTGATTAGAGTGGCTCAAGGCTTTTAGAGGTCTACCTTCTATCAATATGGGTGATCTTTGGAGTGATAGGAAAGATAGAATTTCTAACATTCAAAGATTTTTTAATCTATCTCAATATACGCATGCTGAGGATCCTGATAAGGAGGATATTTCTCATATTAGAGAATCACTTAAGACTTTGGAACAATTACTTTTGAAAGAGATGCGTGATATGTGGGAAGTTGCCACATTGGAAAGGTACATCTCTTATGACTGCATCCCCAGAGGCCTGAAGGTCTACAAGGCACTCTCAGGGGATATTGGAGATCCAGAGACATTGGTAGAGTGGAATAATATGTTCAGAGCTTTCTCTAAACAAGCGGTTGAATTTATCATCGACAAAAGAAGAAAACAGCTTATGAGTAGCAAAAATTCTATTTCGAAACTATTTGAGACTATCAGACCTTATTGAAAACATCCAGAGATAGAAAAAATTTCAAATAGTATTCGAATTAGAATCAAAGGAAAAGAACAGGAAATTATAGAAAGGAAAAAGAAAAAATTTGGAAGGGACGCGGTCCCAGTGTGTACATTTAGAGACAGTTCACATAATGAATCAGTCTTTGAGACCATAGATCAGGTGGAGGGAAGCTCTTTTGAAGCTAGTTTCATCTCTGAAAATTTCTCCATACATCCCACTACTCCTTCTCCACCACGCATAGCGGTTGCGGAAGTGGATCATAATACCGCTAGTAACCTCAACTCCCCCATGGGTAATCAGGGAGGGAACCATCCATCTCCTAATATCTCTCCCTCCACCTCTACGGCTATTCATAATCGTTTTCAAACTCTACTAGAGGTCCCCCAATCACCAACTGTATATACACAGAATCCCATGTCTAATATGGGTAAAATAGCTAAAAAAGGTAGACCTCTAAAAGCCTTGAGCCACTCTAATCAAACTAGTAGGAAGACTACCACTATTAATAATCCTAAAAATAGTACCAAAAATAATATTAAACATCCTTTTTTCTGTGTAACCGGAAAAAAACAAGGAAAAGGGGATGTAGAGGAGGGAAACTCGCCAAAAAGAAAAGGAAACTAGAACCGGCGAATATCAAGATGCCCACTATTTTTAATTTGAGTAAGACACATCTTGGGCAGGAAGAGTTGTCCCTTTTACATAAAGGTCTTAAATATGCTCCAGCCAGTGGGTTCAATAAATTTGAGGCCTATATTGGGATTAAGATGTTTATGCGTAAACTGGCCATTCAAAGGTACTATATAAAGAACCCCCCTACCACTAATATAAAAACCACTCAGGAGGATATATATATTCATACTAATCTTAAAAATAAATCTAAATTCCATCCATTAAATGAATATTCCCCACAGATGGAGACCTTCCAGTCAATGGTAATAGATGAGGTTAGAAATATTAGTGATAGAAAATGTAATAAATTCAAATTTAATCTCACTAAAAAAGAAAAATTAGCTATAACCTCTTTACAACAGAATAAGGGACTGGTCATCCGTCCAGCCGATAAGGGGGGTGGGGTGGTTATTTTGGACCAGGAATCTTATCACAAAGAAGCCCTACGTTTATTAAGTGACCCTCGGACTTATAAAAAATTAAATGGAGATCCTACTAAGAACTACACTAGAGAAATGAAAATTTTGACTAGAAAAGGCCTGGATTTGGGCTTTATTAACAAATCAGAATTTGAATTTATGAACTATGGCCCTCCCCGTTTGGCGGTATTTTATTACCTTCCTAAAATACATAAGGACCCCGCCAACCCTCCCGGTAGACCCATTGTCTCCGGTATCCAGTGCCTAACGGCAAACATGTCCAAATTGGTAGACTCACACCTACAGCCTATTGTTCCACTCCTTCCATCACATTTGAAGGACAGTACGCACATTCTATCACTCCTTCAAGAGGTTGAATGGCACGAGGGGTACATTATGGGTACCCTCGACATAACCTCACTGTACACGGTTATTGATCATCTGAAGGGTTGTGAAGCTGCTACTTATTTTTTAAATAAACTGTCTAAAGTCCCTCCGGAACAAACAGAATTTTTAGGCGAACTTATGTTGTTCATTTTAACTCATAATTATTTTTTATACAAGGAGGACTACTACTCCCAGCAATGGGGTACCGCCATGGGGACCAGGTTCGCGCCCAGTTACGCCAACCTCTATGTGGGCAGTTGGGAGGAGCATTTTATCTATCCAGGGGGGGTGCTGCGCTCGAACCTGGTCCTCTGGCGGCGTTTTATAGACGATATTGTTTTTATCTGGTCTGGTGGTGAAGATACCTTGAAACAGTTTTTAACGGACATTAATAAAAATCAGTATTTTTTAAATTTTACTTCTACCACCAGTTCTTTGGAAATTAATTTTTTAGATTTAAGAATCTTTATTGAAGATTCAAAAATACACACATGTACCTTTGTAAAGTCCACAGATACTAATAGCTACATCCCTCTTGATAGCTGCCATCTTCCAGGGTGGTTATTGAACATTCCGGACAGTCAGTTCATTAGGATCCATCGAAATTGTTCTAGGCCCCAGGATTTTGAGGCAGAATCACATATCCTTACTAGTAAATTCCTGGAAAAAGGTTACGATGTAACAAGGCTAGAGGAATCCAAAAAAAAGGCCAGGAGCAAACCAAGACAGGAACTGATCAATTCTACCCCTAAGTCCAAAGCCACCCTGGAATCCATTCCCATCATTACTAAATATAATGCAAATTCATATTTTTTCCGCAGAATAGTCAGCAAACACTGGCACCTTTTAAAAAATGATAAAATATTGGGAGACATTATTAGTAATGAACCGCGTTTTGTTTTTAAAAAAGGCCAGAATTTGGGAAATTTAGTTGCTCCCACAGTTCAAAATAAATTACCCATGGTTCAAACGTCCCTTACACATGTGAAATTAAAAGGTTTTTTTCCTTGTCACAAATGTATGGCATGCAAAGAAACTATTATGTCTAAATGCACCGACATTAAAAAAGGAAATAAAACCTTCCAAATTAGGGACGTTATCACATGCTCCACCACTGGGGTAATTTATGTTATAGAATGCCCATGTGGAAAATTCTACGTGGGGAGAACAAAGAGAGCGTTAAAAATCAGGATAAATGAGCATATTCGTAATGTAAAAAATAAATTTTTGGGACATCCACTCTCCCAACATTTTGTGGAATATCATGGCGGTATAGTGCAAGGGATGAAAGTGACTGGGATTGCAGTGGTACGCCACCATTGGAGAGGTGGCGATTTTATCAAAGCAATGTCTCGTGCAGAGACGAAATGGATCTTTATGCTGGACACTATTGCACTGAGAGGACTCAACATGTGTGCTGAACTTTTTGGTTTTCAATAAATCAGTGGACAAGATCAATAGCTATATATAGAACCATGAGTACGGGGCAGGGACCAACCCTGAGGAAGGAGACAGGCGTCTCCGAAACGCGTCGGTTGTTTGGCCCCATTCGCACTCCGTACTCACTTGTCTGGTCACCGGGGGTTACGGTCACGTGACTCGTTACGTCACCCAGGTCCTGCGCACAGCCGGCACGCACTGCCGCTTACACACGCGGCGTCGGCTCTTCAGGATCTTCGTCTCCTCCCGGAGACCAGCTGCTTTGTGGCTTGCCGCCGGCCGGGGCAGCCACTGGATCAGACTTTCTATGTCCGCTGAAGGACTTTTTGTCAACGGGAGCGCTCAAGACTTCTTATCCTATGGTACAGGTAGGAACTACTGCTGAGTGCTCTGAACTACTATTGCCTGTGTCAAACGAATATATTGTCATCCTGTCAGCGACCATTGTTTTAGTTAAAGACTGAGACTGGGACACTTTTTTATAAGATTTCTCTTTCTTTTTCTATTGTGTGAATATTTTATTTATTTCTTTTACCATTCTCCGTTATTTTCCTAGCGCCTACCAGTATATATCACTATTGTATATATACATATCTATACGTTTTACTAAAAAGAACATCTCTTCTTAAAATTTAGACTTTGCCCATGAAGGAAACTGATATTTAAACCACTCGAAAAGACCACCTCTTTGAGATAATCATCCACCTATCTAGACCAGGTTTCTTGGGACAGATTTATCATTTTCACTATCTATTATGCATGTTTTTTTCCGGAGAACACCCCTCTCTTAAAAGACCACATTTCAATGCAATTTTGGGAGATTGTTTCAAAGAGATTTCACTGTATTTGGTCAAAGTATCCCAGTATTTTGTCAGTCCTACTGTTTCTACTATCAAGTATCAAACATAATGTTCTTCTACTTACCATTACTGAGGCTTCAGAGCAGGTGGAGTCTAAACACTTATCTAATGTCTATTAGCATGTTTTACCTTGATAGGTGCACTTAGCTTGGGTGTGATCAATAGGTTGTCAACCAGCATTGCTCACTACACAGATCTGTGTGATTGGCATTAGAGATCATACAATCTTTGGAAATTCAACTTTGAAACGTTCATCACATTTTTCTCAAATATTTAATTCTGAAGCAAATCAATTTGCTGCAAATTGCAATTCTGCAAATTCTCCAATTGTCCTGAAAAGACATGGGTGATCACTCTGATGTCTCATCGGACTGTGTGCATCCCCTTTTAAGCTTTTAACACAAACACAGCCTCAGGGTATGTGCACACGTAGACAGGAGCTCTGTAGATTTTTCCACAGCGGATTTTAGAAATCCGCAGGTAAAAGGCACTGTGTTTTACCTGTGGATTTACTGCAGATTTACTGCGGTTTTAATGCGGAATTTTTGCGGATTCCACCTGCGATTTTACACCTGCGGATTCCTATAGAGGAGCAGGTGTAAACCGCAGCAGAATCCGCACAAAGAATTGACATGCTGCAGAATGTAACCCGCAGCGTTTATGTGCATTTTTTTCCGCAGCATGAGCACTGCGGATTGCGTTTTCCATAGGTTTACATTGCACTGTAAATGCATGGAAAGCTGCTGCGGACCCGCAGCTGCAGATCCACTGCAGATCCGTAGCAAAATCCACAACGTGTGCACATAGCCTCTGAGATTTCAAAGTCACCTCAACATAGAAACGGAGGGTACTTTTGATTTTTTAATTAAAAAAGGCGAAAAATTAGTCATTATGATGATAAAGTAAACCATTCTGTACAAAATTCTTAATCAAACTGATAGTGTCACTGTCAGCGGTAACATTATCCTGCTGTGACTGAGATGAGTGATATGTCATATATTTCTTAATGCCTTCTGCTTGCTGCCCGCTAATACATTTGACAGAGGGAAAGGAAGCCAATTGCAATCTGCGTGTGGTAGTGCTACTGACCAGACGGCTCATAGCAGTCGAGGTAGTGGTTCTGCTTTTATATCATATTGTTCATTGCCACTTTTATCATACAAGTTGTACAAGACTATAATTAACTTTTGACAATCTTTTCAATCTCAAAGTATTCAACCCTTGTGTGAAGGGTGGGGAGAGTTAATAGCAGCTTACACTCCTCCTGAAACCATGTGTAGCTTAAACAGGACACCTCGCTCAGCAGGTGGCCCAGCCTTCTCAGCTTCAAAAAATAAATCCACACCCCCACCGGCTTAGCTAGTATCCAACTGCTTTGTTCACACAGCTAGGATTTCATATGGAGAATATTGACTTATCTTACTCCTAGCCACATATAGGTTATATTTTCAAAATCTCTGGAACGGGCTGAACAAAATATGACAGCAGGCCACTTATTAAGGTTGACATGTATGGATTTCAAATTGGACTAGTAAAACAGGTGTGCAAAAACAGAAATGCACTAATGTTAGGTTATGTTCACATTGTTTTTTTCAGTTCAAAGAATCATAGAATGTTAGAGTTGGAAAAGACCTCAAGGGTCATCGTGTCCAATCCCCTGCTCAATGCAGCACAGTATTCTCTAAACCATCTCAGACAGATGTCCAGATGTCCAGCCACTGTTTGAAGACTTCCATTGAAGGAGAACTCACCACCTCTTGTGGCAGCCTGTTCTACTCATTGATCACCCTCACTGTCAAAAAGATTTTTCTAACATCTAATCTGTCTTCTCCCTTTCAGTTTGATTCCATTGCTTCTTGTGTTTCCATGTGCAAAAAGGAATAATAATGATCCTTCTATACTGTGACATCCCTTCAGATATTTGTAGACAGCTATTAAGTCTCCTCTTAGCCTTTTTTTTGCAAGCTAAACATTCCCAGATACTTTAACCGTTCCTCATAGAACATACTCTGAAGTCCGCTCACCATCCTGGTAGCTCCTCTCTGAACTTGCTCCTGTTTTTCAATGTGTTTTTCAAAATTAAATTAATGTATTTTTTAAAAATGTTGATTAAAAAACAGTTATTTAAGAGGTAACCGCTTCAAGAAATTTCCAGCACTTTTTCTACTTTTTTTTGTACTGAAGCATTTTTGGTAATGTTTCTAGAAGCATTTTGTTAACGTTTTCTTATGCATTGTCTACAAAGTTTGTTTTTTCACTATTTTTGGGGCAATTTTCTGAATGTTTTAAAATTCATTAAGTAATGAATAAATGGTAGAGGTTTTTGAAGAGTAAATGCTTACTAAATGCTCAAAAAGATGCACAGCCATCTTCTGTGTGTTTGTTTAACCTCTCAACTGACTGTAGTAAAGTATGAATAGCCGAAAATGCCTGAAGAATGGTCTGCTAATTTCAGATTTTTTTCCTGTGACTTGCTGCTGGTTTCTAGTGCATTAAGAAAGGGAAAAAATGATGTGTAATTGCACAACTCTCAACTATCACAAAATACAATGGATTTTTTTTGATCATTCATTCATAGCTGTAACAGCCATAACTTTTTCATTTTTTCAATCACATCCACTTTGCTTGGACAGTTAAACGCAACAGAATTTCTGTGCGAAAAAAAGTAGCAGAAAAAACGCAACATTTACACTATATGAGAGAGTATCCTAACTGCCAAAGCAAAAAATAGTTTTCATGAAAATTTCTAGCCACTGTGCGTTTTAAGACGTTGTTCTACTGTGCAGTTTTGGTCATTTTTCTCTATAAGCTTCTGGGGAGCCCCCCAAAAAATGCACATAAAAAAGCACTAAAAACGATGCTACAAATCTGCACCAAAAATACATTAAAGGCATAAAAATCCTGTAGAAAAATGAATAAACAGAGAAGATTGTTATTGCGTAGGTATGCACACCTGGAAATGTGCAGAACTAATGCAGCATTTATGCTAAGTGAGAACACAGCTTCAGTAAGTCTTCTTCAGTCTTTTTTTAATTCTATTTACCAATCACCAAAAATAATTTGTTCATTGTATTGTATGGCTTGTTATTAGTGATGACCAAGTGTGCTTGTTACTCGGGTTTTCCGATCATGCTCGGGTGTTCTCCGAGTATTTTGGGCGTGCTCGGAGATTTAGTTTGTGTCGCTGCAGCTGCATGATTTGTGGCTGTTAGACAACCTGAATATATGCAGGGATTACCTGTTTGTTAGGGAATCCCCACATGTATTCAGGCTGTCTAGCAGCCGCAAATCATGCACCTGCGGAGACACACGCATATCCTACAAGCACGCCCAAGATACTCAGAGACCAGTTGAGCATGCTTGGAAAACCCGAGTAACGAGCACACTCGCTCATCACTAGTTGTTATGATTACAGTTGCTATGATTACATCAAATAAGTTTTGCTGACTTGAGAGTCCTCCATATAGTATACTGCACTCCCCATAGTCCTACATATAGAATGCACTTGTCACTGCCTTACCATGACAGAGAGATGGAATCCACTTGTCACTGCCTTACCATGACAGAGCAATGCCAGAAGACTGCAGAGTCTGATTTCCTACACTCCTACACTCATTAGAAGAACTTCACCATCATATTAAATGATGCAGGCTTCTGCTAGCAGTGCAGGGGTTAAGCTGTTCAGTTTAGTGCTACTAGAGATTCCCAGGGCTGATGGTCTCAGCTGTTCAGTGTTGTCCACTCCCATCTCCCATATATACTCGCCTCTTGCTATAAAAGATACCAGTGTTAGTTTCATGTGGTTTGGCTCTGGAGGTGGAGGAGTTGGTTGTTTGAGGAGGCGTTAGGAGTGTTTATCTAAAGACTGCTGTTGGTTATTCAGTTGTGTGCAAAACCCTCATCTTCTCCTACATGACTTTTCCTTCCTTAACTCCCCAGTGTTACACTCTGTTGTTTGTGAGTGCATATTTGTGTAACTTGTATTGTATTATATATTTGTGTGACTTGTATTTTCCTTTATTCTTGTACGTATTCCCTTGTTGGTCCGGTTTGTGTATCAACATACACTTCTACTCCCTATTTCACTGTGTGGCGGAGGGAACAAATTAAGGGTGGATTCAGGAGCTCAGAAATATACATGGCCCCAGCATCTTCACCATTAAAAGTAATGGGGGACACTGTTGTGAATTCTGCTCTTGGTAGTGCTGCGGTAGTTGGATCGCAGCATTTATCAGGTGTATCCATTTTTTTGCAATTTGGGCTGGGCTATTTAAGTCCTGCTTTATCCTTTAGTCAGTGCCAGTTGTCCATTGTTTTTGGAGGATTCACATCCTACCTGGTCTCTCCTGTTCTGCTGTTCTTTTCATCAAAGATAAGTTCTGGCTTTGTTTTTGCTGTCCACCTGCTGTGGACCTTATAGTTCTGTGCATTTTCATGTTTTGTCTTGTCCAGCTTTGTCTGTGAAGGATGTTTTTGCTAACCGTCGTCAGTGTGTTGGTTCCCAGCTTCGGGTTGGGGATTTGGTCTGGTTGTCTTCCCGTCATGTTCTTATGCAGGTTTCTTCCCCTAAGTTCAAGCCTCGGTTTATTGGTCCTTATAGGATTTCTGAGATTATCAATACGGTGTCTTTTCGTTTGGCCCTCCCAGTCTCTTTTTCCATCCATAATGTGTTCCATAGATCTTTGTTGTGGAAGTATGTGGTGCCCGTTGTTCCCTCTGTTGATCCTCCGGCCCCGGTGTTGATTGATGGGGAGTTGGAGTATGTGGTTGAGAAGATTTTGGATTCTCATTTTTCGAGGCGGAAGCTTCACTATCTGGTCAAATGGAAGGGTTATGGCCAGGAGGATAATTCTTGGGTTGTTGCCTCCGATGTTCATGCTGACGATTTGGTTCGTGCCTTTCATTTGGCTTGCCCTGATCGGCCTGGGGGCTCTGGTGAGGGTTCGGTGACCCCTCCTCAAGGGGGGGGGGTACTGTTGTGAATTCTGCTCTTGGGCTCCCTCCGGTGGTTATGAGTGGTAGTGCTGCGGTAGTTGGATCGCAGCATTTATCAGGTGTATCCATTTTTTGCAATTTGGGCTGGGCTATTTAAGTTCTGCTTTATCCTTTAGTCAGTGCCAGTTGTCCATTGTTTTTGGAGGATTCACATCCTACCTGGTCTCTCCTGTTCTGCTGTTCTTTTCATCAAAGATAAGTTCTGGCTTTGTTTTTGCTGTCCACCTGCTGTGGACCTTATAGTTCTGTGCATTTTCATGTTTTGTCTTGTCCAGCTTTGTCTGTGAAGGATTTTTTGCAGCCAAGATGTGTCTCTGGAGATGCAAATATACCCTCCATGTCTTTAGTCAGATGTTGTGTTTTGTATTTTCTGTGGTGGATATTTTCTAGTGTTTTAATACTGACCACATAGTACTCTGTCCTATTCTTCCTTTTTAGCTAGTATGGCCTCCTATGCTAAATCCTGATTTCATGTCTGCGTATGTTATTTCCCTCTCCTTTCACAGTCAATATTTGTGGGGGGCTGTCTATCCTTTGGGGATTTTCTCTGAGGCAAGATAGTTTTCCCGTTTCTGTCTTTAGGGGTAGTTAGTTCTTAGGCTGTGTCGAGGGGTCTAGGGAGTGTTAGGTACCCCCCACGGCTACTTCTAGTTGCGCTGCTAAGTTCAGGGTTTGCGGTCAGTACAGGTACCACCTTCTCCAGAGTACATCTCATGCTGCTCCTAGGCCACCAGATCATAACAGGACACTCCTCATAGTCCTTCATATAGTATAATACACTCCCCATAGTCCTCCATATAAGATAATGCACCCCATAGTCCTCCGCATAGTATAGAGCACTCCCCATAGTTCTCCATACAGTAAAATACTCACGATAGTTTTCCATACAATACTCTGGCCATCTCAATGTTCTCACTGATTAAAAAAAAATACAATACTCAACTTTCCTCCTCATTCTCCTGCTGCTTAGGTCTCTGTAGTGAGTTTTTTGAATGCCTGCACATCTCAGCTCAGTTGAAGCTATATAGTGACACCATCTCGCTCGCTGTATTGAGACATCAGTCGCCAAGGAATAACGATGGGGGAGAAAGTGATCATTGTTTTCAGCTCCCTTCTGACATCTCATTACATTATTTGTCTTTTTCTATTTTTCAAAAGTTAGGAGGTATGCCTGTCCTACCCTTGTTTTATATCACTGGCAGTGGGACCTGTCTGCATGTTCCAGTATATTGGTATTGTAACAAGGTATTCATAAGAATGGCTTATTTTTCTGTGATATATCTATTATGGTATACAGAAAACTTAGAATGGACAGAGCTGTTTCTTACTTCCAAACGTCCCCGATCCAGCAGGAATGTCAAATTTGGGGAGCTGTACCAGGATGTCGGGGGTATGTACCGACATCAGGTGTACCTATGTCTTAAGGTTAAAGATTCAGCTGAATATAATTGTGGAGGAAAGAGCCAAAAGGTCCTTCTGTACTGCTCAGGTCCCTTGGCAGAGAACCAGGGCATAGGTAATGTGGGTTTGTGTATATATGTATTTATTGATTTAGTAGGGCTATGTGTGTATGTGTTTATTAATATAGCAGAGCTATGCATATATTAACGTACAGAGCTGTGTGTGAACATGTGTATTGATGTGGCAGAGCTGTGTGTGTATTGATGTAGCAGATCTTTGCGTATTGATGTAACAAAGCTGTGTGTATTAATATAGCAATATATAAATGTAGCAGAGCTGTGTGTATGCGTTTGTATTAAGGTAACAGAACTGTGTTTGAATGTGTTTGTATTAATGTAGGAGAGCTGGGTGTTTCCAGGTGTGTATTGATGTAGCAAACCTGTGTGTGTGTATAATTGTGTATTGATGTAGCAGAGCTGTGGGTGTATGAGTGTGTATTGACGTAGCAGTGCTGTTCGTGTGTATGATTGTGTATTGATGTAGTAGAGCTGTGTGTGTATATGTTTTTATTGATGAAGCTGAGTATGTATGAATAAAGCAGAGCTGTGTGTGTACACCGTGTGGGGCATTCTACCTGGGGTTTAATATTCTGGACCCCAAATGTCAGTGTCATTGCCCTGTACCCCAAATGTCAGTGTCACTGTCCTGTACCCCAAATGTCAGTGTTATTGCCCTGTACCCCAAATGTCAGTGTTATTGGCCTGTACCCCTAGTGTCAGTGTTGTTGCCCTGTACCCCAAGTGTCAGTGTCATTGGCCTGTACCCCAAGTGTCTGTGTCATTGTTCTGCACCTCAAGTGTCTGTTTCATTGTCCTGTACCCAAAGTGTCTGTGTCATTGGCCTGCACCCTAAGTGTCAGTGTCATTGCCCTGTACCCAAAGTGTCTGTGCCATTGTTCTGCACCCCAAGTGTCTGTGTCATTATTCTGCACCCCAAATGTCAGTGTCGTTCTGTTGCCCAAGTGTCAGTGTCATTGGCCTGTACCCCCAATCTCAGTGTGTCACTGTTCTGAAAGTCTATGATTCCAACCATGTTCTGGGAGGAGATTATCTTCTGGCCTAAGTTTTATTGTCATTTAAACAGGTTCTCACTAGCAAGTGAAGTTCAACTCCCAGGTTCATGGATTCTGTAATTAAAGGGTTATTTCCTCCATACGTGGGTAAGATAAGATTTCACACCATGTTACGCTGAGTAGGAGATTCATCATATTGGGAGTTATTTTCGGCACTTTGATGAATCAGTCGTTATAGAGCCTCACAGCGTGAAGTCTTTTTACCTCATGTGAGAAAAATTGGTTAATATGTCGTACTGTAACGGACCCGACTTGCCCCAGTGCTGGACGAATGTGATAAATGTACTCTGAGGGGGCATAAACAAAAGAACAGGTTTATAATCCTCCATCTTGGCTGTATACAGAGTGTTTGCTCCACATTGTGAACCTCAAGAAGCAAGCAAAAAAACTTTAAATACAAAAAGGTTTTAAAAAAGGGATAAAAAAGGATATCGTAGGCAAATTAGCAAATTTCAGAAAATGTTTTGCCCTCTAAGAGCTCATACTCACATGCGAGAAACTCAAATGAGTCTCGCACCTCAACACCAGGCACTCAGATCGGAGCGTGCGGCTACATGTATTGCTATGCGGCCGCACGCTCCACTCCTGAGTGCCGGTTGCAGTGCCGGGTATTGACGTGCCAGACTCATCCGAGTTTCTCGCATGTGAGTATGAGCCCTAACAGTTGTAGTATAACATTTAAGAGCATCCAATGCCAGATTACTAGGGGAATATAATAATTGAGAAGGGGTTCTTCGAGTAGTGGACAACTCCTTTACAGGTCAGGTGCACAGCTCTATGTTTAATGGTACCCCTGCAGATACCAAAAAAATGGTCAGATACTGGCACAGTGTGGCCCAGACCATCGTGAAAACTTCTTCCAGCCAGTCTCTGCACACCAAGGCCCCAATTCATTATTTGCAGGGGTATTATTTTACTTTACTTTTTTTGGTCTTCTATTAGTTGCTGTATTTGGCACCAAATTCATCAAACTGATGGATGTGATTCACGAATTTGGTGCAAAGTCAAAAATTGCATTTACAATTTTGCACCAAAATATTGGTGTACTAAAAAATACACCAGGGTCAGGACTGGAGGGAAGTTGCACTAAATTTAGCAACTTTTTATAAAGTTGCAATTGATGAATCAGGACTCAGGAGAAAATATTTGAAATCACAAAACTCCACCCACAAAGTGGAAAACGAAAAAAAAAAAACAGGTGAGCACATATAAAGTAAACTTCCAAAAGGGTGCAAATAGAATAATGAATTGGGTGGAAACAAAGAAAAGACGTAACACACACAAAACTAGGCAAACAAACAGTCTCAATGGCGATGAAGAAACAAGGTCCAACTCTGCATCTTGCTGCAACTCCCATTGCCATTCTCATTGCCCAATTCAGAGTAATAGTGCCCCCTTTGTTCCTCCACATTTAATATTTCCCCATTTGTCCCCGACACTAAGTAATGCTTTTTTATTTCCCTACACAGTTAAAATGACCATTAAATGTGCACAGCAATGTAATAATGCCCTCTTTGTTCCCCACAGCAATAACGACTCTCACTTATAATAATTTTTTGAGCTTCCACATGTAATATTACCCCCATTTGTCCCTGACGCAAAGTGATTGTTGCCCCTTTGTTTCCTTACACAGAAAAAATGCCCCCTATGTGTGCACAACAATGTAATAATGCCACCTTTGTGCCACACAGCAATAATGCTCTCTTATAATTATATAACCCGGACCTTTAGGAGAGTTATGCATGGTTTTACCAGGCCATACAGTATTATAACCCACCTACTAAAGGGTTAAGCTTGGAGGGAAGTTTTCCGTCCAACATTTTCCAGTATTTTTTGATAACAGGGATTGGTGGAAGTGGTTAGCCTGTCAGAGGCATGTCACTGGGCGAGGTATAGCTTTTCCCCCAGCGACGGCAATTGATAGGGCAATCTATTATTAAATAAAGGAGAGCTGGGGGGATAAGAAGAGGCAGAGATGAAGGGGGGTTGTCATTTTCCATCACTGCTAGATGGAAGTGCTGCCCTCCCTGCCTTAATTTTTTGCTTTGTAACGGGCCGGGGGTAAGTCGTTCAGGAAACTGAATGGACGTCAGGTTTTGGATATGGTTAACGGGCTTGAGCTTTTGCTGAGCTGCGTTTTGTTATAAGTTTAAAGTTTGGTATGTGAATTTTGAATGAAGGTCGTGGCCAAATAATTCCAACAAATCAACTTGTCTTGTGTACTAATTAAATATTATATGATTGTGAATAATAAAAAATGTTGTTTTATTTGCAGGAATTGGCTGTGTAATGCCATAATTCTTCTTTGTGCCTCCAAAGGAAAAATTCTGTTCTCTGCCCCCTACAAAGTAATAGTGCCCCGAGAAGTAATAATACTATCTTTGTGCCCCACATGCTAGTAGATGTGTATAATATAGCACAAAGTTTAATTTCTCTACAGTACTTAATGTGTATACTGTTCTATGTATGGCACAGTGTCGGCGCATATATATATATATATATATATATATACACATATATATATATATATATATATATATATATATATACTTCAGTATTATGTGTATGATGTATAGGTTATAGTTTGCATGCATAGCACTATATATGGTTTATGTTTCACGTCATGGAAATTATAGGCCAGTAAGTCTAACCTCTATTGTTGGTAAAATATTTGAAGGGTTTCTGAAGGATGTTATTCTGGATTATCTCAATGAGAATAACTGTTTAACTCCATATCAGCATGGGTTTATGAGAAATCGCTCCTGTCAAACCAATCTAATCAGTTTTTATGAAGAGGTAAGCTATAGGCTGGACGACGGTGAGTCATTGGACGTGGTATATCTCGATTTTTCCAAAGCGTTTGATACCGTGCCGCACAAGAGGTTGGTACACAAAATGAGAATGCTTGGTCTGGGGGAAAATGTGTGTAAATGGGTTAGTAACTGGCTTAGTGATAGAAAGCAGAGGGTGGTTATAAATGGTATAGTCTGTAACTGGGTCGCTGTGACCAGTGGGGTACCGCAGGGGTCGGTATTGGGACCTGTTCTCTTCAACATATTCATTAATGATCTGGTAGAAGGTTTACACAGTAAAATATTGATATTTGCAGATGATACAAAACTATGTAAAGCAGTTAATACAAGAGAAGATAGTATTCTGCTACAGATGGATCTGGCTAATTTGGAAACTTGGGCTGAAAGGTGGCAGATGAGGTTTAACAATGATAAATGTAAGGTTATACACATGGGAAGAAGGAATCAATATCACCATTACACACTGAACGGGAAACCACTGGGTAAATCTGACAGGGAGAAGGACTTGGGGATCCTAGTTAATGATAAACTTACCTGGAGCAGCCAGTGCCAGGCAGCAGCTGCCAAGGCAAACAGGATCATAGGGTGCATTAAAAGAGGTCTGGATACACATGATGAGAGCATTATACTGCCTCTGTACAAATCCCTAGTTAGACCGCACATGGAGTACTGTGTCCAGTTTTGGGCACCGGTGCTCAGGAAGGATATAATGGAACTAGAGAGAGTACAAAGGAGGGCAACAAAATTAATAAAGGGGATGGGAGAACTACAATACCCAGATAGATTAGCGAAATTAGGATTATTTAGTCTAGAAAAAAGACGACTGAGGGGCGATCTAATAACCATGTATAAGTATATAAGGGGACATTACAAATATCTCGCTGAGGATCTGTTTATACCAAGGAAGGTGACGGGCACAAGGGGGCATTCTTTGCGTCTGGAGGATAGAAGGTTTTTCCACCAACATAGAAGAGGATTCTTTACTGTTAGGGCAGTGAGAATCTATTCTATTATGTTACTATGTTACTATGTTATCGTGTATAGTTATGTGCACTTATGCATAGTGTAGCGCGTATAAATCCCCTGATGGTAGATGTATGGCGGCTCTATGTGTGGTCTATAAGACAGATAACCGTATGGGGCTTGTTGTCTCCCGCTCTACACAGATATCATTCATTCCTCCTCGTGTTTGCACTCATTGGCATCTTGTATTCTCCACACGGGAAGACTGACTCTTACAGTTATACCTAAGCAATGGGCAACACTTTTGTAGAATTCGAGGACATCTCCTTCTCTGCACATGTCCCTAGCAGCAGGGTGAGGACTGATCAAGAATGGACAGCAAAGGTTTGGATTCTGCCTGAATTCTGGTCTCGATGTGATGAAATGTCAGATATTTGGTCGTGTTTCCCACCTGATGATTCATCTCTTATCTGCACATTTATTGTGTCTTCACAGCAAAAATAAATATTACTCCTGTCGCCTGTGCGCCCCTCTCAATGCCGACTGATAACCGCGTCACACTGTTTGGAACGACTTTGTTGTTGAGGTACCCACATGTGAGGTCCCAGTTCACATCCTTGGAGTATTTCATCACTTTCCATTGCAATGAATGACCTTTATTTTGTCCGACCTAATAGTATGCATCCAATATAAGCCCAAAATGTAAGCCAGGACCTCGGCTTCTCACCACGGAATGGCCAATGCTGACATACTGACATATCATCACAGAGTAAAACCAATATACATCAAAACCTCCACAAAGGTTTGGTGAAATGTTCTACTGGCAGATTTTCAGTTCCCTGATGCCCTATGTGTATATTGGCTCTAGTTGCCATTAATCACTCCAGATCTGATTATTTCTCTCAACATTGCTTCCCCAGACTTCTATGTGACCCCACAGACCACTTGCCCCTGATACATGACTCCTATATAGGGGGTTTGCCACCTGTGAGGTGGTATTGTGGTAAGTGTAGTTGGGGCAAATAAATAAATTTCCAATTGGGTTTCATTAAAACTTTTGCACCATTTGGCTTTTACTGGCTCATTGTTTCCATATACTTTTAACTTTCCTGTGGTCATAAATCACCCAAGAGGAGCAAAAAACAAAAAAAACAGATGAAAGAGGTACAAACTCTCCTTCAGACTGTCATAGCTGACAGACTGACAGATTCTCAGTTAATTACTTCTGCTGCCAGCAATGGACAATGCCACACAAAGGCTGTAGTGGGCAAAGAGTTTTAAAACTTTTAATAATACACAATTGAAAAAATGAAGTTTAGGAAACCATTCGCCACTATAGTGTTAAATACTGAGAAAAGACGACAGCAATGGAGCTCCTGCAAAGAAAAAAATTACGGGACAGCTGTCAGTGAAGCCGCTTCAGGAAAAAGATTGCCAGCGGTTTCACCTAGAAAAATTCTGCGGGTCCACTGGCAGAATGAAGGTATCATGGGCACATACCCTTAGAAAGAGAATTTGGTGGTTATATTTTACTTACTACCAGGGGCAGGTTTTTAGAAAATAAGAACCTGTCTAAAAAGCAAAATAGTCCTTTGTCATTTTTTTTAGGCAGTTTCCATGATTACAGCCGATATAATAACACCATATAATGCCAAAAACAATACTGCCATATACAGTACCACATATTGCCATATAGCTTACACATAATACTGCGATTAAATTCTAAAATAATAGCACCATACACCGCTAATTACTGGGTGGCTTTACTTTGCTACCAGGAGTCCAAAACTCTGGAGCATCTTAGGAATGCAAGTTTGGGGGCATTTTCAAAGGTTGCTACCCCTAAAGGTATCTTGCTCACTAAGCTTGTATGGGCATTATGTGCTTATAGTATATAAACAGTGTTGGACTGGGGAGTAACCAACTTCAGGACCCCACTTCTCAGCTACATGCAAATGTGACATTATCCTCAATCACAAATTTATATAACAATGGACTGGGTAAATTGGTAAATGAATAAGATTCTGCTATTCAAGTATATTGTACCAAGTACTGTTCATATAAGAAGATGGTGGTCCATTCCTGCACAGGGGCCCACCGGTGGATTCTCCTGTTCTCCTGTTGGCCAGTCCAAGCCTGTATATAAATTACGTAAACAATTATGTGACACAGATATGCCACCATCATCAGTACTTCTCAATCTGCCCTTGGCCCTACTAAAAAGTCAAAATACAATATAACCCACATAATCTTCAACTAGAAATTAGCATTTCTAGGGCACAGTATAGGGATGTTCATTAATAAGGAAATCCAGATTTGCCACTTACTTTAGCAGTTTATATGGCGGTATTCTGGGTTCAAGGACACAGACCCGTCATGACAAGCAGAGGAAGTGCAGGAAATACGATCTGTTTAATTAAAGCCATGCAATGTGCCGTACACATATATAACCCTGTACATAAAATATTACTGCTGCTACCACGCGCTTCATTTTCTGCACTGGGAAACCTTGTGCGAACCGACCGGCTGACATGTTAATGTTCACAAACCAAGAGGGACAAATGTAATTGAGGGACTGTCACGCTGGCCGGCGTCTACATGATAACAGCTCTTCTTACATTACGTCTTCCCATCATGGATCAGGATGTGGGAGACACTGAACTACACAAAGAGAGGAACTAAAATATAGAAGAAAGTGAAGAACAAAGGCATGACTCCTGGATGAGTGATCTGGTAAGGCCTCTTTCACACTTCCGTCTAAGTAGTCCGTCGAGATACGTCATTTTTTGAGAAAAGAGGATCCTGCAAAAAAATCCTGCATTTTCTCATAGACTTGTATTAGCGACATATCACGATGGATGGCCACACGTCCGTCGTGCACTGGATCCTGCGGAATTTGACGACCTGTCTTTTCCAAAAAACGTTCCATGAAACATTTTTTGTCTGCAGTGGAAAAACGTTCCCCGACGCCTCCTGCAGCATACGTCGTTCCACAGAATGGGAGCCTATGGACACTGGATCCATGCGCACACTGTGAAGCGCAGGAATCCAGTGACGGATGCAGTTTTTACTTCTGAGCATGCCAGGAAGCATATTCCAACCGGGGAAAAGTCTCTCTCTCCCTCTCTCTCCCTCTCTCTTCCCGGAAATTTCTCCATTCAAATTCAGGCAACAACATGTGTGATGCATCCATCAAAACACTGGATGCGTTACACATGTTTTTCACTATTTGCACGACGTCCGTCAATACGTCACAGCAATGCATTAAGACGCCCGCCAGCAGACGGAAGTGTGAAAGAGGCCTATGGCCTCTTTCACACTTCCATCTTTTGTCTCGCGTCGAAATCCGTCGATTTTTGAAAATGCAGGATCCTGCATTTTCCTATAGACTTGTATTAGCGACGGATTGTGATGGATGGCCATCCGTTTCATCCGTCGTGCACTGGATCCTTCGGAAAATAGCGGTCCATCATGGCGATAAAACGTTCAGAGAAACGTTTTTTTTCTGCACGTCGGAAAAATCGGTCAGCGACGGGTCCTGCGTTGTCCGTCGTCGGCTATAATGGATCCGTCGCTGACCGTCACACACAGGAATCCAGTGACGTATCACGTTTTTTCCCTCTGAGCATGCCCGGAAGGATTTTCAAGGCAGGGGAAAATCTCTCTCTCTCTCTCTCTCGTCCCCAGAATACCAAATCCCATATCTACAGCGGAAAAGCTCAGCCGACACATCTGTCATAACACTGGATGCATTCCCTCCGTTGTATCACTATTTTATCGACATCCGTCGACACATCTTCCTGATGCATTAGGAGTCGGACTTGACACTGCGGACAGAAGTGTGAAAGAAGCCTAACCAGGAAATATTTACACTATCACATACAGTCATGGACAAAAATTTTGAGAATGAGACAAATATTAATTTTTCCAAAGTCTACTGCTTCATTTTTTCTAATGGCAATTTGCATATACTCCTGAATGTCAGAGTGATCAGGTTAACAGAAATTACTATACTTGCAAAGTCAATATTTGCCCAGAAAATGAACTTTAACCCCCAAAACACATTTCAACATCATTGCAGTCCTGCCTTAAAAGGAGCAGCTAACATCATTTTAGTGATTGATCCATTAACACAGGTGTGGGTGTTGATGAGGACAGGGCTGGCGATCAATCAGTCATGATTAAAGGTACCGTCACACATAACGATTTCTTTAACGATATCGTTGCTTTTTGTGACGTAGCAACGATATAGTTAACGAAATCGTTATGTGTGACAGCGACCAACGATCAGGCCCCTGCTGGGAGATCGTTGGTCGCTGGGGAATGATCAGGACCTTTTTTTTTGGTCGCTGATCACCCGCTGTCATCGCTGAATCGGCGTGTGTGACGCCGATCCAGCGATGTGTTCACTGGTAACCAGGGTAAATATCGGGTTACTAAGCGCAGGGCCGTGCTTAGTAACCCGATATTTACCCTGGTTACCATTGTAAAAGTAAAAGAAAAAAACAGTACATACTCACATTCCGGTGTCTGTCACATCCCTCGCCTTCAGCTTCCCGCACTGACTGTGAGCGCCGGCCGTAAAGCACAGCGGTGACGTCACCGCTGTGCTCTGCTTTACGGCCGGCGCTGACACAGTCAGTGCGGGAAGCTGACGCCGGGGGACGTGACAGACACCGGAATGTGAGTATGTACTGTTTTTATTTTTTTACATTTACAATGGTAACCAGGGTAAACATCGGGTTACTAAGCGCGGCCCTGCACTTAGTAACCCGATGTTTACCCTGGTTACCCGGGGACTTCGGCATCGTTGGTCGCTGGAGAACTGTCTGTGTGACAGCTCTCCAGCGTCCACACAACGACTTACCAACGATCACGGCCAGGTCGTATCGCTGGTCGTGATCGTTGGTAAATCGTTAAGTGTAACGGTACCTTAAGTAAGAATGACATCACTGGACACTTTAAAAGGAGGCTGGTGCTTGGTATCATTGTTTCTCTTCAGTTAACCATGGTTATCTCTAAAGAAACACGTGCAGCCATCATTGCACTGCACAAAAATGGCCTAACAGGGAAGAGTATCGCAGCTCCAAAGATTGCACCTCAGTCAACAATCTATCGCATCATCAAGAACTTCAAGGAGAGAGCTTCCATTGTTGTCAAAAAGGCTCCAGGGCGCCCAAAAAAGACCAGCAAGTGCCAGGACCGTATCTTAAAACTGTTTCAGCTGCGGGATCGGCCTACCAGCAGTGCCGTGCTTGCTCAGGAATGGCAGCAGGCTGGTGTGAGTGCTTCTGCACGCACTGTGAGGCGGAGACTCTTTGAGCAAGGCCTGGTTTCAAGGAGGGCAGTAAAGAAGCCACTTCTCTCCAGAAAAAACATCAGGGACCGACTGATATTCTGCAAAAGTTACAGGGAGTGGACTGCTGAGGACTGGGGCAAAGTCATTTTCTCTGATGAATCCCCTTTTCGATTGTTTGGGACATCTGGAAAACAGCTTATTCGGAGAAGAAGAGGTGAGCGCTACCACCAGTCTTGTCTCATGCCAACTGTAAAGCATCCTGAAACCATTCATGTGTGGGGTTGCTTCTCAGCCAAGGGAATCGGCTCACTCACAGTCTTGCCTAAACACACAGCCATGAATAAACAATGGTACCAGAATGTCCTCCAAGAGCAACTTCTCCCAACCGTCCAAGAGCAGTTTGGTGCCCAACAATGCCTTTTCCAGCATGATGGAGCACCTTGCCATAAAGCAAAGGTGATAACTAAATGGCTCATGGAACAAAACATAGAGATTTTGGGTCCATGGCCTGGAAACTCCCCAGATCTTAATCCCATTGAGAACTTGTGGTCAATCATCAAGAGACGGGTGGACAAACAAAAACCAACAAATTCTGGCAAAAATGCAAGCATTGATTATGCAAGAATGGACTGCTATCAGTCAGGATTTGGTCCAGAAGTTGATTGAGAGCATGCCAGGGAGAATTGCAGAGGTCTTGAAGAAGAAGGGTCAACACTGCAAATATTGACTTGCTGCATTAACTCATTCTAACTGTCAATATAACCTATTGGTACTCATAATATGATTGCAAATATACTTCTGTATGTGATATAAACATCAGACAAACACTAATAAAATCCAGAGGGCAGCAGATCATGTGAAAATATAATTTTGGTGTCATTCTCAAATATTTTGGCCATGACTGTACTCTGTAATACATTATTTTCTCCACATTCTGGATGTTGTAACTTTGTTATTATGTTGCTATTGGAAGAATAATTGGAAGATTTTTCAAGGGGCTGTATCTCAGTTTTCTATAAGAGTATATATGGATGAGTGGCAGTGCACTCTTGCAAGCACAGACAAGAGACAATGGTCACCCAGTTTCCAGTATTAGTAATGTTTGTTAAGGATTGGTGGCACCCACAACAATAGTAGCAAGCATGTAGACTTAAGGTACCGTCACACATAACGATATCGTTGCTTTTTGTGATGTAGCAACGATATCGTTAGCGAAATCGTTATGTGTGACAGCGACCAACGATCAGGCCCCTGCTAGGAGATCGTTGGTCGCTGAGGAAAGTCCAGCACTTTATTTCGTCGCTGGATCTCTCGCTGACATCGCTGAATCGGCGTGTGTGACGCCGATCCAGCGATGTCTTCACTGGTAACCAGGGTAAACATCGGGTTACTAAGCGCAGGGCCGCGCTTAGTAACCCGATGTTTACCCTGGTTACCAGCGTAAACGTTAAAAAAACAAACACTACATACTTACCTTCAGCTGTCTGTCCCTGCACTCCTCCTGCATCCTGTGTCAGCGCCGGCCAGCCGGAAAGCACAGTGGTGACGTCACCGCTCTGCTTTCCGGCTGACCGGCGCTGACAGTGCAGAGGAAAGCAGAGCGCCGGAGGACAGACAGCTGAAAGTAAGTATGTAGTGTTTGTTTTTTTAACGTTTACACTGGTAACCATGGTAAACATCGGGTTACTAAGCGCGGCCCTGCGCTTAGTAACCTAATGTTTACCCTGGTTACCGGGGATCTCGGGATCGTTGGTCGCTGGAGAGCTGTCTGTGTGACAGCTCTCCAGCGACCAAACAGTGATGCTGCAGCGATCGACATCGTTGACGGTATCGCTGCAGCGTCGCTTAGTGTGAAGGTACCTTTAGGCAATGTTTTGTAGCCATACTGATCGATTTTAACTATTAAGTAGCTGCAGCTTACCCAATTGCATACAACTCAATGTATTGCTTTGAACTGCAGCTGTTACTAAATAGTAAATAGCATTAAAGGGACTAAAGTTTATTGTATTCCTAAATGTCTGTCTATTTAATATAATCAAATCACTTTTCTAATGTACTTCAGTTAAAACGTCTTTACTGTTCCATTTCTAACTTTGTATAACTGCTAAAATTATTTTTACCTACTTCTGTTTTAATGATATTTTGATTGAGGACCCCCCAGTACATGCTGGGATACTCAAACGAGAAGTCATTAGGCGTCAAAGGCTGTGCCTGGTCACTGCCGCTGCTTTTGTCCCCACCCTCAAAACTAATCATCATCAGTGACCTGTTTCAATGGCTGGTCTATTCCATGGCGTACTGAGTATGTATTGGTTTTCAATTCTGACTAATGCTCAGTATGAGCTCCATTGTCACTGTGCAATATTACTCTCAATGCACAGTGACAATGCGCTCCCTCGCCAGTACTAATGGGAAGTGTCGAGCCAGCAAAAAAGTGCACTGTCAGTGTGCATTATATGGAAAGAACGCAGCAAGCAGGAAAAGCAGACCAGCCCCAACCTTGAAAGTGACGTCTCTTTTGGGGTAGGGGCTGGACTCTTCTAGACGCATTTTCTCTTTTATCTGTATCATCCTCTGTGTGTCCATTTTTATATATCAGGAATTAATAAAATTTACAAGACCAATTGCTGTTTCCTATGTTAACAACTGCAATGCATCTATAAAAATAGGATGCAATATACCACTGATTCATATGGAATCCGATTTTGTTTTGTGCACCCATTGACTTAAATGGGCGAGTCTCATCTAAGATACAGAAGAATATAGTCTATGCTGCAATTTTTTTTCAATATGATATTTAGTCCATGTGAAATAACCTCGGTCCTAATGCTGTTCATTATTTTGGGGGGGCAGCATTCAGATCAAAAATATGGTCGGTGAACATACCCTAAGAGAGAAAGATGCTACATATTGACCTCTTTACCTTCTGGACCCACATACACAGGTGGCACATACATATGGCACGGGATATATTCTAATATAGTCGCCATATGTTACTTAAAAAAATTATTCCCCTCTGGCCGTTTTCCATGGGGAGCGTGGGCACAGCAGACTCTACCAGGAGCCGACGTACCACAATCCATCACCCAAAAGATCATACGAATAAAATAATAATAATAACTCCAGCAAGGGCCGTCTGACGGCGCACAAATCACATTCTTCTGCTTTATGGGTTGGGGTTAATTGTCCTCACTGTTAATAAAGAGGGAAGTAAATAGATGGAGCCTGTGTCAGGAGCCGCTCGTTATAGTGTAATCACTGGGATCTGGGCTCCATCCCCTAGGATAAGGAGCGGCAGCAGATAACGGATGCGGATGGAGCGGACATTGCTTATTTAGGGGACAGGGGTCTGGGCAGTTCTGATCTCAGAGTTTCTGATCCTGTTCTTATTTATTCACGTACCTAATATCTTAACGAATCGTTATCTCGCCATCTCGCCAGGAAGGCAGTTTAATTATTCATAGGAGGTGCGAGGCAACTACAACAAATCAATTTTTTAGCTTGTGACCTGAAATAGTTCTCGCTGCAATGGTAATGTTCTCTATATTCCTTGCAGAAGGCAGGATGTAATTGGATTTGTATAAATTAGGTCAAATGACCAGTGATAATGCAAGAATTACTACCCGTGGCATTCTCAATTTTACCTGTACTTCATGGGTAATATATTTCAATGATTCTTCATTTTCAGGAGTAATAAGAGGATGAAATGGGCTCAACCTCCAGTGCAGAGGAGCAGATAGAGAGGATGAAACTGTATCACTCACGACCTGTCTCCTTTGTTACATTGTGTCCCCAATCCAGGAGACGGCAGCAGAGAGCGGGGAACCGGGGTGACCCTCGACGCGTAACTCGTTGATCCCCAGAACTAGGCAGCTTTTCTCTGATGACCTGCTGGAGCCTCCTAAAAGTACATACATTATAAAGACTAAAACCACCTAAAGAGAAGCTCTTTGTTTAATTATTATTTTAAAACAATTTCTCTTGTTTTGCAATTCAAAGAATCATTACTTATCTGTCCAATTTTCCTCCGATCCAGTCCTGTAGCAAAGACGTCACATCCATCAATCACAGTGAAGATGAATGTTGAGGCCAGTGAATGGCTGCAGCGGTCAAGTGACTGATGAATGTGGCTTCATTGCTGTAGTACCAGGAAGGATGAGGAGGAGGAATAAACAGTTAAAGGAGTTGTCCGGTAAAAATAAGTAATCACCTATGCTAAAGAGGGAGGCTGATTTTTAGTACCCTCCAACCGATCGACATAATGGGGCACTTTTGTCCCTGATAGAATGGAGCGGTAGTGCCCCTGCTCTTTTCATTCCCTATGGGACTGCCGAAAACTGCTGCCAACAGTTCCCATAGGGTATAAATGGAGCAGCAGTTTATTCATTTATTAGGCTTTGTTTATATAGCACTATCATATTCTGCAGCGATTTTCATACATTATCAAAGCTGTTCCCATTGGGGCTCACAATCTAAATTCTTGTGAGGAAACCCACACAAACAGAAAGAACATACAAACTCATTGCAGATGTTGTCCTTGGCGGGATTTGAACCCAGGACCCCAGCGCTGCACAGCTGCAGTGCTAACCACTGAGCCATCGGCAGAAAATTGGAAACGTAGCTCATAGACTGAATTTCCATCAAATTATTTTTATAGTTTTTTTTTTTTAACAATTATTAAATAATAAAAGCAAAAATGTAAAACTAGAGCAAGGTAAATTAAGAAAAAGAATAACAAAATGGAATGAAGATGGGGAGGAGGTTGTAAAGGATGTGAGAAAAGGGATAAAAGAGAAAGGGAAAGAGCAATAAAAGGAAAGTCAACATAAGCTTATTCATGCGGTCTTTTAGCCGTAACAGCTTTATATTATTTTAAAATATTTTTTAATTATTATTTTATGTTGTTATTTTTATTATATAATCATAATTATGTTAATAATTATATCTGGGAACTTTAGGGTGGGTAAGTTTGGAATAAAGGCATTCTTGTTGGAAGGATGAATGTTATTCCATAAAGACAACCTTATCGAATATAAACCGAATTTTCCATGGTGGGGTGAATAATTTTGATAGCAACTGTAGGTGGTGGACACTATGAATGAAATGCTATGACTATTAATGCTCTGTAGTGTCAGTAATGTGTCGGATATTTTGTTTTGCTGCTTTGAGTGGACTGTAATGAACATTTCAATACAGCATGAAAGGGAGCCTGTCACCAGAATCCTGCTGCCCAACCCAGATGTGGCAGGAGTCAGACTCTGGCTGCACGATCACAGCCAGGTATGTATTTCTCTGAAACCTAAAAAAAAGAAAATATGTACATAGTGCATGTAAATAACTAAGTACCCTATGTTAACACTATCTGGATGAAAAAAAGAGTAAAAATCATCCCACCACAACAAGGTGTACTAAATCGAGATGGTCCTATCCTATCTGCAAGCTCATTTCTTTGATTTTGCTGCAGTTTCTTGTATTTTGTACAAACGGGAGCGGCTCCCACTTTTTGAGCTAGGCTTCACATCTATGTAGCTTCCCACTGACAGGTGTCCGAACAATCGGGCTCCTGTCCTGCTCTGTCTTTCTCTACATGGAGGTTGGCTGACTGTTGTGATAGGCAATTCAGTATCACAATGGACATAGCGGTCAGAGCACATACAGTGATCTGACAATAACCCAAAATAATAGAACGAGCTCTGAGACGTGGGAACTCTGCAGACCGCAATCCCTAATCCTCTCCAAACAACACTAGAGGCAGCCGTGGATTCGCCTAACTCTGCCTATGCAACTCGGCACAGCCTGAGAAACTAACTAGCCTGAAGATAGAAAATAAGCCTACCTTGCCTCAGAGAAATACCCCAAAGGAAAAGGCAGCCCCCCACATATAATGACTGTGAGTTAAGATGAAAAGACAAACGTAGTGATGAAATAGATTCAGCAAAGTGAGGCCCGACTTTCTTAACAGAGCGAGGATAGGAAAGATAACTTTGCGGTCTACACAAAACCCTAAAGAAAACCACGCAAAGGGGGCAAAAAGACCCTCCGTACCGAACTAACGGCACGGAGGTACACCCTTTGCGTCCCAGAGCTTCCAGCAAAACAATTAGACAAGCTGGACAGAAAAAATAGCAAACAAATAGCAAAGAAGAACTTAGCTATGCAGAGCAGCAGGCCACAGGAATGATCCAGGGAAAAACAAGTCCAACACTGGAACATAGACAGGAAGCATGGATCAAAGCATTAGGTGGAGTTAAGTAGAGAAGCACCTAACGACCTCACCAGATCACCTGAGGGAGGAAACTCAGAAGCCGCAGTACCACTTTCCTCCACAAACGGAAGCTCCCAGAGAGAATCAGCCGAAGTACCACTTGTGACCACAGGAGGGAGCTCTGCCACAGAATTCACAACAGCTGACCAAGGTAACGTTTTGCTACTAGAGACAGGATAGGACCATTCCAATTGGTTACACTTTATCGCGGTGGGATGGCTTTTACACTTGTTTGATCAAAGTAGTGTTAACTAAGTTCCCTATGTTACCATTCACTTACTACAGGGTATATGTTCTTTTTGGGGGGTTTTCTTTGTTTTTGTCTGTGAAATGGACACAGTGTGAACGTGCTCTTAAACATTGCATATATTCCAACTTCTTTCAAAGAAAACATAGTTTGAAAAGCCAGACAGGAACTTTATAGAACCACCTGTTGGAAGCAGCGATCCTTGGAAGTCACAACTTGTAGTAACTTGTAGGATAAATGCTTACAACAGATGGCGCTATAGAGTTCTAGTTCTCTTCCTGTCTGAAGAGGCAATTTGCATAGTAAAATCTAGAGCACTCTAAGAGAGCAAAAGCACTTCTCAACCCACAGAAGTTGGGGGAAGTTATGCATTGGCAGGGCAGTTTCTTGGTGCTTCAATATTTCAAAATGAACCAAAAATGTGTCCCACTCCTGCCCAAAGTACTATGACGGGATAAATCTGTAGATAAATATGTGATCAGTGTTATGATATGGAGGAGAACACTGAGAATACAAGTCTTTGTCCTCAGCTCAGCAACTTTGCGAATTTCACCCTGTGACACCCAGACATGAAAATAAATGCACTGAAAACTAATTACTATTCAGTCTATTGTAAGTACTTGCATAAACACCTTTGGGTGACAAATTCCTCCTTGCTAGGGTACCGTCACACTATACGATTTACCTACGATCACGACCAGCGATACGACCTGGCCGTGATCGTAGGTAAATCGTAGTGTGGTCGCTGGGGAGCTGTCACACAGACAGCTCTCCAGCGACCAACGATGCCGAGGTCCCCGGGTAACCAGGGTAAACATCGGGTTACTAAGCGCAGGACCGCGCTTAGTAACCCGATGTTTACCCTGGTTACCAGCGTAAAAAAAACCAAACAGCACATACTTACATTCCGGTGTCCGTCAGGTCCCTTGCCGTCTGCTTCCCGCACTGTGACTGCCGGCCGTAAAGTGAAAGCACAGCACAGCGGTGACATCGCTGAGGAGAGCGTTCTGATTATCCATGAGCATGTCCATTGGAAGTCTGTCTTGGTAATATGGTTTTTGATTTATCTGGCTAATTTGTGGCTATAAGATTGATTTGGTATATGCCATTAGTACATAGGATCAGACAGAGTTTAATATATTGGTACTGCTGTATTTTGAGATATATATTAGAGATCATCTCAGTAGTGGACTTATCAGCTTAGGACATTATTTTGACCTTTGAGGGGAAGGTCTGGGGGAGCCTCTCCCATGTGGAGTATTTTCTTGGGTAATTTTTCTATGTTTGTTTTTAAATGCTTTTAATATTTGTATAGTGTGTGGTCTAAGGACTTGTCATTCAATAAAATGTTGATATATCTGACGCTCCCTGGGTCAATGCATGTTTCTTTCTCTGTTTTGTTATGTTGTGTTTCATATATAGGACAGTGATCAGATTCTGAGCAGATCCACAAATTGCAAACAGCACGGTAATCTGGCAATCTGGCTTCCGGTCACACCACTCCACTGAAACTGCCCTAACTAAGGTCACCAATGACCTATTAACCTCGAAGAGCAAGCAATACTACTCTGTCCTCCTCCTCCTGGACCTGTCCTCTGCCTTTGACACAGTGAACTATTCCCTATTATTACAAAGCCTCTCATCCCTTGGCATCACAGACTTGGCCGTATCTTGGATCTCTTCATACCTAACAGACCGGACACTCAACGTCTCTCACTCGCACACCACCTCCTCACCTCGCCCCCTATCTGTCGGAGTCCTGCAAGGTTCAGTCCTAGGGCCCCTGCTCTTCTCTATTATTATTATTATTATACATTTTTATAGTGCCATTTATCCCATGGCGTTTTACATGTGAAAAGGGGGCAAATATAGACAAATACAATAAACATGAGCAAAAAAACAGGCACTAACAGGTACAGAAAGAGGGAGGACCCTGCATGCGAGGGCTCACAGTCTGAAGGGGATGGGTGAGGATACACTAGGAGAGGGTAGAGCTGGACGTGCGGCGATTCAGTAGGTTGAGGATCACTGCAGGCTGTAGATTTGTCGGAAGAGGCGAGTCTTCAGGTTCCTTTTGAAGGTTTCTCTAGTAGGCGAGAGTCTGATGTGTTGGGTAGAGAGTTCCAGAGTATGGGGCAAGCACGGGAAAAGTCTTGGATGTGATTGTGGGAAAAAGAGATAAGAGGGGAGGAGAGAAGGAAATCTTGTGAGGATCGAAGGTTGCGTGTAGGTAAGTACTGGGAGACCATGTCGCAGATGTATGGAGGAGACTGGTTGTGGATGGCTTTGTATGTCATAGTAAGGGTTTTGAACTGTAGCCTCTGGACGCTGGGAAGCCAGTGAAGGGCTTGGTATAGGGGAGAGGCTGGGGAATAGCGGGGAGACAGGTAGATTAGTTGGGCAGCAGAGTGTAGGATGGATTGGAGTGGTGCGAGAGTGCTAGAGGGGAAGCCAAAGAGTAGGAGGTGGCAGTAGTCAAGGCGGGAGATAAGGGCGTGCACTAGTGTTTTTGTGGTTTCGTTGTTGAGGAATGCGCGGATCCTGGAAATATTTGAGTTTGAGACGGCAGAAGGAGGTAAGGGCCTGTATACTTGACTTGAAAGAGAGTTGAGGATCACCCTGAGGCACCGATCATGCGGGACTGCATTTACACATTTGGTCTGGGACAGCTCATAGAATCTCACGGCTTTCAGTATCACCTCTATGCTGATGACATGCAGATCCACATCTCTGGACAAGATATCACCACCCTACTAACCAGAATCCCTCAATGTCTGTCACGTGGAGCCTAGGTAGGCTAAAGCTAATAACCCGGGCCCCTGCGATATCCCTCAGACTAGGGAAACCCTGTCTGTCCCTCTCCCAGAGATTACACTAATGGTGTGCTTGTCTGGGCTGCCAGGCCTGACCCTGACTTCTGTTTCAGTACTAATCTGAAACCTCCACCCTCCACCCAGTGATAATTCCTCACATTAACCCCTACAGAAAGCACAGACAGGGAAAACCAAAAACGCACCACGCCGCAAACACACTCAGGTAAACACTATAATGTGCAAAGGGCAAAACAAAACACAAATATAGGAAGGAGAAATATGACAAAGGATCATACACCACCAGATATGATATTTCCACTCCAAGACCACCACTCCGAACCGAGATCACCAGGCACAAGACACAAGCTATAATCGGCGATGCCCAAAGTTCAGAAGAACTATTTAAAGGCCGTGGGCGTGACCCAGCCTCCAATCCGAGTACCAGCTAGATTAACCCCAGACAACCTAGATAAAATCTAACCGGCGCCACTGAGCGCATAGTGGACGAATGCAGAATTACCGCTGTCTGTCGGATGCCCTTGTGTGAATAGCGTCCGACATGACAGTACCCCGCCTTCTATGAGGGACCCCAGGGCCCTCACAACTTATAGGACCCGGCTTGTCTGGATGACGGTGGTGAAACATACTGACCAGCCGGTCCGCATGAATGTCCGAGGCTGGAACCCAAGACCTCTCCTCAGGCCCATAACCACGCCAGTGTACCAGGTATTGTAAAGTGCGGCGCACTACTCGAGAGTCAACCACCTTGGAGACTTCAAACTCTAAATTGCCATCCACCAAAACTGGAGGTGGCATCGGCGCCGCGTCCACGGAACCCACCACCTTCTTTAATAAAGACCTGTGGAACACATTGTGAATCTTACATGCCGTAGGGAGCTCCAATTGGTAGGCTACCGGGTTAATGATGGCAGTGACCCTAAACGGACCAATAAACCTTGGACCCAATTTAAGGGATGGTATTTTGAGTCTTATGTTTTTTGTGGACAACCACACCTAGTCACCCACACTCAGGTCAGGACCTGGCACACGTCTACTGTCAGCCACACGTTTGTACCTTGCCCCCACGCTCAACAGGCGCTGTTTCACTCTCCTCCAGACTGATGACAGTTGTGCTCCTAACTGGTCCTCCTCCGGGACGCCGGAAGAGCCCCCCTGACTCAAAGTACAAAATTGAGGATGGTGCCCGTAAACACAAAAAAACGGAGACTCCCCAGAAGATTCCTGGTGGTGGTTATTTATGGCAAACTCAGCCAAAGGAAGGAACGCCGACCACTCCTCCTGGTTGTCAGAAACAAAGCAGCGTAAGTACTGCTCCAAATTTTGGTTCATCCACTTGGTCTGACCATTTGACTGAGGATGAAACGCCGAAGAATGTGACAACTTGATCCCCAGCCGTGAGCAAAATGCTTTCCAAAATTTTGCCACAAACTGAGAACCCCTATCAGACACGATGTCAGATGGGACACCATGAAGTCTGACCACCTCCTGCACAAATACCTGAGCCAGTCTTAGCGTTAGGCAACGAAGGTAAGGACACAAAGTGCGACATCTTTGAGAACCGATCAACAATCACCAAGATGACCGTGTTCCCAGCTGAGGAGGGCAAGTCTGTGATAAAATCCATGGAGTTCTCCGTCCACGGCCTACTGGGTACCTTGAGAGGAAGTAGTGTGCCAGCAGGACGGGAGGGGGCGTCTTAGCCCTAGCGCACGTGGTGCATGCTGACACGTATGAGACCACATCCTGTCAGATTTTGGGCCACCAAAACCGACGTGACACCAACTCCAAAGTACCCCTAACCCCTGGGTGGCAAGCCAGGACAGCATCATGATGCTCCGCCAATACCTTTAGGCGAAGATGGAGCGGTACAAATGATTTGTTAATGGGAAGCTCAGGTGGTACCTCCTCCTGGGCCTTGGCAATCTCAGCCTCAACCTCGGTTGTGAGAGCCGAGACCACTACACCCTTTTGGAGGATGGGTACGGGTTCTTCCCGAGGTTCTCCCCCTGGAAAACACCTGGACAAAGCAACCGCTTTAGTGTTCTTAGACCCAGGTCGGTAAGTAACAAAAAAGTTGAACCGCGTGAAAAACAATGTCCAGCGATCCTGCCTGGGGGACAGACGCTTGGCAGACTCCAAATAAAGCAAATTCTTATGGTCAGTAATAACAGAAACCTGGTGAACCGACCCCTCCAAAAAGTGTTGCCATTCCTCAAAGGCCAACTTGATAGCCAACAACTCCCTGTTGCCGATATCGTAGTTACGTTTGGCAGGCGATAGTTTCTTGGAGAAATAGGCGCAAGGACGCAACCCACTCAAGGATGAGCCTTGTGAAAGCACTGCCCCCACACCAACCTCAGACGCATCGACTTCCACAGTAAATGGTTTTGATACGTCCGGCTGCACCAGAATGGGGGCCGAAGCAAAACTGTTCTTAAGAAATTCAAATGCGCGCACAGCAGCCTCAGGCCAGACGGAGAAATTGGTACCCTTTTTCGTCATGTCAGTAAGCGGTTTAGCAATGGTAGAAAAATCTTTGATAAACTTCCTATAGTAGTTAGAAAACTCAGGGAACCGCAGAAGCGCTTTTAGGTTATCAGGCCGTTCCCAACGCAGCACCGCTTGCACCTTAGCGGCTTTTATTTTAAACCCAGAAGCGGACACAATATAACCCAAGAAAGGCAACTCCTGAACCAAAAATACACATTTCTCAAGTTTTGCATAAAGCTTATTCTCTCTGAGAAGCTGTAACACCTGCCTGACATGCTCTAAATGAGTATCACTGTCGCAAGAATATATGAGAATGTCATCAAGGTACACAATAACGAATTTCCCCAAAACATGCAAGAACACATCATTTATGAAATGTTGAAATACTGCAGGCGCGTTTTTCAACCCAAAAGGCATCACCAAATTTTCAAAATGACCCTCTGGAGCAGGGGTGTCAAACTGCATTCCTCGAGGGCTGCAAACAGGTCATGTTTTCAGGATTTCCTTGTACTGCACAGGTGATAATTTAATCACCTACACAAATAATGAGTTGGTGATTAAATTATCACCTGTGCAGTACAAGGAAATCCTGAAAACATGACCTGTTTGCAGCCCTCGAGGAATGCAGTTTGACATCCCTGCTCTTGAGTATTAAAAGCCGTCTTCCACTCATCACCTTGACGGACTCTTATGAGGTTGTACGCCCCCCTGAGGTCAAGCTTGGTAAGCCACTTAGCACCTGCCACCTGGTTGAATAAATCAGGTATCAGTGGCATAGGGTGTTATGATCCGGTGACCTTGGAGCTGCATGAGAACTTTCACTGGAGAAAGTGGCCACCATACTGACCGCAAACCTGAACTTAACACCGCAACTAGAAGTAGCCGTGGAGTGTACCTAACACACCCAGACACCTCGTCACAGCCGGAGGACCAAATACCCCCAAAGATGGAAACCGGAACACTGTCTTGCCTCAGAGAAAATCCCCAAAGGATAGACAGCCCCCCACAAATACCGGCGGCGAGTCGGAGAGGAAAAAACACACACAGGCAGAAAAAACAGGATTTAGCACAGGAGGCCACTCCAGCTAGATAGGACAGGATAGGACAGAGTTCTGTGCGGTCAGTATTAAAACCCTTCAAAAAATCCACAGCAGAATATACAAAAAACTTCCTACATCTACTAAAAGATGTAGGAGCGTAAATCTGCAACTCCAGTGAAACCAACCAGACTGAGAAAACACAGACACAGTCTAATCAGGACAAAAGAAAAACAAACGAACAGCACTGAAAATAAGCACACTGCATGTGTGCCACAGGAAAAGAAACAGACACTTATCTTTGCTGAACTGGCAGATAAGCAGGAGAGGCCAGGCAGAGATCCAACACTTCCAGAGAAACATTGACAACTGGCAGGGGCTAAAGGATCCAGCACACCTAAATATCCCAGTCAGAATTGTAATTATCCGATACACCTGGCCAGGACTGCGAGTCAGAGACAACTGCATTCCCACCAACAACCACTGGAGGGAACCCAAGAGCAGAATTCACAACAATAGGGTATGGATCATGAACCGTAATCTGGTTTAACTCCCTGAAATCCAGACACGGGCGTAGTCCGCCATCTTTCTTCTTAACGAAGAAGAACCCCGCTGCCACCGGCGAGGACAAAGGCCTGATGTGCCCTTTGCTCAAACTTTCAGCAATGTAGTCCTTTAATGCTTGCCTCTCAGGACCAGAGATGTTAAACATCCTTGCTTTCGGCAATTTGGTGGCGATGTGGCAATTCAGAGCAATCCCTCTCTGAAAACACATCCGCGAAATCCAGCAGTGACTCAGGAATGCTCGGAGTCACAGCGGACACACATGTGGCCAGGCAATTCTCCTGGCAGAATTCGCTCCACTGAATTATGTCCTGAGTTTTCCAGTCAATCACCGGGTTGTGCATAGATAACCATGGAAAACCCAAAACCATTTGTGCAGGAAGATTCCTGAGTACCCTACATGTAACCTGCTCGAAATGTAGGACCCCAACGTGGAGTTTCACCTCAGCCACAAACTCAGTAATCTCCCCCTGTGGGAGAGGAGCAGCATTGCTGGTAACCACCCGGATAGGATGAGGCAGTTTTTCGACCGTGAACCCGGGCGTGTGCACAAACTCTGCATCAATGAGATTAGTGGCAGAACCACTATCCACAAAAACAGTGATTGGCAGCTCTCTGCCAGCGATCATAACTTTGGCAGGGAGCATGAATTGAGAAACCACCATTGAGGATATGCATAAGCTCAAATTGGCCTCCTCCACACCCTCTGAGCTTAGTAGTTTTCAGCCATTGCGCTTTTAGCAGAGGACAAGTATTGATCTCCGAGTATTTTGTAGTGCTCTGACATTTAGTTTTCGTGGCCTCAGCTGCATGATTTACGGCTGAAGCCAGCCTGAATACATGTGAGAAATGCCTGTTTGTTAGGGAATTCCCACATGTATTCAGGCTGTCCAGCAGCCTTAACTCATGCAGCTGAGGTAAGGAAAACTATATTCTGAGCACTACAAAATTCTCAGAGATCACCCGAGCATGCTTGGGAAGACCCGAGTAGAATGCTATTCGCTCATCACTACTGGACAGTCATCAGATCATGGGGACCTACTTAACAGGACAGTCATCAGATCTTGAGCGGTTCCATGAACAGTAAAGTGATCAAATAGCAACATCCAAAATCCCCCATCTCTTTCCCTGGGAGCCATGAGATAACTTATTTGCTGAATAGGCCAATTTACCGTCTTAAGAAAGTGACAATTTGTTTTCAAGGTTAACGAGCAAGCCCCTCATGGAATATTTATGTTGCCGGATGGCAGAGTCTTCAGGTCTTTCTGCTCTTTTTTTTCCCCCCTGTAAAGTCTCTTTTTTAATCACAGTGACAAGGACGGCGTCCGTCCAGATAGCGCCCTGATTCATCAGGAATCACAGATGAGTGTTATTAATCAGGAGGCGCTCATTAATTATTATTACACTTTGCTTATGCATTATACAAGAGTTTTATCATTCCTGTGCACGGCCAACAATTTATTCTAGAGAAAGTCACAATATCTTGTCCAAGGATAGTTCTGTCATTGAGGAAACTATCTAAACCCCCCCGCCATAGTTACCCCTCCCCCACAACCGCCCCTGAATTTTTCATTTATAATTTATCATTTGCATACAAAGTAAGGAACAGAAATTGGCAGGCTCATCAGTTTTCAAAATACCAGGGGGACCCCTGTGTGATTAATAGCAGCTTGTGTTATGTGCTTCATAAAAGTGAGGAAGTGAGATTTATTAACCCCTTCAAGTCGCGGCCCTTTTTCATTTTTGCGTTTTCGTTTTTCACTTCCCTCCTTCCCAGAGCCATAACTTTTTTATTTTTCCGTCAATTTGGCCATGTGAGGGCTTATTTTTTGCGGGACAAGTTGTACTTTTGAACGACACCATTGGTTTTACCATGTCTTTTACTAGAAAACGGGAAAAAAATTCCAAGTGCGGTGAAATTGCAAAAAAAGTGCAATCCCACACTTGTTTTTTGTTTGGCTTTTTTGCTAGGTTCACTAAATGCTAAAACTAACCTGCCAATATGATTCTCTAGGTCATTACGAGTTCATAGACACCTAACATGACTAGGTTATTTTTTATCTAAGTGTGAAAAAAAATTCCAAACTTTGCTAAAAAAAAAAAAAAAAAAAAGTGCCATTTTCCGATACCCGTAGCGTCTCCATTTTTCGTCATCTGGGGTCGGGTGAGGGCTTATTTTTTGCGTGCCGAGATGATGTTTTTAATGATACCATTTTTGCGCAGATACGTTCTTTTGATCGCCCGTTATTGCATTTTAATGCAATGTCGCGGCGACCAAAAAAAAAAATTCTGGCGTTTCGGATTTTTTTCTCGCTACGCCGTTTAGCGATCAGGTTAATGCTTTTTTTTAATTGATAGATCGGGCGATTCTGAACACGGCGATACCAAATACGTGTAGGTTTGGCTTTTTTTTTATTGTTTTATTTAGGATGGGGCGAAAGGGGGGTGATTTAAACTTTTATATTTTTTATATTTTTTTCATATTTTTAAAAACATTTTTTTTTTACTTGTGCCATGCTTCAATAGCCTCCATGGGAGGCTAGAAGCTGGCATAGCCTGATCGGCTCTGCTACATAGCAGCGATCATCAGATCGCTGCTATGTAGCAGAAATGCACGTGTGCTGTGAGCGCCGACCACAGGGGGGCGCTCACAGCAGACCTGCATCAGTAACCATAGAGGTCTCAAGGACCTCTATGGTTACCTTCCTGATGCATCGCCGACCCCCGATCATGTGACGGGGGTCGGCGATGACGTCATATCCGGCCGCCCGGCCGGATGCGGTAGTTAAATGCCGCTGTCTGTGTTTGACAGCGGCATTTAACAGGTTAATAGCGGCGGGAGAATAGCGATTTCACCCGCCGCTATTGCGCGAACATGTCAGCTGTACAAAACAGCTGACATGTCGCGACTTTGATGTGGGCTCACCGCCGGAGCCCACATCAAAGGGGGAATCACGGCATGCGCAGTAGATGTACGGCGCATGTCGTGAAGGGGTTAAGGAGCAATTGTTTAGTCTTGGAATTACAGCTGTTGTGAGTTCAGCTCCGCAGATACGGTAAGTGAAGCCGGCATGGATGGGATGCAGGGGGGGGGGGGGGGTTGCCAGCATTGTAACCATTTGTTTTAAAGTGAATTACATGATTCATATGTAGCAGGAACAGTTTTCAGGTTCCAGTGGTCTTGATTCCTTCATCCTGGGTCTGCAGCAGCTTAAGGCTAAGTTCACACTAGGCGCTTTTTAATGCTTTTTTTATGCTAATTTTAAGCTGCGCTTTACAGATCCAGCAAAGCCTGTGAGATTTCAGGAACCTCATGCACACACATTGTTTTTTTTGTCATCAGTATTTTGTGATTTGCATGATTTTTTTGGACATAGAGCATGTCACTTCTTTAAGCGTTTTTTCAGCGTTTTTCACCCATTGACATCAAAAATGCTGCAAGAAAAAACAAGGAAACATACTTTTTTCTGCAGCTTCTTTCCAGCCAAGAGATTAGGTAAAAAAAATGCTGAAAAAACACCTAGTGTGAACTTACCCTCGTTCAGTGGTTGTGTCCACACAACCCCATCAAGTGAACATTACAGTGCATATTCCTTTCCAAATATCAACCCAGAAAAGATGTTTCTTTTGGTAGGTTGTTATGTATTATTCTCTAATAGACAAAGGTTTTTCATAGTAACACAAGTTGAAAAAAAAAATAGGTCCAACAAGTTATTCATTATTATGCTTAGCTTATATAGCCCCATCATATTCCATCAATACTGTCTGTATTTATACACCAGTTTGGGAGAAGTCTTGGCCCGGCTGTTCACTTGTGTGGGGAAACCACCCTGAGCATGTTGATTAGGGTTTGATTCATCTTCTCACTCAGACCATTTCCTTGCGGATGATAGGCTGTAGTTCTCAGCTTCTAGTAATTATATACTGCACACAGCTCCTGAAACAACTGAGACTCGAAGGCCGACCCTTGATTGGTGAGAATCTTTCTATGGGGTAAGATTCAATTTTTCCACAAGGTGGCTGCAGAGGTCCTGGCAGTAAGGTCTCTGACAAGGACGGGCACCATGAACTTAGGGTAGTGGTCAATGACCGTCATAGCATACATATACACAGAGTAATTGGGCTCCAGTTTGACCTGGTCAGTGGCTACTAGCTTCAAGGGGCTCTTGCTCACTATGCGATGAAGAAGAGCAAGCTGATTATGCATTTCACCCCTAGCCACAGCACAGGTGGGATGCTCTTGACAGCAAGCCTCGATGTCAGCTATCATGTTGATCCAATAGAACCGTTTCCTGATGGTGGCCTCTGTCTTTTGGATCCCGAAGTGACCAGACTGGTTGTGATACAAGTCCAGAACCATTTTAGTGTCTCTTCTGGGAACCACCACTTGCAAGATTCTCTCATAGGTGACAGGATCCAAGGTTCTTCGATGTAATAAGCACTGCTGTAGGAAGAGCTGCTTTCTCTGTCGCCAGAGATGTTCCAGCTCTGCATCAGCTCTCTTCCTTTGGACTCTTTCTTTCTGCTCTCGGCCTGGAGATTCTTCCACAGCAACTTTTCAACAAAAGGCAAAAGATCATCTGGTTGAGAAGCACTAATGGTCCTAGGGATCTGCTGTCTGATCTGTGTTGTTTCCTGCTGGGTGCACTGGATATAACAATCGGGAATCTCCAGATATTTCCACTGATTGTCCGATAGTTTGAGTTCCGTCCGAGCATGCTGCCTGGACAAGGCATCGGCATAGTCATTGGCATTGCTGGCGTGGTATCTTATAGTAAAGTTGAAGCTGGCCAATTAAGAGGCCCATCTCTTCTCCAGAGCTCCCAGACGGGGCTGAATTTCGATGCGCCCCTATAGGTTGTTGTCTGTGTATATGATGAAGGGTGACATAGCCAGATAGTACTTAAATTTCTCAGTTTCTGCCTAGACCAGGGCCAGGAACTCCAGCTTGAAGGAACTATAGTTCTGATCATTTTGATTGGGTTCTCTTAGTGAGCGACTGACATAGGCAATAACCCTTTCAGTTCCAGCCTGCATCCGGGTAATTTGTAATCTGGATACCCCAGCACCGTTGGCTCAGTCAGCTTCTCTTTTAGTAACAGGAATGCGGGATCTCTGTCAGCAGTCCAATCCTCCATCAGTCTGACCTTGTGGCAGCCTTTAGTCTGCCCCTTTAGGAGCTCATGAAGGGGACCTGCTATCTACGGAAGTTTTGGAATGAATCTGTGTTAGTAACTGGCAAATCCCAGGAAACTCTTCACTTCTTTGACTGTGGTAAGAGCAGGCCAGTCTCTAACTGTAGCTATTTTGTCTCGATCCAGCTGGACTACGGCAACACTCACAATGTGTCCCAAATACTTCACTTGGGTCTTCAGGAGGAAGCACTTGGAAGGTTTATCTTCAATCCATGTTGGGCCTGTTGGCAAATATGCAACAGATACAGACTTATTTGTGTGCAGGAGGAGTTTACACTTTTCTGACAGTAGATGGTAATGTCGTTACTGTTATATGCTTAGTTGAATGTAATGCATATACTTGTTGTACTTTACTTTCACTTTCTCTCTGGTAAAAGGTCCTTCAGACTTCCTGTTATGCTGTATTAAGAAGCTGATGCATATACCTCATGTTCTGTGAAGATAAAAGTTGAATTACCCCATATAATCTACTCTCACAAGTTTCTTCTGTGAACAAACTATGCAACAAGAAGAAACAAGAAACAAGAAATGGGCCCAGCATAGAAGACAAAAAGGACTTGGTCAATGCAAAAGAATACTTCAGAGCAATTTTCACCAAACAAGTAAGACAAATAAGTTGAGCAGCAGTTCAGAGCTGAGACTCATAGTAGCTAATCTGAACAATGTGAACTATCAGTTATGGAAGTTCAAAGTGGAGATGTTATTGTCTAAAGATGATTTATGGGAGGAAATCACTACAGACAGACCCAATGATAATCAGACATGGGATAAGAAAAACAGACGAGCAAGAGCTACTATAAGCTTATTATTGGAGGATGATAAGTTAATCAACATAAGGAATGAGAATACAGCAAAGGGAATGTGGGAAGCATTGAGAAAGCTACATGAAAGATCCAGCTTAAATCACAAACTATCCCTGCTAAGAAAACTTTACAAGATGAGATTAAGTGCAAGGAAAGACATGTAGGAGCATATAAACTCTAAGATGGAGGTGGAAACACAGCTGAGATCAGCCGGTGAAGACATTAAGGAAAGCCATATAGCAGCAATATTATTGTGCAGTTTGCCAGATTCATACACTGCTCTGATAAATGCACTAGAGACAAGACCTGAAGCAGACATTAGAGTTTGTAAAGACCAGACTTATAGATGAATATCATAGAAGGAAAGAGCAACAAACGATTCCACTGAAAGGGATACTGAAAATGCTCTAAAAGTGACAGACAAGAAGCCCCATAATACAGAGACAAGAGAATGTTTCAGATGTAAGAAAAAGGGTCATTTAACCCCTTCACCCTGAAACCTGTTTTTATCTTACTTCCTGACCAGGCCATTTTTTTTTCAATTCTGACCACTGTCACTTTATGAGGTCATAACTCTGAAACACTTCAACGGATCCTGGTGATTCTGAGATTATTTTCTCGTGACATATTGTACTTTATGATAGTGGTACAATTTATTTGATATGACTTGCGTTTATTTGTGAAAAAAATGGAAAATTGGTGAAAATTTTGAAAATTTCGCAATTTTCAAAATTTTATTTTTTATGCCCTTAAATTAGAGAGTCATATCACACAAAATAGTTAATAAATAACATTTCCCACATGTCTGCTTTACATCAGCACAATTTTGGAAACATATTTTTTTGTTAGGAAGTTATAAGGATTAAAAGTTGACCAGCGATTTATCATTTTTACAACAATATTTCCAAAAACCTTTTTTTTTTAGGGACCACCTCACACTTGAAGTGATACCATTCTAAAAACTGTACCCCTCAACGTACTCAAAACCGCATTCAAGAAGTTTATTAATCCTTCAGGTGCTTCAAAGGAATTTTTGGAATGTTTAAATAAAAATGAACATTTAACTTTTTTTCACAAAAACATTTACTTCAGATGCAATTTGTTTTATTTTACCAAGGGTAACAGGAAAAAATTGGACCGCAAAAATTGTTGTGCAATTTTTCCTGAGTACGCTGATGCCCCATATGTGGGGGTAAACCACTGTTTGGGCGCATGGCAGAGCTTGGAAGGGAAGGAGAGCCGTTTGACTTTTCAATGCAAAATTGGCTGGAATTGAGATAGGATGCCATGTCACGTTTGGAGAGCCCCTGATGTGCCTAAACAGTGGAAACACCCCACAAATGACATCATTTTGGAAAGTAGACCCCCTAAGGAACTTATCTAGATGTGTGGTGAGCACTTTGAACCCCCAAGTGCTTCACAGTTTATAATGTAGAGCCGTAAAAATAAAAAATCATATTTAAATTATCTTTTCGCCCCAAGTTTTTAATTTTCCCAAGGGTAACAGGAGAAATTGGACCCCAAAAGTTGTTGTGCAATTTGTCCTGAGTACGCTCATAAACCATATGTGGGGGTAAACCACTGTTTGGGCGCATGGCAGAGCTTGGAAGGGAAGGAGAGCCGTTTGACTTTTCAATGCAAAATTGGCTGGAATTGAGATAGGATTCCATGTCACGTTTGGAGAGCCCCTGATGTGCCTAAACAGTGGAAACACCCCACAAATGACATCATTTTGGAAAGTAGACCCCCTAAGGAACTTATCTAGATGTGTGGTGAGCACTTTGAACCCCCAAGTGCTTCACAGTTTATAATGTAGAGCCGTAAAAATAAAAAATCATATTTAAATTATCTTTTCGCCCCAAGTTTTTAATTTTCCCAAGGGTAACAGGAAAAATTGGACCCCAAAAGTTGTTGTGCAATTTGTCCTGAGTACGCTGATGCCCCATATGTGGGGGTAAACCACTGTTTGGGCGCATGGCAGAGCTTGGAAGGGAAGGAGAGCCGTTTGACTTTTCAATGCAAAATTGGCTGGAATTGAGATAGGATGCCATGTCACGTTTGGAGAGCCCCTGATGTGCCTAAACAGTGGAAACACCCCACAAATGACATCATTTTGGAAAGTAGACCCCCTAAGGAACTTATCTAGATGTGTGGTGAGCACTTTGAACCCCCAAGTGCTTCACAGTTTATAATGTAGAGCCGTAAAAATAAAAAATCATATTTAAATTATCTTTTCGCCCCAAGTTTTTAATTTTCCCAAGGGTAACAGGAGAAATTGGACCCCAAAAGTTGTTGTGCAATTTGTCCTGAGTACGCTCATAAACCATATGTGGGGGTAAACCACTGTTTGGGCGCATGGCAGAGCTTGGAAGGGAAGGAGAGCCGTTTGACTTTTCAATGCAAAATTGGCTGGAATTGAGATAGGATGCCATGTCACGTTTGGAGAGCCCCTGATGTGCCTAAACAGTGGAAACACCCCACAAATGACATCATTTTGGAAAGTAGACCCCCTAAGGAACTTATCTAGATGTGTGGTGAGCACTTTGAACCCCCAAGTGCTTCACAGTTTATAATGTAGAGCCGTAAAAATAAAAAATCATATTTAAATTATCTTTTCGCTCCAAGTTTTTAATTTTCCCAAGGGTAACAGGAGAAATTGGACCCCAAAAGTTGTTGTGCAATTTGTCCTGATTACGCTTATAAACCATATGTGGGGGTAAACCACTGTTTGGGCACATGGCAGAGCTCGGAAGGGAAGGAGCGCGTTTGACTTTTCAATGCAAAATTGGCTGGAATTTAGATCAGACACCATGTCGAGTTTGGAGAGCCCCTGATGTGCCTAAACAGTGGAAAAAACCCCAAAAGTGACACCATTTTGGAAAGTAGACCCCCTAAGGAACTTATCTAGATGTGTAGTGAGCACTTTGAACCCGAAAGTGCTTTACAGAAGTTTATAACGCAGAGCTGTGAAAATAAAAAATATTTTTTTTCCACAAAAATGATTTTTCAGCCGCCAAATTTTTATTTTCACAAGGGTAACAGGAGAGACTGGACCACAAAAGTTGTTGTCCAACTTGTCCTGAGTACGTTGATACCCCATATGTGGAGGTAAACCACTGTTTGGGTGCACGGCAGAGCTTGGAAGGGAAGGAGCACCGTTTTACTTTTTCAACGCAGAATTGGCTGGAAGTGAGATCGGATGCCATGTCACATTTGGAGAGCCCCTTATGTGCCTAAACAGTGGAAATCTCCCAACTCTAACTCCAACCCTAACCCCAACACACCCCTAACCCTAATCCCAACCTTATCCATAACAATAACCACACCCCTAACCTGAACACACCCCTAACCCGAATCCCTAACCTAACCACACTGCCAACTCCAACACCCCCCCAACCCTAACCCCCACCCCTAACCACACCCCTAACCCCAACACACCCCTAACCCTGGCACACCCCTAACCCTGGTACCAACCCTAGCCCCAACCGTAAATGTAATCCAAACCCTAACCCCAACTCTAGCCGCAACCTTAATCCTAACTTTAGCCCCAACCCTAACCCTAATTTTAGCCTCAACCCTAACTTTAGTCCTAACCCTAACCCTAATTGAAAAATGGAAATAAATAATTTTTTTATTTTATTATTTTTCCCTAAATAAGGGGTTGATAAATGGAGTATGATTTACTATTTATAGTGGGTTTTTATAGCAGGTTTTTTTGTTTGGCAGCTGTCACACACTAAAAGACGCTTTTTATTGCAAAAAAATTGTTTTTGCATCACCACATTTTGAGAGCTATAAATTATCCAAATTTAGCCCACAGAGTCATGTGAGGTCTTGTTTTTTGTGGGACGAGTTGTAGTTGTTATAGGTACCTTTTTCGGGCACTTCACAGTTTTTGATCGCTTTTTATTCCGATTTTTGGGAGGCAGAATGAACAAAAACCAGCAATTCAGGAATTGCTTTTTTTTATAATTTGTTTTATACCGTTCTGCATGTGGTAAGATTGATAAGGCAGCTTTATTCTTTGGGTCAGTATGATTACAGTGATACCTTACTTATATCTTTTTTTCATGTTTTGGCGCTTTTACACAATAAAAACTATATTATAGAAAAAATAATTATTTTTGCATTGCTTTATTCTGAGAACTATAACTTTCTTATTTTTCTGCCGATGGAGCTGTATTGAGGCTTGTTTTTTGCAGGACAAGATGACGTTTTCAGCGGTCTTTTTTATCGCGTTTTATTGCACTTTTTGTTCAGCGGTATTATGAGAAAGCATTGTTTTTTGCCTTGCTTTTTTATATTTTTACGGTGTTCACTGAAGGGGTTAACTAGTGGGACAGTTTTATAGAGCAGGTCATTACGGACGTGGCGATTCCAAATATGTGTACTTTTTTAATTTGTTTACATAAATAAATGGATCTATTAGGAAAAAAAAGTGTTTTTCTTTATTTGGGGACTTTAACCCCTTTACCCCCAAGGGTGGTTTGCACGTTATGGACCGGGCCAATTTTTACAATTCTGACCACTGTCCCTTTATGTGGTTATAACTCTGGAACGCTTCAACGGATCCCGGTGATTCTGACCTTGTTTTCTCGTGACATATTGTACTTCATGATAGTGGTAAAATTTATTTGATATTACCTGTGTTTATTTGTGAAAAAAACGGAAATTTGGCGAAAATTTAGAAAATTTCGCAATTTTCCAACTTTGAATTTTTATGCAATTAAATCACAGAGACATGTCACACAAAATACTTAATAAGTAACATTTCCCACATGTCTACTTTACATCAGCACAATTTTGGAACCAACATTTTTTTTGTTAGGGAGTTATAAGGGTTAAAAGTTGACCAGCAATTTCTCATTTTTACAACACCATTTTTTTAGGGACCACATCTCATTTGAAGTCATTTTGAGGGGTCTATATGATAGAATATACCCAAGTGTGACACCATTCTAAAAACTGCACCCCTCAAGGTACTCAAAACCACATTCAAGAAGTTTATCAACCCTTCAGGTGTTTCACAGGAATTTTTGGAATGTTTAAATAAAAATGCACATTTAACTTTTTTTCACAAAAAATTTATTTAAGCTCCAATTTGTTTTATTTTACCAAGGGTAACAGGAGAAAATGGACCACAAACGTTGTTGTACAATTTGTCCTGAGTACACCGATACCCCACATGTGGGGGTAAACCACTGTTTGGGCGCATGACAGAGCTCGGAAGCGAAGGAGCGCCGTTTGACTTTTCTATGCAAAATTGACTGGAATTGAGATGGGACGCCATGTTGCGTTTGGAGAGCCACTGATGTCCCTAAACATTGAAACCCCCCACAAGTGACACCATTTTGGAAAGTAGACCCTCTAAGGAACTTATCTAGAGGTGTGGTGAGCACTTTGACTCACCAAGTGCTTCACAGAAGTTTATAATGCAGAACCGTAAAAATAAAAAATCGTTTTTTTCACAAAAATTATCTTTTCGCCCCCAATTTTTTTATTTTCTCAAGGGTAAGAGAAGAAATTGGACCCTAAAAGTTGTTGTACAATTTGTCCTAAGTACGCCGATACCCTATATGTGGGAGTAAACCACTGTTTGGGCACATGGGAGAGCTCGGAAGGAAAGGAGCGTCGTTTGACTTTTCAATGCAAAATTGACAGGAATTGAGATGGGACACCATGTTGCGTTTGGAGAGCCACTGATGTGCCTAAACATTGAAACCCCCCACAAGTGACACCATTTTGGAAAGTAGACCCACTAAGGAACTTATCTAGATGTGTGGTGAGCACTTTGACCCACCAAGGGCTTCACAGAAGTTTATAATGCAGAGCCATAAAAATAAAACAAAAATTTTTTCCCACAAAAATTATTTTTTAGCCCCTAGTTTTGTATTTTCCCGACGGTAACAGGAGAAATTGGACCGCAAAAGTTGTTGTCCAATTTGTACTGAGTACGCTGATACCACATATGTGGGGGGGAACCACCGTTTGGGCACATGGGAGGGCTCGGAAGGGAAGGAGCCCCATTTGGAATGCAGACTTAGATGGAATGGTCTGCAGGCGTCACATTGAGTTTGCAGAGCCCCTAATGTACCTAAACAGTAGAAACCCCCCACAAGTGACACCATATTGGAAACTAGACCCCACAAGAAACTTATCTAGATGTGATGTGAGAACTTTGAACCCCCAAGTGTTTCACTACAGTTTATAACGCAGAGAAATGAAAAAAAAAAAAATTCCCCCCAAAATTATTTTTTAGCCCCTAGTTTTGTATTTTTCCGAGGGTAACAGGAGAAATTGGACCGCGAAAGTTGTTGTCCAATTTGTACTGAGTACGCTGATACCACATATGTGGGGGGGAACCACCGTTTGGGTGCATGGGAGGGCTCGGAAGGGAAGGAGCGCCATTTGGAATGCAGACTTAGATGCAATGGTCTGCAGGAGTCACATTGCGTTTGCAGAGCCCCTAATGTACCTAAACAGTAGAAACCTCCCACAAGTGACCCCATATTGGAAACTAGACCCCACAAGGAACTTATCTAGATATGTTGTGAGAACTTTGAACCCCCAAGTGTTTCACTAGTTTATAACGCAGGGCCGTGAAAATAAAAAATCCTTTTTTTCCCACAAAAATTATTTTTTAGCCCCCAGTTTTGTATTTTCCCAAGGGTAACAGGAGAAATTGGACCCCAAAAGTTGTTGTCCAATTTGTCCTGAGTGCGCTGATACCCCATATGTGGGGGGGAACCACCGTTTGGGCACATGGGAGGGCTCGGAAGGGAAGGAGCGCCATTTGGAATGCAGACTTAGATGGAATGGTCTGCAGGCGTCACATTGCGTTTGCAGAGCCCCTAATGTACCTAAACAGTAGAAACCCCCCACAAGTGACACCATTTTGGAAAGTAGACCCCCTAAGGAACTCATCTTGATGTGTTGTGAGAGCTTTGAACCCCCAAGTATTTCACTACAGTTTATAAAGCAGAGCTGCGCAAATAAAAAATATTTTTTTTCCACAATAATTATTTTTTAGCCCCCAGTTTTGTATTTTCCCAAGGGGAAATTGGACTCCAGAAGTTGTTGTCCAATTTGTCCTGAGTACGCTGATACCCCATATGTTGGGGTAAACCCCTGTTTGGACACACGGGAGAGCTCGGAAGGGAAGGAGCACTGTTTTACTTTTTCAATGCAGAATTGGCTGGAATTGAGATCAGACACCATGTCGCGTTTGGAGAGCCCCTGATGTGCCTAACCAGTGGAAACCAACCAATTATAACTGAAACCCTAATCCAAACACACCCCTAACCCTAATCCCAACGGTAACCCTAACCACACCTCTAACCCAGACACACCCCTAACCCTAATCCCAACCCTATTCCCAACCGTAAATGTAATCTAAACCCTAACCATAACTTTAGCCCTAACCCTAACTTTAGCCCCAACCCTAACTGTAGCCTTAACCCTAGCCCCAACCCTAGCCCTAACCCTAGCCCTAACCCTAGCCCCAACCCTAACCCTAGCCCCAACCCTAACCCTAACCCTAGCCCTAACCCTAACCCTAGCCTTAGCTCTAACCCTAACCCTAGCCCTAGCCCTAACCCTAGCCCTAACCCTAATGGGAAAATGGAAATAAATACATTTTTTAAATTTTTTAATTTTTCCCTAACTAAGGGGGTGATGAAGGGGGGTTTTATTTACTTTTATAGCGGGTTTTTTAGCGGATTTTTATGATTGGCAGCCGTCACACACTAAAAGACGCTTTTTATTGCAAAAAATATTTTTTGCATTACCACATTTTGAGAGCTATAATTTTTCCATATTTTGGTCCACAGAGTCATGTGAGGTCTTGTTTTTTGCGGGACGAGTTGACGTTTTTATTAGTAACATTTTCGGGCACGTGACATTTTTTGATCGCTTTTTATTCCGATTTTTGTGAGGCAGAATGACCAAAAACCAGCTATTCATGAAATTCTTTTGGGGGAGGCGTTTATACCGTTCCGCGTTTGGTAAAATTGATAAAGCAGTTTTATTCTTCAGGTCAGTACGATTACAGCGATACCTCATTTATATCATTTTTTATGTTTTGGCGCTTTTATACGATAAAAACTATTTTATAGAAAAAATCATCAGTTTTGCATCGCTTTATTCTGAGGACTATAACTTTTTTAATTTTTTGCTGATGATGCTGTATGGTGGCTCGTTTTTTGCGGGACAAGATGACACTTTCAGCGGTACCATGGTTATTTATATCTGTCTTTTTGATCGTGTGTTATTCCACTTTTTGTTCGGCGGTATGATAATAAAGCGTTGTTTTTTGCTTCGTTTTTTTTTTCTTACGGTGTTTACTGAAGGGGTTAACTAGTGGGACAGTTTTATAGGTTGGGTCGTTACGGACGCAGCGATACTAAATATGTGTACTTTTATTGTTTCGTTTTTTTATTTAGATAAAGAAATGAATTTATGGGAATAATATATATATATTTATCATTATTTAGGAATTTTTTTTTTTTTTTTTACACGTGTGGAAATTTTTTTTTTTAACTTTTTTACTTTGTCCCAGGGGGGGACATCAAAGATCGGTGATCTGACAGTTTGCACAGCACTCTGTCAGATCACCGATCTGTCTGAGAGCACTGCAGGCTTCACATTGCCTGCTCTGAGCAGGCTCTGTGAAGCCACCTCCCTCCCTGCAGGACCCGGATGCCGCGGCCATCTTGGATCCGGGCCTGGAGCAGGGAGGGAGGTAGGGAGACCCTCGCAGCAACGCGATCACATCGCATTGCTGCGGGGGGCTCAGGGAAGCCCACAGGGAGCCCCCTCCCTGCGCGATGCTTCCCTGCACCGCCGGCACACCGCGATCATGTTTGATTGCGGTGTGCCGGGGGTTAATGTGTCGGGGGCGGTCCGTGACCGCTCCTGGCACATAGTGCCGGATGTCAGCTGCGATAGGCAGCTGACACCCGGCCACGATCAGCCGCGCTCCCCCCGTGAGCGCGGCCGATCATGCTGGACGTACTATTCCGTCCTTGGGAAGTAGGGTCCACCCCACATGGACGGAATAGTACATCCATTGGCAGAAAGGGGTTAAAAAAATATTTTTACACATTCTAATTTTTGTTTAACCCTATAACATTGGGACATCATTATATCATGTCAGATCCCTGATCTGACGCTTTGCATAGCACTGTGTCAGATCAGCGATCTGACAGGCAGTGAAGAAGGCTCAGCAGGCACTCACAAGGCACCTCACTGAAGGCGCCGGAAGGACCTTGTGGCTATCTTGGAGGTGGGGGCTCCATGGAGACCGCTGGAATAATGCAATTTCATTGTGTTGTTCTGGTGGGAGAGCGCAGGGAGCCCCATCCCTGCGCGATTGTTCTCTATGCCGCTGTCACTACTGACAGTGGCGTCAAAGGGGTTAAATGTCCACAATTGGCACTACCCCTGATCGTGGGCATTGCTGCGGGGTGTCAGCTGTCACATACAGCTGACATCTGCACACGATCGCCGCAACGCTCAACGTGAGACCGCGGTGATCGTGCTGACGGTACTAGTACTGCGGCTGGCAGAAATGCAAAATACCAAACAGATGGCACAGCTGATCGATACCGAACAAAACTAGTAGCGAAAGGCTTTTCTTAGGAATATGGAGAAGACTATGATGAGACATGTGCTCCAGTTGCCAAACACACCACAATCAGAACTTTGTTTGCAGTTGCAGCAATGAAACAAATGCAGTTGAAACATCTGGATGTAAAGGCAGCATTTCTGAATGGAGACTTAACAGAAGACATTTACATGGAGCAACCCCCAGGATTCAAGGATAAAAGGAAACCAAACATGGTTTGTAAGCTACAGAAAAGTATATATGAATTAAAACAAACCACTAAAGCATGGAATGATAAAATCACAGAAGTACTCATAAATAAACATTTTCAAAGAAGCAAAGCGGATCCTTGTCTATATACAAAGAGACTGACAGACATTCGGATATATGTGCTGATAAATGTAGACGATATTTTAGTTTGTTTTGAAAAAGAAAGAGATGAAGTGGAGATAGTGAAAACTTTGGATCAACACTTCATGAGATCATGACTAAGACATAAAGTCGAAACGGGTTGATCGTTTCTAGGCTCTGAGCCAGTGTGTATACAGTGCTGGACATGATATGTTTGGATTATTTTTACTTGCGCCTATTAAAAGTTATTTTTTACCCTCACCACTCGCTGGACACACCTGTTTGCTATTGGATATTGCTGTGGTTGCTTCACCCTGGACCGTGCGAGGTGTCGGTATGCAAGCAAGAGGTCAAAACAAAAGGAAATGGTGAGATGATTTTTTTTCTATATTTATGCTATTTTATTGTCCAGGTATAGAGGAACTGTTTCAAAGACACCTCTCCATCAGTCTCTGAAACATCCCTGGGACATGACACAGCCCGAACGGCATATAGTTGAATTCGAAGAGGCCCATTGGTGTTATGAAAGCAATTTCTCTTTGTCTTCAGGGGCCATAGGGAATAGCCAGTAGCCACTAGTTAGGTCTAAAGTGGAGACATATGTCAGGGGCCCTAAAGCTGTGAGAGACTCCTGTATCCGAAGCAAGGGATATGCATCTTTATGCATGATATTGTTGATTTTGTGATAGTCTGCGCAAAACCGTATGGTCCCATCTTTCTTCTTCATTAGGACAAGGGGGGTGGCCGACAGACTGTGGCTGTCCCGGATCACATTTGTTGTGTTCATGTCCTGGACCATTTTCTTCACCTGCTGGTACATGGCAGGGGGTACTGGCCTGTAGCTTTCCTTGATGGGGAGATGGTCTCCCGTAGGGATTAGTGATAAGCGAATATACTCGTTGCTCGGGTTTTCTCGGGCACGCTCGGGGGGTCTCCGAGTATTTGTAAGTGCTTGGAGATTTAGTTTTTGTTGACGCATCTGCATGATTTACAGCTCGTAGCCAGCCTGAGTACATGTGGGGGTTGCCTGGTTGCTAGGGAATCCCCACATGTAATCAAGCTGGCTAACAAATGTAAATCATGCAGCTGCGTCAACAAAAACTAAATCTCCAAGCACTAAAAAATACTCAGAGGACACCCGAGCATGCTCAGGAAATATCGAGTGACGAGTATACTCGCTCATCACTAGTAGGGATGGTATGCTGGATTATACTAGTCTGCCCATAGTCCACGGGGTATTGCCTGATGGCTTGTTGGTGCTGTTTTGCTACCTCTAGTACTCCTTGGATCTGTTTGTCCAGAGTGGTATCATCAACAATGTTCAATGTGGCCCATCAGGGCGGTGAGACAGGTTTTTCAGCTGAATTCTCTGCTCAGGTTGCTTGTTGTGAAGCCATGAGAGAGGTTTCCAGGAGATTATCTGGGTAGACATTACACAGGCTGATTATGGCATAATATTTCTTCAAGTCCACTGGTTGGTGTCCAGATTAGATGAATGGGTACTTGTCCTCTGGATACTGTAACTAGACTTCTTGCAACAAGGACAGGTATTTCATCCCTCATCAAGAGTGCAAGTGTCTCATAGTCTTGTCCCCTCACTTCCATGCAGGTTCTATACCACATCAGAGTCTCGGTTCCAGGGTGCAATCAGACAGGTTGGGCATCCATGATGCGGGCGCGGCATATTTCCCCTTTTTTGTTGGTAAACTTCTGTTGAGCTGCCAACATTTGCATGGCCTCATAGCCTTCTGAGAGTCTTTGGGTACATTTGGAAGGGCCTGTCGTAAGGCTTCTAGGACTTCAGTTTAACAGTTTCGGAGTATATTAGTAGCCCAAAAATCTCTATTGTAAGTATATCTTGCTTTATTAAAGGGCCATGCCTAGAGTGAGTATATGAGCTAGAGATCTCAATAAAGAGTTAAGGGGTTTATTAATGAAAATATACAAATTTTATTGCACATATTAAACAGACAAAAATACAAAGGGCATTCATGTGTAAGAAGCAGCTAAAAATCATTGGTAACATGAAAAGTTGGTAAGTATGATACTAAATCGAAAAACAGCCGTGTCAAAACTGGCACTATCCCACAGGGGAGTAAAAAACAGTAAATGAATCTAGCACATCATGTTTGACCAGTCATTGGGTCATGCTAGAAGCTAATATGGAAACTATACCTGGACTAGTTCTACATTCAGATAATAGCCTGTGTGCAGAGTGAACATAGTCTGCACTTATGGCTCCTGATTGCTCCTAATCATGACCTGGTGGTTGGTGAGCAGATTTGTCCGCGGCAAAGAGGTGAAATAAAGTTTAAGTATGAAGTTATATACCTTGAGACATAGTAACTACCGTGTGCTGGGGTGCCAGTGAGACACGCAGGAGTCTGGACACGCGTTTCACTGCCTTCGGAGTACATTAGTGTTGTGAATTCTGTGGCTGAATTCACTCCTGTGGTCACAAGTGGTACTGCAGCTTCTGAGCTTCCTCCCTCAGGTGTTCTGGTGAGCTCGTTGGCTGCTTTGTTATTTAACTCCACCTGATTCTGTCTTCCTTGCTCCTTGTCAATGTTCCAGTGTTGGATCTGAGCTTCTGGATCTTTCCTGTGGCCTGCTGCTCTGCTTAGATAAGTGCTTCTTTGCTTTTGTTGCTACTTTTTCTGTCCAGCTTGTTAATTCGTTTTGCTGGAAGCTCTGAGACGCAAAGGGTGTACCGCCGTGCCGTTAGTTCGGCACGGTGGGTCTTTTTGCCCCCTTTGCGTGGTTTTTTGCTTTAGGGTTTTTTGTAGACTGCAAAGTTCTCTTTGCTATCCTCGCTCTATCTAGAATATCGGGCCTCACTTTGCTGAATCTATTTCATCCCTACGTTTGTCTTTTCATCTTGCTAACAGTCATTATGTGTGGGGGGCTGCCTTTTCCTTTGGGGTATTTCTCTGAGGCAAGTCAGGCTTGTTTTTCTATCTTCAGGCTAGTCAGCTCCTCAGGCTGTGCCGAGTTGCATAGGTAGTGTCAGGCGCAATCCACAGCTGCCTTTAGTTGTGTTTAGGATAGGTTCAGGTATTGCGGTCTACAGAGATTCCACGTTTCAGAGCTCGTTCTATTGTTTTTTGGGTTATTGTCAGATCACTGTATGTGCTCTGATTGCTGGCACACTGTGTCACTGGATTGCCTACATAACAGAACAAGGAGCCAGCCTAATGATTCTCAATAGAGGGAAAAAAAGAAGTTCTGACATCATTTTTTTTTCTCAGCTCTGTGTTCAGTCTTTTTTTTCCCCTAGACATTTGGGTGTTTCAGGACACAGGTGTGGACATGGATATTCAGGGTCTGTGCTCTTCAATGGATAATCTCGTTACAAATGTACAAAGGATTCAAGATACTATTGATCAGAAATCTATGTTAGAACCAAGAATTCCTATTCCTGATTTGTTTTTTGGTGATAGAACTAAGTTTCTTAATTTCAAAAATAATTGTAAGCTATTTCTGGCCTTGAAACCTCATTCTTCTGGTAATCCTATTCAACAGGTTTTGATTATTATTTCTTTTTTGCGCGGCGACCCTCAGGACTGGGCATTTTCTCTTGCGCCAGGAGACCCTGCATTGAGTAATGTCAATGCGTTTTTCCTGGCGCTCGGATTACTTTACGATGAGCCTAATTCAGTGGATCAGGCTGAGAAAAATTTGCTGGCTTTGTGCCAGGGCCAGGATGATATAGAAGTATATTGTCAGAAATTTAGGAAGTGGTCAGTACTCACTCTGTGGAATGAATCTGCGCTGGCAGCTTTGTTCAGAAAGGGTCTCTCTGAGGCTCTTAAGGATGTCATGGTGGGTTTTCCTATGCCTACTGGTTTGAATGAGTCTATGTCTTTGGCCATTCAGATCGGTCGACGCTTGCGCGAGCGTAAATCTGTGCACCATTTGGCGGTATTGTCTAAGATTAAACCTGAGCCTATGCAGTGCGATAGGACTATGACCAGAGTTGAACGGCAAGAACACAGACGTCTGAATGGTCTGTGTTTCTACTGTGGTGATTCCACTCATGCTATTTCTGATTGTCCTAAGCGCACTAAGCGGTTCGATAGGTCTGCCGTCATTGGTACTGTACAATCCAAATTCCTTCTGTCCATTACCTTGATATGCTCTTTGTCATCGTATTCTGTCATGGCGTTTGTGGATTCAGGCGCTGCCCTGAATCTGATGGATTTGGATTATGCTAAACGTTGTGGGTTTTTCTTGGAGCCTTTGCGGTGTCCTATTCCGTTGAGAGGAATTGATGCTACACCTTTGGCCAAGAATAAACCTCAGTACTGGACCCAGCTGACCATGTGCATGGCTCCTGCACATCAGGAAGTTATTCGCTTTCTGGTGCTACATAATCTGCATGATGTGGTCGTGTTGGGGTTGCCATGGCTGCAAACCCATAATCCAGTATTGGATTGGAACTCTATGTCGGTATCCAGCTGGGGTTGTCAGGGGGTACATGGTGATGTTCCATTTTTGTCTATTTCGTCATCCACTCCTTCTGAGGTCCCAGAGTTCTTGTCTGATTATCAGGATGTATTTGAAGAGCCCAAGTCCGATGCCCTACCTCTGCATAGGGATTGTGATTGTGCTATCAATTTGATTCCTGGTAGTAAAATCCCAAAAGGTCGATTATTTAATTTATCCGTGCCTGAACACGCCGCTATGCGCAGTTATGTGAAGGAATCCCTGGAGAAGGGACATATTCGCCCATCGTCATCACCACTGGGAGCAGGGTTCTTTTTTGTAGCCAAGAAGGATGGTTCGCTGAGACCGTGTATTGATTACCGCCTTCTTAATAAAATCACTGTTAAATTTCAGTATCCCTTGCCATTGTTATCTGACTTGTTTGCTCGGATTAAGGGGGCTAGTTGGTTCACTAAGATAGATCTTCGTGGTGCGTATAATCTGGTGAGAATCAGGCAAGGAGATGAATGGAAAACTGCATTTAATACGCCCGAGGGTCATTTTGAGTATCTAGTGATGCCGTTCGGACTTGCCAATGCTCCATCTGTGTTTCAGTCTTTTATGCATGACATCTTCCGTGAGTATCTGGATAAATTCCTGATTGTTTACTTGGATGACATTTTGATCTTCTCAGATGATTGGGACTCTCATGTGAAGCAGGTCAGAATGGTTTTCCAGGTCCTGCGTGCTAATTCTTTGTTTGTGAAGGGATCAAAGTGTCTCTTCGGTGTGCAGAAAGTTTCATTTTGGGGGTTCATCTTTTCCCCTTCTACTATCGAGATGGATCCGGTTAAGGTCCAAGCCATCCAGGATTGGACTCAGCCGACATCTCTGAAAAGTCTGCAAAAGTTCCTGGGCTTTGCTAATTTTTATCGTCGCTTCATCTGTAATTTTTCTAGCATTGCCAAACCAATTGACCGATTTGACCAAGAAGGGTGCTGATTTGGTTAATTGGTCTTCTGCTGCTGTGGAAGCTTTTCAGGAGTTGAAGCGTCGTTTTTGTTCTGCCCCTGTGTTGTGTCAACCAGATGTTTCTCTTCCGTTCCAGGTCGAGGTTGATGCTTCTGAGATTGGAGCAGGGGCGGTTTTGTCACAGAGAGGTTCTGGTTGCTCAGTGTTGAAACCATGTGCTTTCTTTTCCAGGAAGTTTTCGGCTGCTGAGCGTAATTATGATGTGGGCAACCAAGAGTTGCTGGCCATGAAGTGGGCATTCGAGGAATGGCGTCATTGGCTTGAAGGAGCTAAGCATCGCGTGGTGGTATTGACTGATCATAAGAACCTTACTTATCTCGAGTCTGCCAAGCGCTTGAAATCCTAGACAGGCCCGTTGGTCGTTATTTTTTGCCCGCTTCGATTTTGTGATTTCGTACCTTCCGGGCTCTAAAAATGTGAAGGCGGATGCTCTGTCTAGGAGTTTTGTGCCCGACTCTCCGGGTTCATCTGAGCCGGCGAGTATCCTCAAGGAAGGAGTCATTGTGTCTGCCATCTCCCCTGATTTGCGGCGAGTGTTGCAAAAATTTCAGGCGAATAAACCTGATCGTTGTCCAGCGGAGAAACTGTTCGTCCCTGATAGGTGGACTAGTAAAGTTATCTATGAACTTCATTGTTCGGTGTTGGCTGGTCATCCTGGAATCTTTGGTACCAGAGAGTTAGAGGCTAGATCCTTCTGGTGGCCATCTCTGTCACGGGATGTACGTACTTTTGTGCAGTCCTGTGGGATTTGTGCTAGGGCTAAGCCCTGCTGTTCACGTGCCAGTGGGTTGCTTTTGCCCTTGCCAGTCCCAAAGAGGCCTTGGACACATATTTCGATGGATTTCATTTCTGACCTTCCCGTTTCTCAAAAGATGTCAGTCATTTGGGTGGTCTGTGATCGCTTTTCTAAAATGGTCCATCTGGTCCCTTGGTTAAATTGCCTTCCTCCTCTGATTTGGTGCCTTTGTTCTTCCAGCATGTGGTTCGTTTGCATGGCATTCCTGAGAATATTGTTTCTGACAGAGGTTCCCAGTTTGTTTCAAGGTTTTGGCGAGCCTTTTGTGGTAGGATGGGCATTGACCTATCTTTTTCCTCGGCTTTCCATCCTCAGACTAATGGCCAGACCGAACGAACCAATCAGACCTTGGAAACATATCTGAGATGTTTTGTTTCTGCAGACCAGGATGATTGGGTGTCCTTTTTGCCGTTGGCTGAGTTCGCCCTTAATAATCGGGCCAGCTCGGCTACCTTGGTCTCTCCATTTTTCTGCAATTCTGGGTTCCATCCTCGTTTCTCTTCAGGACAGGTTGAGTCTTCGGACTGTCCTGGTGTGGATTCTGTGGTGGACAGGTTGCAGCAGATCTGGACTCAGGTAGTGGACAATTTGACCTTGTCCCAGGAGAAGGCTCAACTTTTCGCTAATCGCAGACGGTGTGTGGGTCCCCGACTTCGTGTTGGGGATCTGGTTTGGTTATCTTCTCGTCATATTCCTATGAAGGTTTCCTCTCCTAAATTTAAACCTCGTTTTATTGGTCCGTATAGGATTTCTGAGATTCTCAATCCTGTGTCTTTTCGTCTGACCCTCCCAGACTCCTTTTCCATACATAATGTATTCCATAGGTCGTTGTTGCGGAGATACGTGGCACCTATGGTTCCATCTGTTGAGCCTCCTGCCCCGGTTTTGGTGGAGGGGGAATTGGAGTATATTGTGGAGAAAATTTTGGATTCTCGTGTTTCTAGACGGAAACTCCAGTATCTGGTTAAATGGAAGGGTTATGCTCAGGAAGATAATTCCTGGGTTTTTGTCTCTGATGTCCATGCTCCAGAGCTTGTTCGTGCCTTTCATGTGGCTCATCCTGGTCGGCATGGGGGCTCTGGTGAGGGTTCGGTGACCCCTCCTCAAGGGGGGGGTACTGTTGTGAATTCTGTGGCTGAATTCACTCCTGTGGTCACAAGTGGTACTGCAGCTTCTGAGCTTCCTCCCTCAGGTGTTCTGGTGAGCTCGTTGGCTGCTTTGTTATTTAACTCCACCTGACTCTGTCTTCCTTGCTCCTTGTTAATGTTCCAGTGTTGGATCTGAGCTTCTGGATCTTTCCTGTGGCCTGCTGCTCTGCTTAGATAAGTGCTTCTTTGCTTTTGTTGCTACTTTTTCTGTCCAGCTTGTTAATTCGTTTTGCTGGAAGCTCTGAGACGCAAAGGGTGTACCGTCGTGCCGTTAGTTCGGCACCGTGGGTCTTTTTGCCCCCTTTGCGTGGTTTTTTGCTTTAGGGTTTTTTGTAGACTGCAAAGTTCTCTTTGCTATCCTCGCTCTATCTAGAATATCGGGCCTCACTTTGCTGAATCTATTTCATCCCTACGTTTGTCTTTTCATCTTGCTAACAGTCATTATGTGTGGGGGGCTGCCTTTTCCTTTGGGGTATTTCTCTGAGGCAAGTCAGGCTTGTTTTTCTATCTTCAGGCTAGTCAGCTCCTCAGGCTGTGCCGAGTTGCATAGGTAGTGTCAGGCGCAATCCACAGCTGCCTTTAGTTGTGTTTAGGATAGGTTCAGGTATTGCGGTCTACAGAGATTCCACGTCTCAGAGCTCGTTCTATTGTTTTTTGGGTTATTGTCAGATCACTGTATGTGCTCTGATTGCTGGCACACTGTGTCACTGGATTGCCTACATAACACATTAGTATCTAGAATTACAGGAAAATTGTCATTTTCTGGAACTTGGATCACTACACCCCATTGCCATGGGAGTTCGGTCTCTCCAATCTGAAGTGTGGGTTCCCAGTAGTCACTTATGGCTACTGACTTTCCATTGGTGGCTATTATGTGGAACCAGGCCTTTGAAGGGTGTGTCAGCTGGGCTCCTTTGAAAGCCCATGTACTACGGTGTTGTGAATTCTGCTCTTGGGTTCCCTCCAGTGGTTGTAGGTGGGAATGCAGTTGTCTCTGAGTCACAGTCCTGGCCAGGTGTATCTGCTAATTGCTGTTCTGACTGGGATATTTAAGTGTGCAGGATTCATTAGCCCTTTCCAGTTGTCAATGTTTCTTTGAAAGTATTGGATCTCTGCCTGGTCTCACCTGCTTAGCTGCCAGTTCAGCAAAGATAAGTGTCTGTTTCTTTTTCTGAAGCACACTTGCTGTGTGCTTATTTTCAGTGCTGATCTTTTGTTTCTATTTGTCCAGCTTAGACTGTGTCAGTTGTTTTTCTCAGTCTGGTTGGATTCTCTGTAGTTGCAGTTATACTCTCCACATCTTTAGTTAGGTGGTGGAGTTTTGTATTTTCTGCTGTGGATATTTTTGTAGTATTTTTATGCTGACCGCTTAGTATCCTGTCCTGTCCTTTTCTATTTAGCTAGAAGTGGCCTCCTTTGCTAAGCCTGTTTTCAGCCTGCGTGTCTTTTCCTCTCCAACTCACAGTCAATATTTGTGGGGGGCTGCCTATCTTTTGGGGGTCTCCTCTGAGGCAAGATAGTTTTCCTATTTCCATCTTTAGGGGTATTTAGTCCTCTGGCTGTGTCGAGGTGTCTAGGTTTTGTTAGGCACACCCCATGGCTACTTCTAGTTGCGGTGATAAGATCAGGGTTTGCGGTCAGTATAAGTTACCACCTACTCCAGTGAAGGTTTTCATGCTGCTCCAAGGCCACCTGATCATAACAGTACAACTGGCCAACAATGACTTAAATGCATCTCAGAAGAAGGGAGGAAAGGTCTTGAGCCATTTTCTTTTCTTCAGTCTGTTTTGTCTTCTCCTCCCTCTTTATCTCTGGGTGGCTGAAGAGCCTTGTGCTAGCATGAATGTTCAGGAATTAGCTTCTCGTGTAGACCAGCTTGCTGCTAGGATACAGGGTATTTCTGATTATATTGTTCAAACTCCTGCTTTAGAACCGAAGATTCCTACTCGTGATTTGTTTTTTGGTGACCGGTCCAAATTTTTGAGTTTTAAAAACAACTGTAAACTGTTTTTTGCATTGAAACCTCGATCCTCTGGTGATTCCATTCAACAAGTTAAAATCATCATCTCCCTGCTGCGTGGTGATCCACAGGATTGGGCATTTTCCCTGGAATCTGGGGATCCTGCTTTGCTTAATGTAGACTCCTTCTTTCAGGCATTAGGATTATTGTATGATGAACCTAATTCGGTGGATCAAGCTGAGAAGACCTTGTTGTCTCTGTCTCAGGGGCAAGAGGCAGCTGAATTGTATTGTCAGAAATTCAGAAAATAGTCTGTGTTGACTACATGGAATGATGATGCTTTGGCGGCAATTTTCAGAAAGGGTCTTTCTGAATCTGTTAAAGATGTTATGGTGGGGTTTCCCACACCCTCCAATCTGAGTGATTCTATGTCTCTGGCCATTCAGATTGACCGGCGCTTGCGGCAGCGCAGAACTGTGCGCACTATGGCGTTATCCTCAGAGCAAATTCCTGAGCCTATGCAGTGTGATAGGATTCTGTCTAAAACGGAACGACAAGGTTTCAGACGTCTCAATAGGTTGTGTTATTATTGTGACGACGCTTCCCATGTCATTTCTGTCTGCCCTAAGCGGACAAAGAGGATCGCCAGTTCATTTACCATCAGTACTGTACAACCTAAATTTCTGTTATCTGTGTCCTTGATCTGTTCATTGTCATCATTTTCTGTCATGGCGTTTGTGGATTCGGGCGCTGCCTTGAACTTAATGGACTTTGACTTTGCTAGGCGTTGTGGTTTTCCCTTGCAGCCTTTGCAGAACCCTATTCCTTTAAGTGGCATTGATGCTACACCCTTGGCTAAAAATAAACCCCAGTTTTGGACACAGGTGACCATGTGCATGGCGCCAGCCCATCAGGAAGATTGTCGATTTCTGGTGTTACATAATTTGCATGATGCTATCGTGCTGGGTTTTCCCTGGTTACAGGTACATAATCCTGTTTTGGATTGGAAGTCCATGTCTGTGACTAGTTGGGGTTGTCAGGGGGTTCATAATGATGTTCCACTGATGTCTATCGCCCCTTTTTCCTCTTCTGAAATTCCGGAGTTTTTGTCTGATTTTCAGGATGTATTCGATGGGCCCAAGTCCAGTTTCCTTCCACCGCACAGGGATTGCGATTGTGCTATTGACTTGATTCCAGGCTGTAAGTTTCCTAAGGGCCGACTTTTCAACCTGTCTGTACCTGAACATGCCGCCATGCGGAGCTATATTAAGGAGTCTTTGGAGAAAGGGCATATTCGGCCACCTTCTTCACCGATGGGAGCGGGGTTCTTTTTTGTTGCTAAAAAAGATGGTTCCTTAAGACCCTGTATTGATTATTGCCTCTTGAATAAGATCACGGTCAAGTTTCAATATCCTTTACCTTTGCTTTCCGATTTGTTTGCTAGGATTAAGGGAGCTAGTTGGTTTACTAAGATTGACCTTCGGGGGGCTTATAATCTTGTTCGTATTAAACAGGGTGATGAATGGAAAACTGCGTTTAACACGCCCGAAGGCCATTTTAAATACCTTGTGATGCCATTCGGACTCTCTAATGCTCAATCTGTTTTTCAGTCCTTCATACATGATATCTTCCGGGATTATCTTGATAAATTCTTGATTGTATATTTGGACGATATTTTGATTTTTTCCGATGATTGGCAGTCTCATGTGCTGCAGGTCAGGATGGTATTTCAGATCCTTCGTGACAATGCCTTGTTTGTGAAAGGGTCTAAGTGTCTTTTTGGGGTGCAGAAGGTTTCCTTTTTGGGCTTTATTTTTTCTCCCTCGTCTATAGAGATGGATCCGATTAAGGTTCAGGCCATTCATGATTGGATTCAGCCCACATCCGTGAAGAGCCTTCAGAAATTTTTGGGTTTTGCTAATTTTTATCGCCGTTTCATTGCTAATTTTTCCAGCGTGGTTAAACCCTTGACTGATTTGACGAAGAAGGGCGCTGATGTGGCGAATTGGTCCCCTGCGGCTTTCTCTGCCTTTCAGGAACTTAAACGTCGTTTTACTTCTGCTCCAGTGTTGCATCAACCGGATGTTTCTCTTCCGTTTCAGGTTGAGGTTGACGCTTCTGAGATTGGGGCAGGGGCTGTTTTGTCTCAGAGGGATCCTGTTGGTTCCTTAATGAAACCGTGTGCATTCTTTTCCCGTACGTTTTCGCCTGCTGAACGCAATTATGATGTCGGCAATCGGGAGTTGTTGGCTATGAAGTGGGCGTTTGAGGAGTGGCGACATTGGCTTGAGGGAGCTAAGCACCGTATTGTGGTCTTGACCGATCATAAGAATCTGATTTACCTCGAGTCTGCCAAACGGTTGAATCCTAGACAGGCTTGATGGTCCTTGTTTTTTTCTCGTTTTGATTTCGTGGTCTCGTACCTTCCGGGTTCTAAGAATATTAAGGCTGATGCCCTCTCTAGGAGTTTTTTGCCTGATTCTCCTGAGGTCTTAGAGCCGGTCGGTATTCTGAAAGAGGGGATGGTCCTTTCTGCCATTTCCCCTGACTTACGACAGGTTCTTCAGGAATTTCAGGCTGGCAAACCTGACCGCTGTCCTGTGGGGAAACTGTTTGTTCCTGACAGATGGACCAGTAGAGTGATTTCTGAGGTTCACTGTTCCGTGTTGGCTGGTCATTCTGGCATTTTTGGTACCAGAGATTTGGTTGGTAGGTCCTTTTGGTGGCCTTCATTGTCGCGTGATGTGCGTTCTTTTGTGCAGTCCTGTGGGACCTGTGCGCGTGCCAAGCCTTGTTGCTCCCGTGCTAGTGGGTTGCTTTTGCCATTGCCGGTCCCTGAGAGGCCCTGGACGCATATTTCTATGGATTTTATTCCTGTTTCCCAGAGGATGTCGGTTATCTGGGTTGTTTGTGACCGATTCTCTAAGATGGTTCATTTGGTGCCTTTGCCTAAATTGACTTCTTCTGATTTGGTTCCGTTGTTTTTTCAGCATGTGGTCCGTTTGCATGGTATTCCGGAGAATATTGTGTCCGACAGAGGTTCCCAGTTTGTTTCTAGGTTTTGGCGGGCCTTTTGTGCCAAGCTGGGCATTGATTTGTCTTTTTCCTCTGCATTTCATCCTCAGACAAACGGCCAGACCAAGCAAACTAATCAGACTTTGGAGACTTATTTGAGATGCTTTGTGTCTGCTGATCAGGATGATTGGGTGGCTTTTTTGCCATTGGCCGAGTTTGCCCTTAATAATTGGGCTAGTTCGGCTACTTTGGTTTCGCCTTTCTTTTGTAATTTTGGTTTTCATCCTCGTTTTTCTTCTGGGCAGGTTGAGCCTTCTGACTGTCCTGGTGTGGATTCTGTGGTTGACAGGTTGCAGCAGATTTGGGCTCATGTGGTGGACAATTTGGTGTTGTCTCAGGAGGAGGCTCAGCGTTTTGCTAACCGTCGTCGGTGTGTTGGTTCCCGGCTTCGGGTTGGGGATCTGGTCTGGTTGTCTTCCCGTCATGTTCCTATGAAGGTTTCTTCTGCTAAGTTTAAGCCTCGGTTTATTGGTCCTTGTAGGATTTCTGAGATTATTAATCCGGTGTCTTTTCGACAGGCGCTTCTGGCCTCTTTTGCTATCCATAATGTCTTCCATAGATCTGTGTTGCGGAAATATGTGGAGCCCGTTGTTCCCTCTGTTGATCCTCTGGCCCCTGTGTTGGTTGATGGGGAGTTGGAATATGTTGTTGAGAAGATTTTGGATTCCCGTTTTTCGAGGCGGAAACTTCAGTACCTTGTCAAATGGAAGGGTTATGGCCAGGAGGATAATTCTTGGGTTTTTGCCTCTGATGTCCATGCTGCTGATTTGGTCCGTGCCTTTCAACTGGCTCATCCTGATCGTCTTGGAGGTCCTGGTGAGGGTTCGGTGACCCCTCCTCAAGGGCGGGGGTACTGTTGTGAATTCTGCTCCTGGGTTCCCTCCAGTGGTTGTAGGTGGGAATGCAGTTGTCTCTGAGTCACAGTCCTGGCCAGGTGTATCTGCTAATTGCTGTTCTGACTGGGATATTTAAGTGTGCAGGATTCATTAGCCCTTGCCAGTTGTCAATGTTTCTTTGGAAGTATTGGATCTCTGCCTGGTCTCACCTGCTTAGCTGCCAGTTCAGCAAAGATAAGTGTCTGTTTCTTTTTCTGAAGCACACTTATTTTCAGTGCTGATCTTTTGTTTCTATTTGTCCAGCTTAGACTGTGTCAGTTGTTTTTCTCAGTCTGGTTGGATTCTCTGGAGTTGCAGTTATACTCTCCACATCTTTAGTTAGGTGGTGGAGTTTTGTATTTTCTGCTGTGGATATTTTTGTAGTATTTGTTGTGAATTCTGTGGCAGAGTTCACTCCTGTGGTCACAAGTGGTACTTCGGCTGATTCTCTCTGGGATCTTCCGTTTGTGGAGGAAAGTGGTACTGCAGCTTCTGAGTTTCCTCCCTCAGGTGATCTGGTGAGCTCGTTAGCTTCTTCTCTACTTAACTCCACCTGATGCTTTGATCCATGCTTCCTGTCAATGTTTCAGTGTAGGACTTGTTTTTTCCCTGGATCGTTCCTGTGGCCTGCTGCTCTGCAAAGCTAAGTTTTGCTATTGTTATTTTGTTGCTATTTTTCTGTCCAGCTTGCTTTATTGGTTTTTCTTGCCTGCTGGAAGCTCTGAGACACAGAGGGACCACCTCCGTACCGTTAGTCGGTGCGGAGGGTCTTTTTGTCCCCTCTGCGTGGTTATTTATAGGTTTTTGTGCTGACCGCAAAGTTATCTTCCCTATCCTCGTTCTATTCAGCTAGTCGGGCCTCACTTTGCTTAATCTGTTTCATCTCTATGTTTGTGTTTTCATCTTACTCACAGTCATTATATGTGGGGGCTGCCTTTTCCTTTGGGAAATTTCTCTGAGGCAAGGTAGGCTTATTTTTCTATCTTCAGGACTAGCTAGTTTCTCAGGCTGTGACGAGGCGCCTAGGTTCTGGTCAGGAGCGCTCCACGGCTACCTTTAGTGTGGTTTGAGAGGCTTAGGGATTGCGGTCTGCAGAGTTCCCACGTCTCAGAGCTTGTTCTATTATTTTGGGTTATTGTCAGATCACTGTATGTGCTCTGACCTCCATGTCCATTGTGATTCTGAATTGCCTTTCATAACAGTACAGGAAGCCAAAAGTGCTAATGATTCTCAATAGAGGGAAAAAAGAAGTTCTGAGACCATTTTTTTTTCTTTGCACTGTGTTTTGTCTTTTTTTTCCAATAGACATTTGGGTGGTTCAGGACACAGGTGTAGCAATGGACATTAAAGGTCTGTCTTCATGTGTGGATCAGCTCACGGCAAGAGTACAAAATATTCAGGATTTTGTGGTTCAGAATTCTTTGTTAGAACCGAGAATTCCTATTCCAGATTTGTTTTTTGGAGATAGAACTAAATTTCTGAGTTTCAAAAATAATTGTAAACTGTTTCTGGCTTTGAAACCTCGCTCTTCTGGTGACCCAATTCAGCAGGTTAGGATCGTTATTTCTTTTTTGCGCGGCGACCCTCAGGACTGGGCGTTTTCTCTTGCGTCAGGAGATCCTGCATTGAGTAATATCGATGCGTTTTTCCTGGCGCTTGGGTTGCTGTACGATGAGCCTAATTCAGTGGATCAGGCAGAAAAGTATTTGCTGGCTCTTTGTCAGGCTCAGGATGAGATAGAGGTATATTGTCAGAAATTTAGAAAGTGGTCAGTGCTCACTCAATGGAATGAATCTGCGCTGGCAGCAATATTCAGAAAGGGTCTCTCTGAAGCCCTTAAGGATGTCATGGTGGGATTTCCTATGCCTGCTGGTTTGAATGAGTCTATGTCTTTGGCCATTCAGATCGGTCGACGCTTGCGTGAGCGTAAATCTGTGCACCATTTGGCGGTATTACCTGAGCTTAAACCTGAGCCTATGCAGTGTGATAGGACTTTGACCAGAGTTGAACGGCAGGAGCATAGACGTCTGAATGGTCTGTGTTTCTACTGTGGTGATTCCACTCATGCTATCTCTGATTGTCCTAAGCGCACTAAGCGGTTCGCTAGGTCTGCCACCATTGGTACTGTACAGTCAAAATTTCTTCTGTCCGTTACCTTGATCTGCTCTTTGTCATCGTATTCTGTCATGGCATTTGTGGATTCAGGCGCTGCCCTGAATTTGATGGACTTGGAATATGCTAAGCGTTGTGGGTTTTTCTTGGAGCCCTTGCAGTGTCCTATTCCATTGAGAGGAATTGATGCTACGCCTTTGGCCAAGAATAAGCCTCAATATTGGACCCAGCTGACCATGTGCATGGCTCCTGCACATCAGGAGGTTATTCGCTTTCTGGTGCTGCATAATCTGCATGATGTAGTCGTGTTGGGGTTGCCATGGCTACAAGCCCATAATCCAGTATTAGATTGGAAATCCATGTCGGTGTCCAGCTGGGGTTGTCAGGGGGTACATGGTGATGTTCCATTTCTGTCAATTTCGTCATCCACCCCTTCTGAGGTCCCAGAGTTCTTGTCTGATTACCGGGATGTATTTGATGAGCCCAAGTCCAATACCCTACCTCCGCATAGGGATTGTGATTGTGCTATCAATTTAATTCCTGGTAGTAAATTCCCAAAAGGTCGATTGTTTAATTTGTCCGTGCCTGAGCACAACGCTATGCGCAGTTATGTGAAGGAATCCCTGGAGAAGGGGCATATTCGCCCGTCATCGTCGCCATTAGGAGCAGGGTTCTTTTTTGTAGCCAAGAAGGATGGTTCGCTGAGACCTTGTATAGATTACCGCCTTCTTAATAAGATCACGGTTAAATTTCAGTACCCCTTGCCATTGTTATCTGATCTGTTTGCTCGGATTAAGGGGGCTAGTTGGTTCACAAAGATAGATCTTCGTGGTGCATATAATCTGGTGCGAATTAAGCAAGGCGATGAATGGAAAACTGCATTTAATACGCCCGAGGGTCATTTTGAGTATCTCGTGATGCCGTTCGGACTTGCCAATGCTCCATCAGTGTTTCAGTCCTTTATGCATGACATCTTCCGAGAGTACCTGGATAAATTCCTGATTGTGTACTTGGATGACATTTTGATCTTCTCGGATGATTGGGAGTCTCATGTGAAGCAGGTCAGAACGGTTTTTCAGGTCCTGCGTGCTAATTCTTTGTTTGTGAAGGGATCAAAGTGTCTCTTTGGTGTGCAGAAGGTTTCATTTTTGGGGTTCATCTTTTCCCCTTCTACTATCGAGATGGATCCTGTTAAGGTCCAAGCCATCCATGATTGGACTCAGCCGACATCTCTGAAAAGTCTGCAAAAGTTCCTGGGCTTTGCTAATTTTTATCGTCGCTTCATCTGCAATTTTTCTAGTATTGCTAAACCATTGACCGATTTGACCAAGAAGGGTGCTGATGTGGTCAATTGGTCTTCTGCTGCTGTGGAAGCTTTTCAAGAGTTGAAGCGTCGTTTTTCTTCTGCCCCTGTGTTGTGTCAACCAGATGTTTCTCTTCCGTTCCAGGTCGAGGTTGATGCTTCTGAGATTGGAGCAGGGGCTGTTTTGTCACAGATTGGTTCTGGTTGCTCAGTGATGAAACCATGCGCTTTCTTTTCCAGGAAGTTTTCTCCTGCTGAGCGAAATTATGATGTGGGCAACCGAGAGTTGCTGGCCATGAAGTGGGCATTCGAGGAGTGGCGTCATTGGCTTGAAGGAGCTAAGCATCGCGTGGTGGTATTGACTGATCATAAGAACTTGACTTATCTCGAGTCTGCCAAGCGCTTGAATCCTAGACAAGCTCGTTGGTCGTTGTTTTTTGCCCGTTTTGACTTTGTGATTTCGTACCTTCCGGGCTCTAAAAATGTGAAGGCGGATGCTCTGTCTAGGAGTTTTGTACCCGACTCTCCGGGTTTGTCTGAGCCGGCGGGTATCCTCAAGGAAGGAGTTATTGTGTCTGCCATCTCTCCTGATTTGCGGCGGGTGCTGCAAAAATTTCAGGCTAATAAACCTGATCGTTGCCCAGCGGAGAAACTGTTTGTCCCTGATAGGTGGACGAATAGAGTTATCTCTGAACTTCATTGTTCGGTGTTGGCTGGTCATCCTGGAATCTTTGGTACCAGAGAGTTAGTGGCTAGATCTTTTTGGTGGCCCTCTCTGTCGCGGGATGTGTGTACTTTTGTGCAGTCCTGTGGGATTTGTGCTCGGGCTAAGCCCTGCTGTTCTCGTGCCAGTGGGTTGCTTTTGCCCTTGCCGGTCCCGAAGAGGCCTTGGACACATATCTCTATGGATTTTATTTCTGACCTTCCCGTTTCTCAAAAGATGTCAGACATTTGGGTGGTCTGTGATCGCTTTTCTAAGATGGTCCATCTGGTACCCTTGTCTAAATTGCCTTCCTCCTCTGATTTGGTGCCTTTGTTCTTCCAGCATGTGGTTCGTTTGCATGGCATTCCAGAGAATATTGTTTCTGACAGAGGTTCCCAGTTTGTTTCGAGGTTTTGGCGAGCCTTTTGAGGTAGGATGGGCATTGACTTGTCTTTTTCCTCGGCTTTCCATCCTCAGTCTAATGGCCAGACCGAGCGAACCAATCAGACCTTGGAAACATATCTGAGGTGCTTTGTTTCTGCTGATCAGGATGACTGGGTGTCCTTTTTGCCTTTGGCTGAGTTCGCCCTTAATAATCGGGCCAGCTCGGCTGCCTTGGTTTCACCGTTTTTCTGCAATTCTGGGTTCCATCCTCGTTTCTCTTCTGGACAGGTTGAGTCTTCGGACTGTCCTGGTGTGGATACTGTGGTGGACAGGTTGCAGCAGATTTGGACTCAGGTGGTGGACAATTTGACCTTGTCCCAGGAGAAGGCTCAACTTTTCGCTAATCGCAGATGACGTGTGGGTCCCCGACTTCGTGTTGGGGATCTGGTTTGGTTGTCTTCTCGTCATATTCCTATGAAGGTTTCCTCTCCTAAGTTTAAACCTCGTTTTATTGGTCCGTATAGGATTTCTGAGGTTCTTAATCCTGTGTCTTTTCGTCTGACCCTTCCAGATTCTTTTTCCATACATAACGTATTCCATAGGTCATTGTTGCGGAGATACGTGGCACCTATGGTTCCATCTGTTGAGCCTCCTGCCCCGGTTTTGGTGGAGGGGGAATTGGAGTATATTGTGGAGAAGATTTTGGATTCTCGTGTTTCAAGACGGAAACTCCAGTATCTGGTTAAATGGAAGGGTTATGCTCAGGAAGATAATTCCTGGGTTTTTGCCTCTGATGTCCATGCTCCCGATCTTGTTCGTGCCTTTCATGTGGCTCATCCTGGTCGGCCTGGGGGCTCTGGTGAGGGTTCGGTGACCCCTCCTCAAGGGGGGGGTACTGTTGTGAATTCTGTGGCAGAGTTCACTCCTGTGGTCACAAGTGGTACTTCGGCTGATTCTCTCTGGGATCTTCCGTTTGTGGAGGAAAGTGGTACTGCAGCTTCTGAGTTTCCTCCCTCAGGTGATCTGGTGAGCTCGTTAGCTTCTTCTCTACTTAACTCCACCTGATGCTTTGATCCATGCTTCCTGTCAATGTTTCAGTGTAGGACTTGTTTTTTCCCTGGATCGTTCCTGTGGCCTGCTGCTCTGCAAAGCTAAGTTTTGCTATTGTTATTTTGTTGCTATTTTTCTGTCCAGCTTGCTTTATTGGTTTTTCTTGCCTGCTGGAAGCTCTGAGACGCAGAGGGACCACCTCCGTACCATTAGTCCGTGCGGAGGGTCTTTTTGTCCCCTCTGCGTGGTTATTTATAGGTTTTTGTGCTGACCGCAAACTTATCTTCCCTATCCTCGTTCTATTCAGCTAGTCGGGCCTCACTTTGCTTAATCTGTTTCATCTCTATGTTTGTGTTTTCATCTTACTCACAGTCATTATATGTGGGGGGCTGCCTTTTCCTTTGGGGAATTTCTCTGAGGCAAGGTAGGCTTATTTTTCTATCTTCAGGACTAGCTAGTTTCTCAGGCTGTGACGAGGCACCTAGGTTCTGGTCAGGAGCGCTCCACGGCTACCTTTAGTGTGGTTTGATAGGCTTAGGGATTGCGGTCTGCAGAGTTCCCACGTCTCAGAGCTTGTTCTATTATTTTGGGTTATTGTCAGATCACTGTATGTGCTCTGACCTCCATGTCCATTGTGATTCTGAATTGCCTTTCATAACAAGTATTTTTATGCTGACCGCTTAGTATCCTGTCCTGTCCTTTTCTATTTAGCTAGAAGTGGCCTCCTTTGCTAAGCCTGTTTTCAGCCTGCGTGTGTCTTTTCCTCTCCAACTCACAGTCAATATTTGTGGGGGGCTGCCTATCCTTTTGGGGTCTCCTCTGAGGCAAGATAGTTTTCCTATTTCCATCTTTAGGGGTATTTAGTCCTCCGGCTGTGTCGAGGTGTCTAGGTTTTGTTAGGCACACTCCACGGCTACTTCTAGTTGCGGTGATAAGATCAGGGTTTGCGGTCAATATAAGTTACCACCTACTCCAGTGAAGGTTTTCATGCTGCTCCAAGGCCACCTGATCATAACACTACGGCAACCAGGCTGGATCTTTGGGAATTAAAGTCTCTCCTCCTGAGGGATGTTCCGCTACCTCAGGCGATAATCGTTTAACTGCCATCAATCCTCTTCTTGGTGCCCAGGTCGATGGCAGTATCCACGTTCTAGCCATCTGGCACTCTTGTATCAGTTATCCGAAAACCTCTCTGGAGGTCGGAGTCTGTTTACTCTTGGTCCCGGAGTTGGCCGCTCCCATTCTAATCTTGGAGGATCTTCTCTTCCCCGCCTAGACGGGTACTCCAGTCGCCCCAACAGTTTAATCTTTTCCAGGTTTGCAGCAAGATGAGAGACTTGACCAGCCAGGGTGGCTTCATCTTCTGAAGATGGGACCCGGGCTTCTTGCTCAGCAATATGACTTGAAAGGGGGGACTTAGAGGCAGGCTTAACCTGTTGTGAATTCTGTTGTCGGGCTCCCTCCTGTGGTCATGAATGGTACTTCGGCTGGTTCTGTCCATGGAATTCCTCTGGTGGCTGTGGGTGTTTCTGAGTTTCCTTCCACAGGTGACGAGGTTAATTCGTTAGCCGGCTGCTCTATTTAACTCCACTTAGATCTTTGCTCCATGCCACCTGTCAATGATCCAGTATTGGTCTTGTTCACTCCTGGATCGTTCCTGTGACCTTTCTTCCCAGCAGTAGCTAAGTGCCCGCTTGTTTTTCTCTGGTTTGCTATTTTTCTGTCCAGCTTGCTATTTTGTTTTGTTGTCTTGCTTGCTGGAAGCTCTGGGACGCAGAGGGAGCGCCTCCGTACCGTGAGTCGGTGCGGAGGGTCTTTTTGCGTCCTCTGCGTGGTCTTTTTGTAGGTTTTTGTGCTGACCGCAAAGCTACCTTTCCTATCCTCGGTCTGTTCAGTAAGTTGGGCCTCACTTTGCTAAATCTATTTCATCTCTGTGTTTGTATTTTCATCTTTACTCACAGTCATTATATGTGGGGGGCTGCCTTTTCCTTTGGGGAATTTCTCTGAGGCAAGGTAGGCTTTATTTTTCTATCTTCAGGGCTTGCTAGTTCCTTAGGCTGTGCCGAGTTGCATAGGGAGCGTTAGGAGCAATCCACGGCTATTTCTAGTGTGTGTGATAGGATTAGGGATTGCGGTCAGCAGAGTTCCCACGTCCCAGAGCTCGTCCTATATTATCAGTAACTATCAGGTCATTCCGTGTGCTCTTAACCATCAGGTCCATTATTGTCCTGACCACCAGGTCATAACAGTACAGGTGGCCCAAAGTACTAATGCATCTCAATAGAGGGATAAGAGAAGTTCTGAGACCATTTTTTTTCTTTGCAGTGTGTTTTGTCTCTCCTTTCCCCTTTACATCTGGGTGGTTCAGAACACAGGTGTAGACATGGACATTCAAGGTCTGTCCTCTTTGATGGATAATCTCACTATAAGTGTACAAAACATTCAAGATTTTGTGGTTCAGAATCCGATGTCAGAGCCTAGGATTCCAACTCCTGATTTGTTTTTTGGTGATAGATCTAAGTTCTTGAATTTCAAAAAAAATTGTAAATTGTTTCTTGCCTTGAAACCTCGCTCCTCAGGTGACCCTGTTCAACAAGTAAAGATCATTATTTCTTTGTTACGTGGTGACCCTCAAGACTGGACATTTTCCCTTGCGCCAGGAGATCCGGCATTGCGTGATGTTGATGCGTTTTTCCTGGCGCTTGGATTACTTTATGACGAACCTAATTCAGTGGATCAGACAGAGAAAATCTTGCTGGCTCTGTGTCAGGGTCAGGATGAAGCGAAGATATATTGTCAGAAGTTTAGAAAGTGGTCTGTGCTCACTGAGTGGAATGAATGTGCCCTGGCAGCAATCTTCAGAAAGGGTCTCTCTGAAGCCCTTAAGGATGTCATGGTGGGATTTCCCATGCCTGCTGGTCTGAATGAGTCTATGTCTTTGGCCATTCAGATCGATCGACGCTTACGTGAGCGTAAAGCTGTGCACCATTTGGCGGTACTATCTGAGCATGGGCCTGAGCCTATGCAATGTGATAGGACTTTGACCAGAGCTGAACGGCAAGAACACAGACGTCGGAATGGGCTATGTTTTTATTGTGGTGATTCCACTCATGCTATCTCCGATTGTCCTAAGCGCACTAAGCGGTTCGCTAGGTCTGCCACCATTGGTACGGTACAGTCTAAATTTCTATTGTCCGTTACTCTGATTTGCTCTTTGTCATCCTATTCTGTTATGGCATTTGTGGATTCAGGTGCTGCCCTGAATTTGATGGACTTGGAGTTTGCTAGGCGCTGTGTTTTTTTCTTGGAGCCCTTGCAGTATCCTATTCCATTGAGAGGAATTGATGCTACGCCTTTGGCCAAGAATAAGCCTCAGTACTGGACCCAATTGACCATGTGCATGGCTCCTGCACATCAGGAGGATATCCGCTTTCTGGTGTTGCATAATCTGCATGATGTGGTCGTTTTGGGGTTGCCATGGCTACAGGTCCATAATCCAGTATTGGACTGGAAATCTATGTCTGTGTCCAGCTGGGATTGCCAGGGGGTACATGGTGATGTTCCATTTTTGTCTATTTCATCTTCCACTCCTTCTGAAGTTCCAGAGTTTTTGTCAGATTATCGGGATGTATTTGATGAGCCCAAAGCCAGTGCCCTACCTCCTCATAGGGATTGCGATTGTGCAATTAATTTGATTCCTGGTAGTAAGTTTCCTAAGGGCCGATTGTTCAATTTATCTGTGCCAGAACACGCCGCTATGCAGAGTTATATAAAGGAATCCTTGGAGAAAGGCCATATTCGCCCGTCGTCATCACCGTTAGGAGCAGGGTTCTTTTTTGTGGCCAAGAAAGATGGTTCTTTGAGACCTTGTATTGATTACCGCCTTCTCAATAAAATTACAGTCAACTTTCAGTATCCTTTGCCGTTGCTGTCTGATTTGTTTGCTCGTATTAAAGGGGCTAGTTGGTTCACCAAGATAGATCTTCGAGGGGCGTATAATCTTGTGCGTATTAAACAAGGCGATGAATGGAAAACAGCATTTAATACGCCCGAGGGCCATTTTGAGTACCTGGTTATGCCATTCGGGCTTTCCAATGCTCCTTCAGTATTTCAGTCCTTTATGCATGACATCTTCCGAGAGTACCTGGATAAATTCCTGATTGTGTATTTGGATGATATTTTGGTCTTTTCGGATGATTGGGAGTCTCATGTGAAGCAGGTCAGAATGGTGTTCCAGGTCCTTCGTGCGAATTCCTTGTTTGTGAAGGGGTCAAAGTGTCTCTTGGGAGTTCAGAAGGTTTCATTTTTGGGGTTCATTTTTTCCCCTTCTACTTTCGAGATGAACCCTGTTAAAGTCCAGGCCATTTACGATTGGACTCAGCCGACATCTGTGAAGAGCCTGCAAAAGTTCCTGGGCTTTGCTAATTTTTATCAGCGCTTCATCGCTAATTTTTCTAGTGTTGCTAAACCGTTGACTGATTTGACCAAGAAGGGTGCTGATGTGGTCAATTGGTCTTCTGCAGCTGTAGAGGCTTTTCAGGAGTTGAAGCGTTGTTTTTCTTCTGCCCCTGTGTTGTGCCAGCCAGATGTTTCGCTCCCATTTCAGGTTGAGGTTGATGCTTCTGAGATTGGAGCTGGGGCTGTTTTGTCGCAAAGAAGTTCTGATGGCTCGGTGATGAAGCCATGTGCTTTCTTTTCTAGAAAGTTTTCGCCTGCTGAGCGCAATTATGATGTTGGTAATCGAGAGTTGTTGGCCATGAAGTGGGCATTCGAGGAGTGGCGTCATTGGCTTGAGGGAGCCAAGCATCGCGTGGTGGTCTTTACAGATCACAAGAATTTGACTTACCTTGAGTCTGCCAAACGGTTGAATCCGAGACAGGCTCGATGGTCGTTATTTTTCTCCCGTTTTGATTTTGTGGTTTCGTACCTTCCGGGCTCTAAGAATGTGAAGGCTGATGCCCTGTCAAGGAGTTTTGTGCCTGACTCTCCGGGTGTTCCTGAGCCGGTGGGTATTTTCAAAGAGGGGGTAATTTTGTCTGCCATCTCCCCTGATTTGCGGTGGGTGCTGCAAAAATTTCAGGCTGATAGACCTGACCGTTGCCCAGCGGAGAAACTGTTTGTCCCTGATAGATGGACTAGTAGAGTTATTTCTGAGATTCATTGTTCAGTGTTGGCTGGGCATCCTGGAATCTTTGGTACCAGAGATTTGGTGGCTAGATCCTTTTGGTGGCCGTCTTTGTCACGGGATGTGCGTTCTTTTGTGCAGTCCTGTGGGACTTGTGCTCGGGCTAAGCCCTGCTGTTCTCGTGCCAGTGGGTTGCTTTTGCCCTTGCCGGTCCCGAAGAGGCCCTGGACGCATATTTCTATGGATTTTATTTCGGATCTCCCCTTCTCTCAAAAGATGTCGGTCATTTGGGTGGTTTGTGATCGCTTTTCTAAGATGGTCCATTTGGTACCTTTGTCTAAATTGCCTTCCTCCTCTGATTTGGTGCCATTATTTTTCCAGCATGTGGTTCGTTTGCATGGTATCCCGGAGAACATCATTTCTGACAGAGGCTCCCAGTTTGTTTCGAGGTTTTGGCGATCTTTTTGTGCTAGGATGGGCATTGATTTGTCTTTTTCCTCGGCTTTCCATCCTGAGACAAATGGCCAAACCGAACGAACTAATCAGACTTTGGAAACATATCTGAGATGCTTTGTTTCTGCTGATCAGGATGATTGGGTGTCCTTTTTGCCGTTGGCTGAGTTCGCCCTTAATAATCGGGCCAGCTCGGCTACTTTGGTTTCGCCGTTTTTCTGCAATTCTGGTTTCCATCCGCGCTTCTCTTCAGGGCAGGTTGAGTCTTTGGACTGTCCTGGTGTAGATACTGTGGTGGATAGGTTGCAGCAGATTTGGACTCATGTGGTGGACAATTTGACATTGTCCCAGGAGAAGGCTCAACGTTTCGCTAACCGCCGGCGCTTTGTGGGTCCCCGACTTCGTGTTGAGGATTTGGTTTGGTTGTCATCTCGTTATGTTCCTATGAAGGTTTCCTCTCTTAAGTTTAAGCCTCGTTTCATTGGTCCGTATAAGATTTCTGAGGTTATCAATCCTGTGTCATTTCGTTTGGCCCTTCCTGCTTCTTTTGCCTCCATAATGTGTTCCATAGGTCGTTGTTGCGGAGATACGTGGCGCCTGTGGTTCCATCCGTTGATCCTCCTGCCCCGGTGTTGGTTGAGGGGGAGTTGGAGTATGTGGTGAAGAAGATTTTGGATTCTCGTATTTCGAGACGGAAACTCCAGTACCTGGTCAAGTGGAAGGGTTATGGTCAGGAAGATAATTCCTGGGTTTTTGCCTCTGATGTTCATGCTGCCGATCTGGTTCGTGCCTTTCATTTGGCTCATCTTGGTCGGCCTGGGGGCTCTGGTGAGGGTTCGGTGACCCCTCCTCAAGGGGGGTACTGTTGTGAATTCTGTTGTCGGGCTCCCTCCTGTGGTCATGAATGGTACTTTGGCTGGTTCTGTCCATGGAATTCCTCTGGTGGCTGTGGGTGTTTCTGAGTTTCCTTCCACAGGTGACGAGGTTAATTCGTTAGCTGGCTGCTCTATTTAACTCCACTTAGATCTTTGCTCCATGCCACCTGTCAATGTTCCAGTATTGGTCTTGTTCTCTCCTGGATCGTTCCTGTGACCTGTCTTCCCAGCAGTAGCTAAGTGCTCGCTTGTTTTTCTCTGGTTTGCTATTTTTCTGTCCAGCTTGCTATTTTGTTTTGTTGTCTTGCTTGCTGGAAGCTCTGGGACGCAGAGGGAGCGCCTCCGCACCGTGAGTCGGTGTCGAGGGTCTTTTTGCGCCCTCTGCGTGGTCTTTTTGTAGGTTTTTGTGCTGACCGCAAAGCTACCTTTCCTATCCTCAGTCTGTTCAGTAAGTTGGGCCTCACTTTGCTAAATCTATTTCATCTCTGTGTTTGTATTTTCATCTTTACTCACAGTCATTATATGTGGGGGGCTGCCTTTTCCTTTGGGGAATTTCTCTGAGGCAAGGTAGGCTTTATTTTTCTATCTTCAGGGCTAGCTAGTTCCTTAGGCTGTGCCGAGTTGCATAGGGAGCGTTAGGAGCAATCCACGGCTATTTCTAGTGTGTGTGATAGGATTAGGGATTGCGGTCAGCAGAGTTCCCACGTCCCAGAGCTCGTCCTATATTATCAGTAACTATCAGGTCATTCCGTGTGCTCTTAACCATCAGGTCCATTATTGTCCTGACCACCAGGGCATAACATTAACCCTTCCATCTTCTTGGGTCTTAGACTGAGGCTTCTCCTCCAGGACCTCTAAGGAAGTTCCTTGAATTCCAGGAAAGAGGTACCCGGATGCTGGACACAAAGCATTTTTAGTTGACGCTTCAGAGTCTTGTCCAACATACCTTTTATGAATTGTTGTTGAAGAGTCTGATCTTGTCCCTCAGCTTCTCAAAGGTCCACATGGATGATGGTCTTCAAGGCTTTCTGCAGTGACAGGGCCAAGTCTCTGAGGGACTCTTGGGGCTTTTTCTTCTTTACGAAAAAACGCATCTTTGGTTCTGAAGTGGTCCTTGATTCAAATGTGACTTTCAGTCTCTCCAAGATCTGATCTACGGTTTGACATTTAGACTGATTGGAATAAACTCCGTCTGCACTGCTACAGACCGGTTCAGAGACTAGGTACCCAAACCATATAGTAAAATGTAAAAAAGTCTCGCACTCAACAGTTGAGTGCGAGACTTTTTTACATTTGACATTCAGACTGAGGCCAGAACTTGACCTCCCAGAGTGCTGCTCCCGTTAGCTGGCTAATTAGATGTCCACTTCCTGTTCTTCAGAGACAGGGTACAGTTTGAAGGTAGTCTGAATTCTCTCTCTGAACTCTCTGTATGTGTGAGGCGCTCCTTCATAGCAAGAAAGTCAAGAGGCCCCTCAAGTAATATGGCATGGTCAGAGGCATGATACAGCTGGATGCTGTGGCTGCTGAGGATGGACTAGCATTCACTGGGCACTAGGTAAACTTCTCCATAGCTGCATCACTTGGGTTGCTGATGAGTCCTCCTGCTCCATAGTGTAGCTATCTTCGCTGCGAGACGTTGCTTTTGATATCTTGCACCAGACCAGATAGATCAATTTGAGCTAACTTGAATTTTTGGGTGGCGTTGCTATGGGCAACAGCAGGGAAATGAGAGCGTGGCCCCTTTAAAAGTGGCAGCGCAATTTTCTTTTGTAAAGTGGGCTATTACAGAGGACAGATAAAGGTTCAAATAGTCTCTCTCACCTTTGGTTTCCTCAGCAGTACTCAGGCCTCTAGAACGATGTTCAAGCTCCAACGATTCAGGAGCCACAGTGGCCCATAGGAAACTACAAAATGGTGGATGACTCTGGTGTGTGCTGAAGCACATGCAGCGGCAGGTTCTTTCCCTATTCTAAGCCAAATAAAGTTCTTTTAAAACATGACTCGGTCAAATCGGCTGAAAGTGAACATAAGGCACAGAATTAAAAACCCTGTTCTTGATGACAAAATTTTTAGATGCAGTGTATGCCATACCCCAGTAGTAGGGCCAGGAGGCACTATTGGGCCCAGACGTAGTGGCTATTCTGCGATGTTGTGCTGTTTTGGGTGTCATGGTGCTCTTACCTAGTTCCTGGCGCTCTAGACCCATTCCCAGGGTAAATCAAGAGCATTTAAAGGGAACTTGTCACCCCCCAGGGAGTTTTTAAGTAAAAGAGCCACCTTCAGCAGCACTAAGGCTGCATTCTGTGAAGGTGGCTCTTATGTTTCTGATCCCCAGTTACACTGAAATATTGACTTTTATAAATTGCGCCCCATACAATACCTGTATTGAGTCCCAGAGGTATGGTGTCTCTCCCTGTTTCAGCCGCCTCCCAGCCATCCATCATCCCCCTATTGCATCTGTGTGCCGCCTCCTGTGTTGCTGTTACATGCCTGCGCTGTGCCAACAGTTCTCGGGCATGCGCTGTCCGCTCTGCCCGGGAACTGACATCAGGCTATCGCGCCAGATTCCCAGCCCTGCAGTGTGAATACATCATAACACATTGCGGGGCAGGATCTGGGGCCTCTGCAACACGCAGGCGCGATAGCCTGATGTCAGTTCCCAGGCAGAGCGGACTGCGCATGCACGAGAACTGTTGGCACAGCGCAGGCGCCGGGCATGTAACAGCAACACAGGAGGCTGCACACAGACGCAAGAGGAGGATGATGGACTGCTGGAAGGCGCCTGAAACGGGGAGAAACCATACCTCTGGGACTCAATACAGGTATTGGGCGCAACTTATAAAAGTCAATATTTCAGTGTTACTAGGGATCAGAAACATAAGAGCCACCTTCATAGAATGCAGCCTTAGTGCTGCTGAAGGTGGCTCTTTTACTTAAAAACACCCTGGGGGGGTGACAAGTTCCCTTTAAAGGTAGGTAGGTATTAAGAAGGCAGACCAGACCTTGGTATGAACAATTCAAATAGTTTACTGGATCACAGATCAATGATTCACAGCTTTTCCAGCATTTAGGCACATCACTGGTTTTCCATACAGGTCCTGGCTGGATGGCAACAGGACTGATACTTTGATATGACACAATGTTTGGCCTTGCTGTGATGGGCTCTGAAAAGACTGTCTAGCAAGGTACTCAGTCCTAGCGACTCTTGTAGCCTACTCCTCACCTCTAGTCGGGCTTGACTCTCTCCAACTGCCCACTGCCAACTGCCAACAACCTCTGGTCACTATAAAGACCAGACTATAAGACACAAAAAGAGAACAGTGAGGTCAAAAATACTCTGCTGTAAAAAAAATCACAGTAATAAGCAAGTGCTTGTCAAAAGATGGAAAAAACAGGGTATTTAGTTGATACTTTTTTTTCAACTAAATACCCTGTTTTTTCCATCTTTTGACAAGCACTTGCTTATTACTGTGATTTTTTTTACAGCAGAGTATTTTTGACCTCACTGTGCTCTTTTTGTGTCTTCAATTTTTTTGGTGGTGTGAACAGGTTCCTACAGACTTGTTCAATGTGCAAGTAGCCCATGTGTTTTTGGTTCTATAATTGTTCTCTTGTTTCTACAAGACTGGGGAGTCCATCACTCCTCTGTGGGTTATTTGCATTTAAGCTGTTCCATCCTCATGTCCACATGGATATTCCGTCTCTGAACCCTGCTCATACAGGTACTATACAGTAGATCAGGTTTTAAATACATCAGATAGGGATTATATACATTAGATAGGACTGCTCTATAAGGGTATACCTTGATGATTGGTGGTGGAGCAGCTTAGTATACATTTTTTTGCAAAAAAAAGTATCAACTAAGGCTGGTTTCACACTTGCGTTTTGTTCTGCAGCGTTTTAAACGCAAACGCATTGAAACGCATTTGGTGCACAAACGCGTTTAAACGCATTTAAACGCTGCGTTTTTTAGGCGCATGCGTTTTTGCATGTTTTAACGCAAATGCAGCGTTTTGACGCGTTCACAAGCGTTTTTCCTGCGTTTGCGTTTTTGAAACGCATGATGAGAAGTGTGTGACAGCTGCCAATCATCAAAATCAACTAGAAAACCCACTATAAACAGAAATACCTAGGGTTAGGGTTAGGGTTAGGATCCCTAGTAACTCTAGGGATCCTAACCCTAACCCTAACCCTAAAACACAAACTCTAACCCTAACCCAAACTCTAACCCTAACCCTAACCCAAACTCTAACCCTAACCCTAACACAAACTCTAACAAACTCTAACACAAACGCTAACCCTAACCCTAAAACACAAACTCTAACCCTAACCCTAAAACACAAACTCTAACCCTAACACAAACTCTAACCCTAACACAAACTCTAACAAACTCTAACACAAATTCTAACCCTAACCCTAACCCTAAAACACAGACTCTAACCCTAACCCTAAAACACAAACTCTAACCCTAACCCTAACCCTAAAACACAAACTCTAACCCTAACCCTAAAACACAAACTCTAACCCTAACCCTAACCCAAACTCTAACCCTAACCCTAACACAAACTCTAACAAACACTAACACAAACACTAACCCTAACCCAAACCCTAAAACACAAACTCTAACCCTAACCCAAACTCTAACCCAAACCCTAACACAAACTCTAACAAATTCTAACACACACAAACTCTAACCCTAACCCTAACCCTAAAACACAAACTCTAACCCTAACCCTAAAACACAAACTCTAACCCTAACCCAAACTCTAACCCTAACCCAAACTCTAACCCTAACCCTAACACAAACTCTAACAAACTCTAACACAAACGCTAACCCTAACCCTAAAACACAAACTCTAACCCTAACCCTAAAACACAAACTCTAACCCTAACCCTAACCCTAAAACACAGACTCTAACCCTAACCCTAAAACACAAACTCTAACCCTAACCCTAACCCTAACCCTAAAACACAAACTCTAACCCTAACCCTAAAACACAAACTCTAACCCTAACCCTAACCCAAACTCTAACCCTAACACAAACTCTAACAAACACTAACACAAACACTAACCCTAACCCAAACCCTAACACAAACTCTAACAAATTCTAACACACACAAACTCTAACCCTAACCCTAACCCTAAAACACAAACTCTAATCCTAACCCTAAAACACAAACTCTAACCCTAACACAAACTCTAACCCTATCCCTAACACAAACTCTAACAAACTCTAACACAAACTCTAACCCTAACCCTAAAACACAAACTGTAACCCTAACCCTAAAACACAAACTCTAACAGTAACCCTAACCCAAACTCTAACCCTAACCCTAACACAAACTCTAACAAACTCTAACACAAACTCTAACCCTAACCTTAACCCTAAAACACAAACTCTAACCCTAAAACACAAACTCTAACCCTAACCCTAACCCAAACTCTAACCCTAACCCTAACACAAACTCTAACAAACTCTAACACAAACTCTAACCCTAACCCTAACCCTAAAACACAAACTCTAACCCTAACCCTAAAACACAAATTCTAACCCTAACCCTAACCCTAACCCTAACACAAACTCTAACAAACTCTAACACAAACTCTAACCCTAACCCTAAAACACAAACTCTAACCCCAACCCTAAAACACAAACTCTAACTCTAACCCTAACCCAAACTCTAACCCTAACCCTAACACAAACTCTAACACAAACTCTAACCCTAACCCTAAAACACAAACTCTAACCCTAAAACACAAACTCTAACCCTAACCCAAACTCTAACCCAAACTCTAACACAAACCCTAACACAAACCCTAACACAAACCCTAACCCTAACCCAAACTCTAACCCAAACCCTAACACAAACTCTAACACAAACTCTAACACAAACTCTAACAGAAACCCTAACTCTAACACAAACTCTAACACAAACTCTAACACAAACCCTAACACAAACCCTAACCCAAACTCTAACCCTAACCCTAACCCTAGCCCTAACCCTAACCCTAGGGATCCTAACCCTAACCCTAACCCTAGGGGATCCTAACCCTAACCCTTAGGGTTAGGGTTAGGATCCCCTAGGGTTAGGGTTTGTGTTAGAGTTTGTGTTAGAGTTTGGGTTAGGCTTTGTGTTAGGGTTTGTGTTAGGGTTAGGGTTTGTGTTAGAGTTTGTGTTAGAGTTTGGGTTAGGGTTTGTGTTAGGGTTAGGGTTTGTGTTACAGTTTGTGTTAGAGTTTGTGTTAGGGTTTGTGTTAGGGTTTGTGTTAGGGTTTGTGTTAGGGTTTGTGTTAGAGTTTGTGTTAGAGTTTGTGTTAGAGTTTGGGTTAGGGTTAGGGTTTGTGTTAGGGTTTGGGTTAGGGTTTGTGTTAGGGTTAGGGTTTGTGTTAGAGTTTGTGTTAGGGTTTGTGTTAGGGTTTGTGTTAGAGTTTGTGTTAGCGTTTGGGTTAGAGTTTGGGTTAGGGTTAGGGTTTGTGTTAGAGTTTGGGTTAGGGTTTGTGTTAGGGTTAGGGTTTGTGTTAGAGTTTGTGTTAGGGTTTGTGTTAGGGTTTGTGTTAGAGTTTGTGTTAGCGTTTGGGTTAGAGTTTGGGTTAGGGTTTGTGTTAGGGTTTGGGTTAGAGTTTGGGTTAGGGTTTGTGTTAGGGGTAGAGTGTTTTCTTGTGTTTTTCTATAAAAACGCATGCAAACGCATGTGCTTAAAAATGCATGCGTTTACATAGACATCAATACGTTTTTTTGCCGCAAAAAAAATGGCGCAAAAATTACTACATGTTGCATTTCTGCAACACAACGCATGCAGAGAAAAAACGCATGCGTTGCAAAAACGCGTCAAAACGCATGCAAAAAAAATGCATGTGTTTTTAATGTTAAATATAGGGGAAAAAACGCATGCTTTTTTTGCGTTTTTTACAGCAAAAACGCAAAAAAAACCCCGCAAATGTGAAACCAGCCTAAATACCCTGTTTTTTTTCCATCTTTTGACAAGCACTTGCTTATTACTGTGATTTTTTTTTACAGCAGAGTATTTTTGACCTCACTGTGCTTTTGTGTCTTCAAGTTTTTTGGTGGTGTGAACAGGTTCCTACAGACTTGCTCAATATGCAACTAGCCCATGTGTTTTTGGTTTTATAAAGACCAGACGATAGAGGATATTGGTCAGACATCCTCCAATACAGTCCCATGCCAACCCTTATATCGCCACCTGCTGGTCTCCAATGGTATTACAGAGGAATAACTTGCATTTATAGGGAACCTGTCACCCCCCCAGGCATTTGTAACTAAAAGAGCCACCTTGTGCAGCGGTAATGCTGCATTCTGACAAGGTGGCTCTTTTAGTTCGGGTCCCTGGCACTGCTGAAAGAGTCGGTTTTGAAATTTGTTCCTCATACCGTGAAATCACCAGGGAGGCAGGTCTTTCCCCCCGAATCCAGACGCCTCCCAGCCGTCAATCATGGCCTCGGCGCGTCAGGCGCCGCCTCCTCTTTCTTCATCAGCGTCCCTGTGAGGGGTCTGCATTATACTCTATGAGGGGGCTGCATTATACCGATTGAGGGGGCTACATTATATTCTATGAGGGAGGCTATATTATACTCTATGAGGGGGCTGCATTATACCCAATTAGGAGGGCTGCATTATACTCTATGAGGGGGGCTACATTATACTCTATGAGGGGCTACCCCAACCCCTACTATATCTTTAAGACATGTACTACCTTATATAATACCCTGATATTAATGTGTTTTACCGCACAATTGGTGGCCTTGTATTTATTTTTATGTAGCTACGTAGTGGGCCCCAAGAATAATTTTCTCTGGTGGGCCCAAGATACGCCAGTCCGACGCTGCCGACGGCTACCGACCCGTGCCACTTTACAATAGTGTCTGCCATTACTATCTCTTGCGGTCGAGCATTCCACTGTCTTGACTACAGTTAATATAAAGAACCATTTCCGATTTAGATGATAGAATCTCATTTCCTCCACATGTAATGAATGTGTCCCCCTTTCCAAATTGTCAAACCCCTAAATGGGTTGAGATAGAAGAGAAATGTGCTTAATTAGTTATCAAAGGGCTTTGTGGTTAAGGGCCAAATTTGGATGGATCTGCTATATCCCCTTTGCATAAAATGAAATGAGAAGTGGAGGCTAAAACACTTGGACTCTTTGGGCTCCAGACTGCACCAATGATATGTCCACCCCTGAGTCTAGGACTAAAACACACAGGAACCGTTTCATCGTTTAGGAGCTTTGGAACTCACTTTTCTTTTTTTTTGTTTTGTAGCATTTCATGATGTTTTTTTGCTCCCAACTTATGAAACCATTGCACATTGTAGTCTTCGGCTGCTTTCACACATCTGTTTTTTTTTTGTCGTCAGGCACAATCCGGCGAATTTTTGAAAAAACGGATCCATCGGAAAGATAGAGAGAGAGGCCCCAGAATGGAAAATGCATGATTTGTTTTAAAAAACGGAATCCGTAGCCAGATTCCATCATTTGACCTCACATTTCATCCATTTTTCACCGGATCCGTCGCTGTCCGTTTTTTCGATGGACAGAAAAAACGTTCCTATGTCCGTTTTCTCTGGCCACCGGAAAACGAATTTTCGATGGATCCGGCCAAAAATGCATGAAACGTGAGGCCATCCGTTGCAATCCAACGCTAATACAAGTCTATGAGAAAAAAACAGATCCGGCGGCAACTTTTGCCGGACCGTTTTTTCCAAAATTCGCCGGACTGTGCCTGACGGCAAAAAACTAATGTGTGAAAGCAGCCTTAGGCTGCCGTCACACTAGCAGTATTTGGTCAGTATTTTACATCAGAATTTGTAAGCCAAAACCAGGAGTGGAACAATCAGAGGAAAAGTATAATAGAAACATATGCACCACTTCTGTATTTATCACCCGCTCCTGGTTTTGGCTTACAAATACTGATGTAAAATACTGACCAAATACTGATAGTGTGATGGCAGCCTTATTCTTTACTTGCACCAAATTAAAAAAAATGTCACCAGCAACCTTACTTCAAGCAGAGAATGGTGGGATACTGGTGGGATGCAGCAAGGAAAAAATGTGACATTTGGAAAAGTTGCATTTCATGAATCTGTCTAAAAACATCTGGATAAGCAAAAGTTGTTGACGACAAATAAAAAGGTTTAAAGGGATGCTGTCTCCAGGTTTTTGCCGCTTAATCTAACAGCTGCATACAGTAGAGGCAGAGAACTGATTCCAGCGACGTGGCACTTACTGGGCTGCTTAGTCAAGTTTTCATAAGAGATTATCATTAGAGGACTAGTAACATAGTAACATAGTAACATAGTAACATAGTTAGTAAGGCCGAAAAAAGACATTTGTCCATCCAGTTCAGCCTATATTCCATCTTAATAAATCCCCAGATCTACGTCCTTCTACAGAACCTAATTGTATGATACAATATTGTTCTGCTCCAGGAAGACATCCAGACCTCTCTTGAACCCCTCGACTGAGTTCGCCATCACCACCTCCTCAGGCAAGCAATTCCAGATTCTCACTGCCCTAACAGTAAAGAATCCTCTTCTATGTTGGTGGAAAAACCTTTTCTCCTCCAGACGCAAAGAATGCCCCCTTGTGCCCGTCACCTTCCTTGGTATAAACAGATCCTCAGCGAGATATTTGTATTGTCCCCTTATATACTTATACATGGTTATTACATCGCCCCTCAGTCGTCTTTTTTCTAGACTAAATAATCCTAATTTCGCTAATCTATCTGGGTATTGTAGTTCTCCCATCCCCTTTATTAATTTTGTTGCCCTCCTTTGTACTCTCTCTAGTTCCATTATATCCTTCCTGAGCACCGGTGCCCAAAACTGGACACAGTACTCCATGTGCGGTCTAACTAGGGATTTGTACAGAGGCAGTATAATGCTCTCATCATGTGTATCCAGACCTAGTAAGCTTGGTACCATGTAGTCCAGCATATTCATGAGCTCTCTATAACCCCTTGCTCACCACTGATTGGCAATAGGCAATTTTAGCTATCCAAAATGTACACAGAAAGCCGCCAGTCAGTGGTATGGGCAGGGTTACACACAGCTCAGCATTTAGAGAACTGCTAAATCTGCAGCAGATAAAACTGCTAACTACTACATCCCTGGAATCAGGGTCTTTGCCCCTACATTTGCTGTTCTTAGGTGGGGTAGGAAAAACCTAGTGACAGATTTCCTTTAAAAAAAGAAAGACATATTAAAAAATGGGGCAAATATTTACAGAGGTATAAGATGCAAATACTGTATCCACTAAAAAGGAGCAAATTACTGCAGAAAAGTGGAGAAACAACAGGTACAAATTGTTTAGGCTGGTGTCCCAAGAGCCAAGTGCAAGTGGTATGGTGTCAACACTGGAAGCGCATTGCAAAGACAACTAAATAGTCCCATGTAGGGGCATTATGAGACCCTAGTGTAGAAATATGCCACTGCTACATTAGCTACAGTATGTCATGTTAATGGATTGGCTTATAAAAGTTATCTTTGGTGTGTGTGTGCGATTGGGCACATAAGACTAAGGACAAATATGCCAAGGCGAGCAAGAAGGACTCAGTGAAATTGGGTGCCACAACTTATGTAAACCTCGACTCTACCAGAGAATAATCGCAGTCCAGTATATAAGAATGTTGTCCCCCCAGTATTAGGGCTCGTTCAGATGTCAGTTTTTATCACAGATGGACTTGTATCCATTATAGTCTATAGGGCTGTTCATATGTCTGTTTATTTTTGCAGTACCAGTGGCCCGCATTTTGAATCTGGCTTTAAACTTCTTGATGACACGGCGCACGGTAGACACAGGAACATTCAGGTCTTTGGAGATGGGCTTGTAGCCTTGAGATTGCTCATGCTTCCTCACAATTTGGTTTCCCAAGTCCTCAGACAGTTCTTTGGTCTTCTTTCTTTTCTCCATGCTCAATGTGGTACACACAAGGACACAGGACAGAGGTTGAGTCAACTTTAATCCATGTCAACTGGCTGCAAGTGTGATTTAGTTATTGCCAACACCTGTTAGGTGCCACAGGTAAGTTACAGGTGCTGTTAATTACACAAATTACAGAAGCATCACATGATTTTTCGAACTGTGCCAATACTTTTGTCCACCCCCTTTTTTATGTTTGGTGTGGAATTATATCCAATTTGGCTTTAGGACAATTCTTTTTGTGTTTTTTTAATTTAAGACAAATGAAACGAAGATAATAATACCAAAGAATTTGTGATTGCAATCATTTTCAGGAAGAATCTGAGTATTATCTGACAGAATTGCAGGGGTGTCAATACTTTTGGCCACGACTGTATATCCATTAGAATTTACTGATTTACTGAAACTGATTTCTCAGTAATGGAGGAACAAACCGGCTATGCAAAGGTATTGCTGGACTTATCTTTGAAAGAGCTACATACACAGATAACACGTGTACCCATGATGATCTATGGGGCTGTTCACTTGTCTGTGATGTTTTACGGACTGAGTGATCCATGCAAAATCACAGAGACATGCTTGATGTTGATCTGAGTGTCAGATCAAACTCAGAAATCAAAGTCTATGAGTCCATGAAAAAATTGTGTCTGTTTTTCACGGACTGATAGGGGAAGGTGGAGATTTTTTTTTTCATCATAGAAAAACTGATGAAAATGTCACCAAACTCTGATGAACTTCTCATGAAAAACACTGATGAAACTAGGACCAATTTTATTGTTCGGCCAGGGCCACACTTGCGAGTGGAATGTGAGACACTCACACAAGTCTCTCGCCTCAATACCCGGCAGTCACGACCGGAGCGTTCAGCTGCATAGAAATACATGCTGCCGCACACTCCGGTCCTGAATGCTTGCGCCAGTGCCGGGCATTGAGACCCGGCACTCGCAAGTGTGACACCGGCCTTCAAGAAAATCACTGAGCCCTTGGACTGCAAGGTCCAATGGAAAGGGTCAGAGGTAAAAAACAGGGACTATCCTGTCATGTGAATGTAGAAGTTACATTTGATGCTATAAATATGAATATACCTTTAATCTGAGATAAGGATTGTATGACAGATTGCACCTTGGTGACAGGCACAAACTGATTTACTATTTCAGGCAGGTTTTGGGCATCTTCACTTTCTTTGGGCACCATGTCATCTCTTCCCAGCTGCTAAAATAGGAGCCTATAATGAGGATTAGCAAGGGGGGGAAACATTCAAATTCAGATTCCTCAGTACATCCTAAAGTCAAATCCTAAAGGGGGGACGTTCCATTCCTGGGGAATCACCAGCGCTCCAGGTAAACAGCTAATGAGCTAGCTGCCAGTTTCATTCTTATCAAGAGACCTCAGAGACTCTTCCAAGCCATTTCATAAAATATGCAGATGATTGTAGAAGGAGAATGGCAAGGGCTTTGAAAATGATTCACACAACCTGAAAATGATGTTGAAAAGGATGGAATTAAATATTCACAAAGTGAGAGAAATTAAGGCTTGTTAACTGTTAGGATCTGGTGATGTGAGGAGCTGATGGGGAGTAATGATTACAAGGGGCACGAGGAGCCTCGTTCCTCACGCAGTGTCAAGGCTTTAGCTACAGACGAAGGCGGCATCGACACGGCGTGGGCCACGCAGGATCACAGTAGCTGCTAGGGAGTCAGTGTTCTGATTACCCAAGGCCCTCGCCATGCTGAATAGGTGAACTCAGGTTTCATTACCAATGTTAATCCAAGCAGCTCAAATAACAAGAAAATGGAGAGTAATTCCTCCGTGCACATGGTGAGGATGCAGCAATTACCCAGAGCCGTCTATTACACTCATCTCTCCGAGGCATCCGCAGACACAGGACCGGTTGTCAGGAGCCTCATCTACCGTATTGTGGACAAAGACTAGTCCAACAAAGCATGGAGACTGTAATTACAGGTTACGTATGTGCAGCCGCCATCTACGATACACCGTATAAAGCAACGTTCACACGATCAGTATTTGGTCAGTAAGTTTTTGTAAGCCAAAACCAGGAATGGGTGAGAAATGCACTTTTCCGCTGACTGTGAATGGTTTTGGCTTACAAATACCGATGTAAAATACTGACCAAATACTGAACGTGTGCACATGACTTAATGGACATTTACGATTACATGTTTCCACTCTTCTCTAACTTTAAGATCTTTGCTGTCACAAAATAGAAAGATTCACGATTTACATCGAAAAGCTGAAAACCTAGAGGCCTAATACTTCAGTTCTAACCACTGAAACTTTGTTACACCGTGTCAAAGTAGACACATCAGTAGCACGGTTTGTTTCTATGTATACGTCTGTTCATACTGAGTTAGTTTTGCTTAGTTTTCAGAGACTTCAGAGTTTTCAGACTCTTTTTAAGGCTGCCGTTACACTAGCAGTATTTGGTCAGTATTTTATATCAGCATTTGTAAGCCAAAAACAGGAGTGGAACAATTAGAGGAAAAGTATAATAGAAACACATCACCACTTCTGTATTTATCACCCACTCCTGGTTTTGGCTTACAAATAGTGATGTAAAATACTGACCAAATACTGCTAGTGTGACGGCAGCCTAAGACTTGTGAATCCTCACAGCACGTGGACCACGGTGCAAGCAATTTGCATACATGCAGTCACATGCCGACTAGATGTGTCCAGCCTCACTCATTGCAAATTAAATGGGCGATTCCGAACACTTCTAGTTGGAATGTGGCCTGGAGCATGGAAATCGCACACTTGCAGTCCTGTTACCGCCTGCTCCTGGCGCCGGCACCAGACTTGTGAGGATTGATAAGTCTGCAGTCATATAGAGTGACTGCAGACTTGTACTCTAAGGAAGGAAACCCCTTTAAGGGCATATGCACAAAGTGTCTCTTGGACCCTGGCGTACACGTCGAGTTTTCCAAAGTAAAGATACTTTTAGCAAAATGCCAGTGGTGTTTTTCCTTCAGTGTTATCATTGGTGTTTTCTCTGGCGTTTTTGTGGTGTCTTTGTTCATTTAAATTTTAGCTCCTGTACAACCTTGGATGTATAGGTTTGTTCAAGGTAGTTTCCTTCCTTTGGATGCGGGTTTTGGCGCTAAGCCCGCATCTTTTCTTGCACATGACATCTGATTTGATCAGTTGTCATGTGCCCTTAACAGCAGCAGGTGGAATCACGATCCACCCACGGCTGGTAACATGTTAAATGCCACTGTCAATCTCTGACCATGAAACCAGAAACGCGTAATAAAACCAGTCCATCGGCGCCCCTTTCACGTGGCCAATGGGTTGTCATGACTGCCTGGGGCCTGTAGAAGAACCCCGTGCTTGTCATTGTACATATCCTATGAACGCTGGCATGTGGCCGGTGTTCATAGGAGATGATTTCTGCTACACATAGCAGGGCTCAAGCCCAGCTATGTGTAGCACAAGCGATCAGAAGATCGTAGCTTTAAGTTTCCTAAGGAGACTATTGAAGCAAGTGAAAAGTGAAAAAAATATATTTTAAAAAATATTTAAAAAATCTAAAAGTTCAAATCACCCCCTTTTGCTTGATTCAAAATAAAAAAATAAAACCAAATAAATTACACATATTTGGTGTTGCCGAGTTCAGAAATGCCCAATGTATCGAAATATAAAATAACTAAATCCGGTAATTCGGTAAATGGCATATCGAAAAATAAAATCAAAATACCAGAATTGCAGTTTTTTTGTCCACCGCACCATTGCAATAAAATGCAATAACAGACGATAAAAACAATATATATACCCCAAAATGGTATTAATACAAATGCCTGCTTGGCGCGCAAAAATAAGCGCTCAACCAGCCCCAGATCACGAAAAGTGAAGACGCTACGGGTCTTGGAAAATGGCACCTTTTTTTCTTTTCTTATATATTCCGGATTTTTGCTTCACCACTTAAATAAAAAAGAACCTAGACAAGCATGGTGTCTATGAACTTGCAATGCAGTGGAGAATCATAATGGCCAAGGTCAGTTTTAGCATTTAGTGAACATGGTAAATAAAAAAAAAACCAAACACTTTTTTTTTTGCAATTTCACTTAGAATTTTGTTTCTTGTTTTCCAATACACTATATGGTAATATCAATAGTGTAATTCAAAATTTTTGTTCCTCAAAAAACAATCCCCATTTGGCTGTATTGATGGAATATAAAATAGTTATGGCTCTGGGAAAAAGGGGAGCAAAAAACAAGAATGCAAAAATGTAAAATCTCAAGATGATGAAAAGGTTAAACACCTTCCAAGCAGAGGCTGCCCAAAGAACTAACCTGCTGCTTCTGCTAACCACCTCCTAGCTTTTGAAGCCTGAAACTTGCATGGTAAGGTAAGTCATTTTTACACTGCTATGCATTATACTCATTCTTTGTAGCTTTTTTTAGTGTTTTTTTCAGGCAGGTTCCAGGTTGATTCCGCCCGAAAAAAAGAAGCTGTGTCCACAAAACTAATAAAAACTCATAGTTTTTGGAGATTTTCTGTGAACACAACCTGTCCGTGTGGGAAGCATGCAGATTGGCATACTCATGAGGGTAAAACGGCAAGAAAAAGACACTGTAAGGTGCATATAGGCTAAATATTACAGTATTACTCAAAGAATGCTGAGATGTAGAACAACTACTCCTATCATCACTATTACCAAAGTCTTCGTGATCTGGAAGCAGCTAAAATCCCAAAGGGTACGTTATGTTCCAGTAACATTTTAATCTGAGCTGTTACTAACAGGCTAACATGTTACAATCCAAGCAGCAGGTTTAATCCCTGGATAGATTACTACATTGTAAGGATGAGACAGAAAGCCAAATCCAGCCTGAAATTACATGCAATTATTATGCGATACGTAATTACAGAACTGAATGGTAGATGCCTTTACTGGGCTCACATCATTTGGAAATGGCATAAATTAAAAGAGCTGAATTAATCTTCTCTCGTCTCTTCCAGGCAGCTAAATGTAGTCATCTGATTGAGCTCGAGTCTGACAAAGTCATCAGGCCTTGGAATTAAAATGGTCTTTGCTAAATTTCTGGATATACAACAGATAAAACCAGGTAGAGAGCGTTCAGTACACGGTTGGGTCCATGTTCTGCCTCCTGCCCACGCAAAGAGCTGTGACCTAAGATGGCTCAGTGGATCAATTTTTACTTGACTTAATATGAATAAATAGAATTTTAAGAAGGTTCCCAGGTCTTCTAATGGCACCAAGTGCTGATTAAGGATCTGAAATGTCATACATCACATGTGCAGTAGTTTTAGCTGCACATGGGCCCAGCAAGCAAGGAGGCCCTAGTGGGTAGGGGGCCCAGTACAACCACAACTTGTTCAGACGCTGTGATAAACTGTGCAAGTACAATACATAGGACCTTTGCAGTCCAATAGCTCCTCATGATGCACAATTTCACATGATTTGGGGGTAGAAATGATCTCTCTTAGGCTACTTTCACACTAGCGTCGGATTCGCATTGCGTCGGGCCAAGATTCCGATGCTAGCGTTTTGATGCGCCGCACAACGGGTGCAGCGGATGCATTTCTCCGGCGCATCCGCTGCCCCATTGTGAGGTGCGGGGAGGTGGGGGCGGAGTTCCGGCTGCGCATGCGCGGTCGGAAAAAGCTGTCCGTCGGCAGCAAAAAACATTACATTTAACGTTTTTTGCTCCCGGCGGTCCGCCACAACACGGTGCAACCTTCGCACGATGGTTGCGACGTGTGTCTACGTCGCAATGCGTCGGTAATGTTACTCTATGGGGCCAAAACGCATCCTGCAAACAACTTTGCAGGATGCGTTTTTTCCCCCAAACGACACATTGCGACATATTAAAAAAAACACCAGTGTGAAAGTAGCCTTACCTCTCAATCCCTATGCGGCTGCACAAGTTGCTCCAATGATATGTCCACCCCTGCTGTGATCATATATGCTACTGAAACTTTGATCACACTCCCCAGATCAAAGTTTGATCAAAATGTGATTCCTGTGTGCTCCGATTTTCTTGGAGGAGAAGACAGACATGAAAATTTCTCATCCTTCTCCATTCTGTCCATGGGAATCGGACTGTGCCCAGGTGTGATCCAAGTAAGCTCCAACTTCTTCCACAGACTCATTGACTTGCATGACCAAGTGCGATTCGAATATTGAATGCGTGTCAGGCATGATGCAAATTTTTCCTCTGTCTGAGGATAATATTAGACATGTGCATGGCCCCATAAACTAGAATAGGTTTGAGTGCAATCTGACATTTTGTTGGATCTTACCTGGACCAAAAATTATGGTCACCTCCATGAGCTCAATGGTCAATTAATTATTTTATTTAAAATTGTGTCTGTCCTGGCATTCAAACTAATAGCTGTAGCTGTAGTCCAGCATTTCTAAAAATGTGACTTTTTTTTTCTGTCTAAAGATCAAAATGGTATTCTTCTTCTTTACAGGCACATTGTCTTGGTGTTTAGAGATAAGTCTCATCCACCCATATGGCACAGTCTAGTCTGAAGGGCTTTGCTGGTCTTGCTCTGCGCTGCCTCTATTTCCTCCTACCCTGCTTCATGTGGATGTCATGTCCTATGTCATCCACATAGCGACCCCAGGCAGGTGCACTTCTCTCTGCACTGCTGAGTTCAGTGCAAAGTACAATAATCCACATGTGCTGACTTTACCTAATGGTCATCAGCTCTCTTTGTCCTCTCCTGGTGCATGCACATTACAATACTTTGCTTTGGCCTCTGCAGGGTAGAGAGAAGTGCGCCTGTACAGGAATGAGATTGGAGGTTCTGTGGGGATTATGTCGGACATGTCATGTAGCAGGGAAGGAGGATGGTGATTGTGAGGATAGAAGAGGGGCTGAGCAAGACCAGCATCAACCATCGGACAGGATCTCGTTGTATGGGGGGATATTACAAGGTATTTGTTTTGGATATGCAGAGGTAATTAGTGACATATACAGGTTGGTAGACTGCTATAAAAAAGCATTAAAGTTGGTGGCTTTAGTTTATGTTAAGAAAAACTGATGACAGATTACTTTTAGAAATGTAAACCAAAATTGATACACAAATAACACAATACACAGTGTGTCATGCAAAATACACCTGTGGCCATATAGGGGATTAGTATATTACAAAATCCCATGCAACAATTCAGATAGACCCTACATAGAAAATACTGCACAAAACGGGATCACTATCAAGCAAATTATTTTATTAAACAAATCAATTATAAAATGGTACCTAACAATAAATGGGATACTCTGAAAGGTGACAACTACACTGGGGCCGCAGGTCAGAGGCTATAAACATGCAAATACTGGCAATAATGTCCCCAATAAAGAGTAATAGGTGTGAATAGTGAGTTCATATACATTTGAACAGATTACACTGAGCTGGTAAGGAGCATCCAGCAACAACACCGGAGCAGACATTAGGAGAGAAACTAACATTTATAAAGCATATTTACCTCAGACCTGCGGCGCCACCACCCCTACGCGCGTTTCGGCGTGCGTGCCTTCTTCCGGGGGAGTGGCGTTGTCAGGTCTTATTGTGGTATAAATACAGAGGGCCAGCCAATAGGGTTCAGTCATTATAGTGACGCCTAGTGCTGGCCGTATATCGGCGCATGCCCAGTCGGGACGAGAAGCGTCCGCATCACCGAGTGCGTCATCGCCATGTGATCGAACAGGGAAACACACCCACTGTGACGTGGGCAGGTCCCTGTCTGCACAGGATGTTAATCGCAATGGAGACGCCGTCAGTGATGGTAAGCAACCCGACACAACAGGCATGCGCACAGGCCAGAGGGTGGATACAAGGAAATACTATCATATAAATGGAGACGGCAGGACAATAGTATATATAGAAGTGCATCAGTGCATACAGTATAATGCAACAAATAACAATCATATTTATATTTATATACAGAGAATTACATGATTAAAATAGTATAATTCATAATATTAAGTAGAAGCTATAAAGTGCAAACAAGTGCTATAATGCAGTGTATAAATAGTTATTACAGTTATATATAAAATTATTAAACAGACACAATGAATAATTATATACATTTATAAAAAAGACTAACAATACTAAAGTGCAATATGTAAAATGTGAAAATCCTATAGTCCTTAAATCAGATGTCTGCAGCATTCATACAGGATCCTCTTCATGATGCAGAAAACCTAAGTGTTCACCGCAAGGACAGCCATAGCAGATAAATCCTATTCATTGATAAACTAACAGAAAAAGAAAAAACAACAGTTAATATATAAAACTAAAACCCAAATACATAAGGATAAAAAAACCCTGACGAGGCCAATTTAAAAATTTGACGACAAAGAGCTCAGAGAAAAGGGGCGTAGAACCTATTACTCTTTATTGGGGACATTAGTACCAGTATTTGCATGTTTATAGCCTCTGACCTGCGGCCCCAGTGTAGTTGTCACCTTTCAGAGTATCCCATTTATTGTTAGGTACCATTTTATAATTGATTTGTTTAATAAAATAATTTGTTTGATATTGATCCCGTTTCGTGCAGTATTTTCTATGTAGGGTCTACTTTTAGAAATGTAGGCCTTAAGTCACAAAAAGGATGTAAAAACAACACAAAAAATCTATAGGTTGCAACACATGGTCATTACAGGGCTAATGGCTGCAGAAGATTTATAAAAAAAATTAATATTATAGAGGATCGATCTTTTTCTATAGTTTCTGCATTTCATTTATGATCTATAGCAGAAAAGTGGCAAGCATTAAAAATGAAGAATATCACTGTCATGCATCTGTTTGTGGGATTCAGTCTGGTGACCTCTTGCTCTGTGGTCGCTGGTTCTCCTGTCTGCTGAGCTATTGCCCTTTTCTTCTCTATCTTATGCTGATGGTTAATATTGCCTTTATTTATCCTTTCTTAGTTTGCTCCTCCTTCAGGTGTTTCTCATTTTAGTTGTCCTGTCACATTCTAGGTTGGGCTACACATATTCTCCCTTCACAACATTTCCTTGCTGGTTATATTTTTAAGTGAGTTAGTCCTTAGGAGTTCAAGCTCTTAAGGGAAGTTTTCATTGCTAGGTAAACACCATTTGTGTTTCCTCTGTTTGTTTGTTTGTCTGCCTTCACAGCACCTTTCCTTTCTCCTCAAGTTAGATTGGTGAGAGATTATTCTTGTTTCATTTATTATTCTCCTTCTTTCTCCTTATTTCCGCTTTGTGCACGTCCTTTAAATTTCCTCACCCTCGGTCCTCTTATCCCTTACACTTTCCCTCTCCTGGTTAGCTGTGTACAGCGGCCTCCCCTCTGGTTCCTCAGGAGATGCGAGAAACCCCTCATCAGCCTTTTAGGCTAAGTTCACACTGCGTTAGTGCAGTCCGTTCAACACATCCGTTAAACGGACTGCACTAACGCAAGTGCCGACGTTTGCACAGCGCTAGCGCAGATGGAGCATCTGCTAGCTCCATCTGCGCTAGCAGTGCGCTAGCAGTGACGGACCCGGAAACGCTGCAGCCCGCGTCTCGGGTCCGTCACTCAATGACTGCACATCGCTAGCGCACGCCCATTGTGGGCGTGCGCAAGCGATGCATCCGCCATTGAAAGTAATGGCTGCGTTAACGGACTACGTTACACCGCGTTATGCCGAGGTGTAACGTAGTCCATTAAATGGCTCACACTAACGCAGTGTGAACCCAGCCTTAGGGAGCCAGGTCCGAGGTGGTATTTTTTTAGTTGTTCAGCTAGGGATTATTTAGTTTTTACAGGAACCAATAGGGTGTGAGTGCTGCTTCTCTATGTTGTAGACTTTATTATTTTTGCTACCTGTGTATGAGTGAGTTATGTGTATAACAATCACTTAGATTTATGTAGGAGAAAAAAACAGCATTTCTGGAGATGTTACTGGAAGTTTTTTTTAGCTCAGGTATAATGATATGCCCTACTTATTTACACATACTGTCACATGTTGCTGCCTACAATCCCTTCATTGTAGAATGTATTAATGCTGCAAAATGTGAAGTGTCCCTTTGTTTTATGTGACATCATGATTGTATCCCACAATGATTGTACCACACAATAAACATGGGATGCCACTACAAACCCTACAAGAAACAAAATGAGCAAAAACCCTGCTGTAACTAAATACGGCAAGTAAAAAAAGCAAAAATGCATTTAAATAACGCAGAGTTCTTAGTAATACTGTTTTTGATCAAAAATAGCATAAAAGCCATCCCATCATCGACAAGGTGACTCTGATTGGGACGGTCCTACACTGTCTAATATTAAACCTTACCATGTGTCAGAGTTGACCACAGTGTGTGAATAAGGGCAGACAAAAGGACCGGGTCCCAACCAGTGGACACCAGTCTGGGGAAGCCTTTAAATTTAATTTTCAGCTCAGAAAAAGGAGGCCACACCCAGACTTGCACAGAATGCAAAAATTCAATGAAATACCACTACACCTGCACAAATCCCTAGTCATGTGGGCCCAGTAGACATTGTAACCTCTGCACCTGATAAATATACAATTAGTTCTAGATATGCAAATTGCCTCTTCAAAGAGGAAAAGTACTAAAACTCTAGTGCCACCTATTGGAAGTAGTAATCCTAAAAGTCAAAATCTACTGCATAATGAGTTTTGCCACATGATTTAGGATAAAATCTAAACCAGAATCACAGTTTGCAGCCATGTGTTTTGGTGTGTTGCTCCTCCTCAGTGCAAATCATGAGATCTGGCTTTTTGAAAGGCCTCTGACTGGGGTCGAAGGGGTAATGTCTCTCCTTCTAGAAAGTGACATGCCTGACATGCCTGTGTAGGGAGATTTATAGGCCATGCAATGCTCCTCTGGGATTTCCTAGAAGACCACTGCATAGCCTATATGTCTCCTTACACTGGCATGTCAGACTCCACAAGTATAGACATTACCCTTTAAGTCAAGCCTGCACAACATATGCATGTGGCCAGCCGAGGTATGTTGTGCGGCCTGCAGATCTGTTCAGGAGACACTGCTCCCTTATCTTTATAGTCATTTTCAGATGCAAATACATTCGACATTGGACAGAGGAGCTCCCATCAGTCGCAGCCCTGATGTGCAGCAGTGTGATGAGGTCAGAACGCACGCTGCCGACGTTATCACACTGCTGCTGGCACCTCAATACCGAAGTGCTGCAGAGGAGCGGAGACAGCATAGCAATATTAAACAGTTCAACAAGGAGCCAAATATTAAATGCCTTATCATTGTAAATGTGGGGGGAGGGTTTAATGTTACTGTGAGGGCACATACAGTGGGGATAATTGTGAAAGAGGTAACAATTTTGCATGAGGCAGTGTGTTACTTTATTAAAAGGGACAATGTGAGGGGAATATTTTGCAGAGGGATTGTTTGGCGGGATATTTTGCAGAGTGGCTGGTTGGGGGTGATATTTTGCAGAGGGGCAGTGTGGGGGGATATTTTGCACAGGGGCAGTGCGCAGGAGAAATTTTGCAGAGGGGCAGTGTGGGGGGATATTTTGTACAGAGGCAGTGCGCAGGAGATATTTTGTATAGGAGCAGTGTCAGGAGGTAGACCGGGCTGTGGGTACCTACGTCATGCCCAGTCCAGAACTATCGAGGCTGTGTCCAGCGTTGGCAGTGGGAAAGAATGGGGGACCAGACAGGTTCCATGACCCAGGTAGAGGGGGCGTGGCTAAGCTGGGCAGGGAGCAGGAAGCGCGGGAAAGTGCTCTCAGTTTCCCACCGGCGGTGAGAGCAGAGAGAGGTGTGCGGCGCATTCTGCAGTTACAGAGGCAGTGCGGAGACGTGCCCCGGCAGAGCTTAGGTGAACACTCCAGTAAGCCAGCAAGGGTTCCAAGCGCCATGCGTCTGGCCAAGCAAAGTCCAGTGCTCCCGCGGAGGAGTGGGTGTCAGTGGCAGGATGCTGAGGTGCATTCACCATTGCTGATATATGTGCAGCAGCGCACGTGTAGAACAGAGAGCGCTCCCCACTTAGGCTGCACATCCGATTTTTGGACTAGGGACTCAGCGGGCAAAACCGGTGACCGCTCGTTGCCGCCAGAAGCTGGACTGTGATTTGTTGGGAATCCATCTGCGAACACCACACCAGCCGTTGCCGGTACTCCAACTTCCATTGGACATTTTCATCCTTTTGTTACAAATTATATAATATTATTATACAGCATTGTTCTGTAATCTCTGCATTACTGCACTTCCAAACCTGCTTACAGAAACCTGCGTAGTCAGCAGGATGCAGTCCACTTGCACAGAAGCGGCAGACAAAGCTGTCATGGGTACCCCAAAGTCCAGCTTGCCATTGAGGGCCATGCTCAGTAATCACCCTAAATTTATGGGGAGTAATATTATGCTGTAGGACTGGACTGAGCGGGTTAAAGGCATGTTAAGGATGCATCCCATAACCCCTGCTATGTAGGCAGAGATTGCTCTGATGGCCCTGGATGGTGAGAATAGATGTTCTGTGATGTTTCGCCCCCCCTCATGAACAGTACACGCTAACCAAGGTGTTCCAGATTCTGGAAGAGATCCATGGAGACCCCACCAATGTTGGAGAATGGCAGATGCGCTTTTTTAGCCATGTCCAAAGGGAGGGGAAGTCAGTGATGCAATACAATAATGCGTTACAGGAGATACACGCACATATTGCCCGGCAGCACGATGTGGAGATAATAGGAGTGGGGCCACCTGACATAATATTGAAGGACAAGTTCATGGCCGGCCTCAGAGATATGTCACTTAAACAAGCTTTGCGGGAGCGCCTGCATGCTAGGCTGCATTTGACCTTCGTAGAAGCTGGGGCAGAAGGGTACAAAAGAGCAGGAGCAGGGGACAGCAGCCTTGGCAGGTATGGTCCAGAGCAATGCGGAACCCGCCTCGCCCGCAGCACAACCAGAGTGGGCCTGAGAGATCCGGAAGGAAAAACGGGACATGCGAGAAGAGTGGTCCAGCCTCAGTGGAGTCCCCAATGCAGCTCCAAATGTGCCCAGGGACAGGAGTGACTCTAAGCCCCGATTGCTAGTTGAACAGCGCCAAGGAATGGGACAACTCATGGGCAGCACGGTGGTGCAGTGGATAGCACAGCAGCCTTGCAGCGCTGGAGTCCTGGGTTCTAATCCCACCCAGGACAACATCTGCAAAGAGTTTGTATGTTCTCTCCGTGTTTGTGTGGGTTTCCTCCGGGTTCTCCGGTTTCCTCCCACATTCCAAAGACATACTGATAGGGATTCTAGATTGTGAGCCCCAATGGGGACAGTGATGATAATGTGTGCAAAACTGTAAAGCGCTGCGGAATATGTTAGCGCTATATAAAAAATAAAGATTATTATTATAAAAATAAAGATTATTATTATTAACTCAACACAGAGAGGAATCCGACCTGCTTCAAGTGCGGGGACACCGGACACTATGCCCGAGAGAGCGCGAGAGGGGATAGCCCCTAGCTCGGAAGCCGTTAAACTAGGGACACTGAAAGACCAAGGAGTAGAGAAGGCAGTCCTGAAAGTTCAATTTCTATGAGTCCCTTCATATGGGCTGAGATGAATGGGCGAGCCGTTCGCTGTCTGGTCGATACCGGATCACAGGTAACCACCATGCCGGAACGTATTTCAGACATTATTTTCCTGAGGTGATGCGACCAGAATGGGGCCCAGTAATCAAGCTGAAGGAATCCAATCAGTTGCCCATCTTGGTCGCAGGGGTGGTCTGGATGCAGATTACGGTGTGCAGCAAAGATGTGGGCTGGAAACGAGGTGCGTTAGTCGCCGGAGACACTGGCAACGGTTCTGCGGTGACTCTGGGAATGAACATGCTGAAGGAACTCTGAACCCTCTTGATCAGCGAGTCACAAGATGCTTTTCTGGACTGATGGAGTCCATGCAACCACCCCAGAGGAAGGTGTTTCAACAATTGATACGGGTTGCCCAGGCCCAGGAAATGTCAAGCGAAGGGAAGGTTCTAGGAAAGGTGATAGTCCCTGCAGCCACTAAACTCATTCTACTGCCTGGTCAGTCCATGCTCATGTTGCCAGTATGGACTTTTACACCTCTCAAAGGTGTGGAGGTGCAGATCGAGCCAACCACAGTGGATCAGATACCCTCGGGACTCCTCATTGCTCAGACCTTAACCACAGTCCATGATGGTAACTTGGTAGTGCAGTGCATTAATTTGGGGGAAGAAGATCTCACCATCTCGCCTAAAAGTGAAGTGGCTCAGGTTTTGGGAATGCCAGAAGAGCTGATACAACCGGAGGCTGTACAATTGGCAGCCATTCAAGGGGACCTCTGGACCCTAGCCTTCACAATAACGCCAAAACATTTGCCTGGAGGCCTGAAGGAGGGCCGCTGAATTCTGGAACAGATGCAGGCCGAACAGACGGGACTCACCCTTCAACAGGAGCAACAGGTGGAAGCTGTACTGTAGCGCTACCAGGAAGTCTTCGTTCGTCATGAAGATGACTTTGGGTGCACCACGGCTATAGCCCATGAAATCCCTACAGGAAGTGCTGCCCCAATCCAGGAGAGATATCAGCACATACCGCCTCAGATGTACAAAGAGGTAAAGGAGATGCTGGTTCACATGCTGTAGAGTGGAGTCATATGGGATAGTCAGAGCCCGTGGCCCTTGGGAAAGGCAAAGTATTTCTCGTTAGGGTTGAGCGAAACGCGTCGAACATTTTCAAAAGTCGCCGACTTTTGGCGAAGTCGAGTTTCATGAAACCGGATCCGACCCCTGTGCGTTGTCGGCCATGCGGTACGCGACTTTCACGCCAAAGTCGCGTTTCAATGACGCGAAAAGCGCCATTTCTCAGCCAATGAAGGTAAACGCAGAGTGTGGGCAGCGTGATGACATAGGTCCTGGTCCCCACCATCTTAGAGAAGGGCATTGCAGTGATTGGCTTGCTGTCCGCGGCGTCACAGGGGCTATAAAGGGGCGTTCCCGCCGACCGCCATCTTACTGCTGCTGATCTGAGCTTAGGGAGAGGTTGCTGCCGCTTCGTCAGAAGCAGGGATAGCGTTAGGCAGGGTCCATTAACCACCAAACCGCTTATGCTGTAGCGATTTCCACTGCCCAACACCACCTTCGGTGTGCAGGGACAGTGGAAGCTACATTTTTTTTTTTTTTTCCCCCTCAGCGCTGTAGCTCATTGGGCTGCCCTACAAGGCTCCCTGATAGCTGCATTGCTGTGTGTACGCCGCTGTGCAAACCAACTGCTTTTTTCAAAGCACAAATCCTCTTGTTCCTTCCTTTCTGCACAGCTATCTTGTTTGTTTGTCCACACTTTTTATTTAATTTGTGCATCAGTCCACTCCTTATTGCTGCCTGCCATACCTGGCTGAGATTACTGCAGAGAGATAGTAATTGAAGGACAGTTTCTTTTTTTTTTTTTTTTGGTGGGAGATTAAGATTGGCATTTCTGCTAGAGTGCCATCCCTGTCTGTGTCATCTCTCACTCTGCGGGCCATAGAAAGCCTATTTATTTTTTTTGCTTGATTTTGCTTCTAAAATCTACCTGTAAAAATAACTACATCAATCAGTGGGAGAAAAATATTGGCCTCAGGGCTTGTGTGCCACTCCTGACTCCTGTGTGTGCCATCTGTCACTTAGTGGGCCATAGAGAGCCTATTATTTTTTTTGCTTGATTTGGGTTCTAAATTCTACCTGAAAAAATCAATAAATCAATCAGTGGGAGATTAATATTGGCCTTTGGGCTTGTGTGCCAGTCCTAAGCGTGCCATCTCTCTCTCTCACATAGTGGGCCATAGAAAGCCTATTTATTAATTTTTTTATTGGGTTTATAAATTTTCCCTGGAAAAAAAAAAAAAAGTGGGAGATTAATACTGGCCTCTGGGCTTGTGTGCCAGTCCTGAGCGTGCCATCTCTCTCACAAATAGTGTGCCATAGAAAGCCTATATATTTTTTTGGTTGATTTGGGTTCTAAATTCTACCTGAAAAAATCAATAAATCAATCAGTGGGAGATTAATATTGGCCTTTGGGCTTGTGTGCCAGTCCTAAGCGTGCCATCTCTCTCTCTCTCACATAGTGGGCCATAGAAAGCCTATTTATTAATTTTTTTATTGGGTTTATAAATTTTCCCTGGAAAAAAAAAAAAAGTGGGAGATTAATATTGGCCTCTGGGCTTGTGTGCCAGTCCTGAGCGTGCCATCTCTCTCACAAATAGTGTGCCATAGAAAGCCTATGTATTTTTTTGGTTGATTTGGGTTCTAAATTCTACCTGAAAAAATCAATAAATCAATCAGTGGGAGATTAATATTGGCCTTTGGGCTTGTGTGCCAGTCCTAAGCGTGCCATCTCTCTCTCTCACATAGTGGGCCATAGAAAGCCTATTTATTAATTTTTTTATTGGGTTTATAAATTTTCCCTGGAAAAAAAAAAAAAAAGTGGGAGATTAATATTGGCCTCTGGGCTTGTGTGCCAGTCCTGAGCGTGCCATCTCTCTCACAAATAGTGTGCCATAGAAAGCCTATGTATTTTTTTGGTTGATTTGGGTTCTAAATTCTACCTGAAAAAATCACTAAATCAATCAGTGGGAGATAAATATTGGCCTCTGGGCTTGTGTGCCACTCCTGACTCCTGTGTGCGTCATCTCTCACTCAGTGGGCCCTAGAAAGGCTATTTTTTGTTTTATTTGTTTTCTAAATTCTCCCTGAAAAAATCATTTTATGTTATTTGGTTTCTAAATTATTCCTGAAAAAATCATTTTGTTTGTATTTTTTTTTCTCTAAAGTCTCCCTGAAAAAAAAAAAAAAAAAAAAAAACTGTGGGAGATTCATATTGCCCTTTCTGCTTGTGTGCCAGTCTTGACTCCTGGGTGTGCCATCTCTCTCTCTCTCTCTCTCTCCAATTGTGGGCCATAGAAAGCCTATTAATTTTTTTGCTTGATTTGGGTTCCAAAATCTTCCTGAAAAAATCACTAAATCAATCAGTGGGAGATAAATATTGGCCTCTGGGCTTGTGTGCCACTCCTGACTCCTGTGTGCGTCATCTCTCACTCAGTGGGCCCTAGAAAGGCTATTTTTTGTTTTATTTGTTTTCTAAATTTTCCCGGAAAAATCATTTTATTTTATTTGGTTTCTAAATTATTCCTGAAAAAATCATTTTGTTTGTATTTTTTTTTCTCTAAAGTCTCCCTGAAAAAAAAAAAAAAAACTGTGGGAGATTCATATTGCCCTTTCTGCTTGTGTGCCAGTCTTGACTCCTGGGTGTGCCATCTCTCTCTCTCACTCTCTCCAATTGTGGGCCATAGAAAGCCTATTAATTTTTTTGCTTGATTTGGGTTCCAAAATCTTCCTGAAAAAATCACTAAATCAATCAGTGGGAGATAAATATTGGCCTCTGGGCTTGTGTGCCACTCCTGACTCCTGTGTGCATCATCTCTCACTCAGTGGGCCCTAGAAAGGCTATTTTTTGTTTTATTTGTTTTCTAAATTTTCCCGGAAAAATCATTTTATTTTATTTGGTTTCTAAATTATTCCTGAAAAAATCATTTTGTTTGTATTTTTTTTTCTCTAAAGTCTCCCTGAAAAAAAAACAAAACACAAATCTGTGGGAGATTCATATTGCCCTTTCTGCTTGTGTGCCAGTCTTGACTCCTGGGTGTGCCATCTCTCTCTCTCTCTCTCTCCAATTGTGGGCCATAGAAAGCCTATTAATTTTTTTGCTTGATTTGGGTTCCAAAATCTTCCTGAAAAAATCACTAAATCAATCAGTGGGAGATAAATATTGGCCTCTGGGCTTGTGTGCCACTCCTGACTCCTGTGTGCGTCATCTCTCACTCAGTGGGCCCTAGAAAGGCTATTTTTTGTTTTATTTGTTTTCTAAATTTTCCCGGAAAAATCATTTTATTTTATTTGGTTTCTAAATTATTCCTGAAAAAATCATTTTGTTTGTATTTTTTTTTTTTTCTAAAGTCTCCCTTTTAAAAAAAAAAACACAAATCAGTGGGAGATTAATATTTACATTTGCGCTTCAGTGACAGTCCTGCGTGTGTGGCATCTCTCTCATTTGTTGCCAACAACAACAGAGTGTGTAACATTGTGGCTGATTTTCGTTGTGGTCTCACCCACCTGTAAAGGGGTAGCTAAATCATACTGAAGTTATAGCTCACCATGTAAGTTGTGTGACAGCAACAAATACCGTTAGTTTGTTAACGTTTTTAAAACAATGAGGAAGTCTGGTGGAAGAGGTCGTGGCCGGGGGCGTTCATTGTCAGCTGGTAATGAGGGTAGTGGTAGTGGTGGAGCATCAGGTGGTCGTGGGAAAAAAAATATTGCACCTAAGTCTGGAGCTGTGGAGCCAGGTTCGTCGTCTGGCTACACAAGGCCTCGAACGCTCCCTTTTCTGGGAGTAGGAAAACCGCTTTTAAAGCCGGAGCAGCAAGAGCAAGTTTTGGCTTATCTTGCTGACTCAGCCTCTAGCTCTTTTGCCTCCTCTCGTGAAACTGGTGAAAGTAAAAGCAGCGCGTCGTTAGTGGATGTTCACGGTCAGGGACAAGTCGCTTCCTTGTCCTCTTCAGCAAAAAACAACAACAGAGAAGAATGCAGCAGGCGACACAACGGGTTACTCCATGGAGCTCTTTACACATACCGTCCCTGGCTTAGAAAGTGAAGCAGTTAACAGTGCATGCCCATTACAAGTTGAATCTGACATGGAGTGCACTGATGCACAGCCACAGCCAGACTACTATGCTGGTCCTTTGACTCAGACCACAACATTGCCCTCGCAGGGTGCTGATCAAGAATCAGACCCTGATGAGACTATGTTGCCCCATCACGAACGCTATACCACCGACCGACACGGTGACACAGACGAAGTTGCACACGAGCTACTAGAAGAGGTAATAGATGACCCAGTTCTTGACCCCGATTGGCAGCCATTGGGGGAACAGGGTGCAGGCGGCAGCAGTTCTGAAGCGGAGGAGGAGGGGCCGCAGCAGGCATCAACATCGCAACAGGTTCCATCTGCCGGGCCCGTATCTTGCCCAAAACGCGTGGCAAAGTCAAAACCTGTTGGAGGACAGCGTGGCCATCCGGTTAAAGCTCAGTCTGCAATGCCTGAAAAGGTATCCGATGCTAGAAAGAGTGCAGTCTGGCATTTTTTTAAACAACATCCAATTGATCAGCGCAAAGTCATCTGTCAAAAATGTTCAACTAGCTTAAGCAGAGGGCAGAATCTGAAAAGTCTCAATACAAGTTGCATGCATAGACATTTAACCACCATGCATTTGCAAGCTTGGACTAACTACCAAACGTCCCTTAAGGTTGTAGCACCCTCGGCCAATGAAGCTAGTCATCAACGCAACATCCCTTCCGGCAGTGTAGGGCCAACATTTTCTGCACCACCTGCAGTATCTGTGCAGGTTTCTTTGCCAGGCCAAAGCAGTCAGGGTCAGGGAATCACCAGTTTCGTAGTAGGAAACACTGCATCTAGGGCACCGGCGACAACAATACCATCTCCCACCGTCTCTCAGTCTGCCATGTCCACCGGCACCCCTGCTAGTTCCACGATCTCCAGCTCTCCAGTCCAGCTCACCCTACATGAGACTATGGTTAGAAAAAGGAAGTACTTAGCCTCGCATCCGCGTACACAGGGTTTGAACGCCCACATAGCTAGACTAATCTCGTTAGAGATGATGCCCTACCGGTTAGTTGAAAGCGAAGCTTTCAAAGCCCTGATGGACTACGCTGTACCACGCTACGAGCTACCCAGTCGACACTTTTTTTCCAGAAAAGCCATCCCAGCCCTCCACCAGCATGTTAAAGAGCGCATCGTCCATGCACTCAGGCAATCTGTGAGCACAAAGGTGCACCTGACAACAGATGCATGGACCAGTAGGCATGGCCAGGGACGTTACGTGTCCATCACGGCACACTGGGTAAATGTGGTGGATGCAGGGTCCACAGGGGACAGCAAGTTTGGGACAGTTCTGCCTAGCCCACGGTCTAGGAAACAGTTGGCTGTAGCCGTTCGCACCCCCTCCTCCTCCTCCTCGTCCTCCTGCAGAAGCGAGACCTCGTCCACAGACCGCAGTCGCACAACCACTCCATTAGAAGCTGCCACTGTTGCACACCAGGTCTCCCATTATGGGGCAGCTACTGGCAAACGTCAGCAGGCTGTATTGGCTATGAAGTGTTTGGGCGACAACAGACACACCGCTGAAGTTCTGTCCGAGTTCTTGCAGAAAGAAACGCAGTCGTGGCTGGGCACTGTAGATCTTGAGGCAGGCAAGGTAGTGAGTGATAACGGAAGGAATTTCATGGCTGCCATCTCCCTTTCCCAACTGAAACACATTCCTTGCCTGGCTCACACCTTAAACCTGATGGTGCAGTACTTCCTGAAAAGTTATCCGGGGTTATCCGACCTGCTCCTCAAAGTGCGTGGACTTTGCTCACATATCCGCCGTTCGCCCGTACACTCCAGCCGTATGCAGACCTATCAGCGTTCTTTGAACCTTCCCCAGCATCGCCTAATCATAGACGTTGCAACAAGGTGGAACTCAACACTGCACATGCTTCAGAGACTGTGTGAACAGAGGCGGGCTGTTATGTTTTTGTTGGAGGATACACATACACGGGCAGGCAGTAGGATGGCAGACATGGAGTTGTCAGGTGTGCAGTGGTCGAAGATTCAAGACATGTGCCAAGTCCTTCAGTGTTTTGAGGAATGCACACGGCTGGTTAGTGCAGACAACGCCATAATAAGCATGAGCATCCCCCTAATGCGTCTGCTGATGCAAAGTTTGACGCACATAAAGGATCAGGCGTCTGCAGCTGAGGAAGAGGAAAGCCTTGATGACAGTCAGCCATTGTCTGGCCAGGGCAGTGTACAGGACGAGGTAGCGGGTGAAGAGGAGGAGGAGGACGAGGAGGATGATGGGGATGATTATATTTTTAATGAGGAAGCTTTTCCGGGGCCACTGGAAATTGGTGGCGCGGCAAGGCCGGGTTCTGGTTTTTTGAGGGACACAAGTGACGTGGATTTGCCTGAAACTGCCCCTCAACCAAGCACAACCGCAGATTTGAGAACTGGAACTTTGGCCCACATGGCGGATTATGCCTTACGTATCCTCAAAAGGGACACACGCATAACTAAAATGATGAATGATGACGATTACTGGTTGGCCTGCCTCCTTGATCCTCGCTATAAAGGCAAATTGCAAAATATAATGCCACATGAGAACTTGGAACTAATATTAGCAACCAAACAATCAACTCTTGTTGACCGTTTGCTTCTGGCATTCCCTGCACACAGCGCCCGTGAACGTTCTCACACGAGCTGCAGGGGCCAGCAGACCAGAGGAGTTAGAGGGGCAGAAATCAGAAGTGGCGTTGGCCAGAGGGGTTTTCTGACCAGGTTGTGGAGTGATTTTGCTATGACCGCAGACAGGACAGGTACTGCAGCATCAATTCAAAGTGACAGGAGACAACATTTGTCCAGTATGGTTACTAACTATTTTTCATCCCTTATCGACGTTCTCCCTCAACCGTCATTCCCATTTGATTACTGGGCATCCAAATTAGACACCTGGCCAGAATTGGCGGAATATGCATTGCAGGAGCTTGCTTGCCCGGCAGCTAGTGTCCTATCAGAAAGAGTATTCAGTGCTGCAGGTTCAATACTAACAGAAAAAAGGACTCGTCTGGCTACCCAAAATGTAGATGATCTAACCTTCATTAAAATGAACCACAACTGGATTTCGAAATCTTTTGCCCCACCTTGCCCGGCTGACACCTAGCTTTCCTATGTAAAGGTCTTGCCTGTGGACTATTATGAACGACTTTTCCAATCTCGTAATTTGCAGCACCTGATTGTCCAGCATCCAACATGTTAACACCTCCCTAAATGGCCAAAGTCCCCACACGGGGCCGTGGTATCGCCACTTGGCCGTGGTATCGCCACTTGGCGCCAGCACCCGTGAGAGTACTGTTTGTCTGAAGAGGTGGGTGTGCCCACTTTTGGTCGACGGCACTGCCACTAGGTCCCTCATAGTACAATAAAGTGTCTGGCGGTGGTGGTGCGCACCCAACGTCAGTCACACCGTTGTAATATGAGGGGCCCTGGGCCTGTACCGCCGGCCACAAGACAGTCCCCCCCCCCAGCTCAAACAGTGCTCTACCACTTGCAAAATTTTCTCTCACAGCTCCACCAATGTTTAGTCTATGCGCTGACATCCTTCAATGCCTGGCACTGTCAATACCATTGTATTGAAATTTTTGTTATGTTAGGCCTTCGAAGCCTGTCTGCGGTCCCTCCTTCCACTAGGCCTCCACTGACCTGTCTACTGCTGTCCGTGTTCCCCTGGAACTCATTGTAAATTGCCTACATCCCAATTTTTGTTATGTTAGGCCTTCGAAGCCTGTCTGCGGCCCGTTCTTTCCACTACTACTACACTGACCAGGCCACTGCTGCCCGTGTTCCCCTGGAACCAATTGTAAATTGCCTACAGCCAGCCCAATTTATTATGTTAGGGCTTCGAAGCCTGTCTGCGGTCCCTCCTTCTACTAGGCCACCACTGACCTGTCTACAGCTGTCCGTGTTCCCCTGGAACCAATTGTAAATTGCCTACAGCCAGCCCAATTTATTATGTTAGGGCTTCGAAGCCTGTCTGCGGTCCCTCCTTCCACTAGGCCACCACTGACCTGTCTACTGCTGCCCGTGTTCCCCTGGAACCAATTGTAAATTGCCTACAGCCAGCCCAATTTATTATGTTAGGGCTTCGAAGCCTGTCTGCGGTCCCTCCTTCCACTAGGCCACCACTGACCTGTCTACAGCTGTCCGTGTTCCCCTGGAACCAATTGTAAATTGCCTACATCCCAATTTTTGTTATGTTAGGCCTTCGAAGCCTGTCTGCGGTCCCTCCTTCCACTAGGCCACCACTGACCTATCTACTGCTGCCCGTGTTCCCCTGGAACCAATTGTAAATTGCCTACAGCCAGCCCAATTTATTATGTTAGGGCTTCGAAGCCTGTCTGCGGTCCCTCCTTCCACTAGGCCACCACTGACCTGTCTACTGCTGCCCGTGTTCCCCTGGAACCAATTGTAAATTGCCTACATCCCAATTTTTGTTATGTTAGGCCTTCGAAGCCTGTCTGCGGTCCCTCCTTCCACTAGGCCACCACTGACCTGTCTACTGCTGCCCGTGTTCCCCTGGAACCAATTGTAAATTGCCTACAGCCAGGCCAATTTATTATGTTAGGCCTTCGAAGCCTGTCTGCGGTCCCTCCTTCCACTAGGCCACCACTGACCTGTCTACTGCTGCCCGTGTACCCCTTGAACCAACATCAGAAAATAAAAAAAAAAGGATTTTGCTTATAAAAAAGAAAATACTGGAGAGATATCAATTGCAGACATGTTAAAATTAAAAACAAACACATACAACAAAAATCTGGTACAGTACTAAAAATGGCCACCAGCTACAATAACTTTCTCCTGCAAGTAGTTAACTGAAAGGTTTTTTCAATTTTAAACACAGATATGGCATCCACCGAGTGTTGTCCTGTCGCGTCTTCTTTATATTATTGCCAAGAAGATGCAAAACAATGAAAACAATAAAATCATTATTTACCTAAAAAAAAGAGTAAGTCAAAAGCACATTGCAAATAAACATTCATTACAAATAAAGAAGCAGGGCGCGTCCGAGGGTGAGTATATACCTAATAAGAATATAATCACCCTCGGACGCGCAATGCTTCTTTCCGACAGCCTTCATTCTTAAGAATCAGCCCTTTCGTGGCGTTGAGAGAGGGTGTGTTACACTCCAAGGTGTTCCCCAGGTCGCCTTTCCTGAGCTTCGATCTTCCGGCTCTCGTTTAGTAGTTGTTGGAAACTACGCTGCATTAGGCCTACACATTGGGTATGGGGTGTAGAGAGAGGGTGTGTTACACTCCAAGGTGTTCTCCAGGTTGCCTTTCCTGAGCTTCGATCTTCCGGCTCTCGTTTAGTAGTTGTTGGAAACTACGCTGCATTAGGCCTACACATTGGGTATGGGGTGTAGAGAGAGGGTGTGTTACACTCCAAGGTGTTCTCCAGGTTGCCTTTCCTGAGCTTCGATCTTCCGGCTCTCGTTTAGTAGTTGTTGGAAACTACGCTGCATTAGGCCTACAAATTGGGTATGGGGGAAACATTGGCGCATCTGCGGTCCCTCCTTCCACTAGGCCTCCACTGACCTGTCTACTGCTGCCCGTGTTCCCCCGGAACCAATTGTAAATTGCCTACAGCCAGCCCAATTTATTATGTTAAGCCTTCGGAGCCTGTCTGCGGTCCCTCCTTCCACTAGGCCTCCACTGACCTGTCTACTGCTGCCCGTGTACCCCTTGAACCAACATCAGAAAATTTAAAAAAAAGGATTTTGCTTATAAAAAAGAAAATACTGGAGAGATATCAATTGCAGACATGTTAAAATTAAAAACAAACACATACAACAAAAATCTGGTACAGTACTAAAAATGCCCACCAGCTACAATAACTTTCTCCTGCAAGTAGTTAACTGAAAGGTTTTTTCAATTTTAAACACAGATATGGCATCCACCGAGTGTTGTCCTGTCGCGTCTTCTTTATATTATTGCCAAGAAGATGCAAAACAATGAAAACAATAAAATCATTATTTACCTAAAAAAAAGAGTAAGTCAAAAGCACATTGCAAATAAACATTCATTACAAATAAAGAAGCAGGGCGCGTCCGAGGGTGAGTATATACCTAATAAGAATATAATCACCCTCGGACGCGCAATGCTTCTTTCCGACAGCCTTCATTCTTAAGAATCAGCCCTTCCGTGGTGTAGAGAGAGGGTGTGTTACACTCCAAGGTGTTCCCCAGGTTGCCTTTCCTGAGCTTCGATCTGCCGGCTCTCGTTTAGTAGTTGTCGGAAACTACGCTGCATTAGGCCTACAAATTGGGTATGGGGTGTAGAGAGAGGGTGTGTTACACTCCAAGGTGTTCCCCAGGTTGCCTTTCCTGAGCTTCGATCTTCCGGCTCTCGTTTAGTAGTTGTCGGAAACTACGCTGCATTAGGCCTACAAATTGGGTATGGGGTGTAGAGAGAGGGTGTGTTACACTCCAAGGTGTTCCCCAGGTTGCCTTTCCTGAGCTTCGATCTTCCGGCTCTCGTTTAGTAGTTGTCGGAAACTACGCTGCATTAGACCTACAAATTGGGTATGGGGTGTAGAGAGAGGGTGTGTTACACTCCAAGGTGTTCCCCAGGTTGCCTTTCCTGAGCTTCGATCTTCCGGCTCTCGTTTAGTAGTTGTTGGAAACTACGCTGCATTAGGCCTACACATTGGGTATGGGGTGTAGAGAGAGGGTGTGTTACACTCCAAGGTGTTCCCCAGGTTGCCTTTCCTGAGCTTCGATCTTCCAGCTTTCGTTTAGTAGTTGTAGAAAACTACACTGCATTAGGCCTACAAATTGGGTATGGGGTGGAGAGAGATGGTGTGTTCCACTCCAAGGTGTTATCCAGGTTGCCTTTCCTGAGCTTCTATCTTCAGGCTCTCGTTAAATTGTGGTTAAATGGAACAACTGCATTTGGCGTACTAGTTGGTTTGGGGCCTACTAACAGTGTCTGCCGCTCCTTGCTGTTCTCCTGGTTTCCTGTCCTGAAATTCCGTTTTCAGGCGCTCGTTAAGTAGTTGTTAATGTTAGACTGCATTTGGCCTACTAGTTGGGTTGGGGCCTACTATCGGTGTCTGCCACTCCTTGCTGTTCTCCACTGAACAAAGCTGTGCCGCCTGTTTACTACGGTTGCCAATTTTGAACTGCATTTCGACTACTTACTGATTTGGGCCTACTCTCTGTGTCAGCCTCTCATTCCAGTTGTCCTCCACTGCAATGCCCCCTGGTTAGTCTTGTGTTACCAATTTTGAACTGCATGTAGCCAACTTTATTCTTTGGGCCTATATCTGTGTTTCCTCCTCATCCTGCCCATTGCCCAGCCAGTGATAGATGAGTCTGCTGGTACATTGACCCATAACGCAAAATTCCCCGTGCACGCTACACAGCAAGATTGTGACCCTGCTGAAAGTCAGGTTCCTCTTCCCGCATACCATACCACCTTACACGGGGACAAAGAGGAAGGTGCAGATGAAAGTGCAGGTTCCTTCATCAGGTGGGGGGAGGAATACTAGTTGGCGACGTCACTGGCACAGGGCCTCTCATAGTACGCAAAAGTGTTGCTGCCGGTGGGAGGCGCCCCCGCGGTGCAAACACACCGCTGTACTTTGAGGGGCCCTGTGCCAGTGCCAATGCCAACGAGTGGGCTCCCCCTGCTTGCTCAGGTTCACAGCACTTGCAAAGTTGAAATACTTACCTCTCCCTGCTCCACTGGCGTGACGTGGTCCAGATTTCCTGGGCCCACTAATTACTTGAACCAGCCCTACCCACCACAACTTTAGCCAAATGACCCCCAATTTCAAATGCCTTCCAATTATTATAATGTTAATTACGCTTGACAAGCTTCATTAAGAAGAATGGATGGTTTTGACATTAAAATGGGCACTCTAGGTGTTTTCCTGGCCCCCACTCACTGCCGACTATGCTGCCCCATTGACTTGCATTGGGTTTCGTGTTTCGGTCGATCCCGACTTTACGTCATAATCGGCCGATTTCACTCGACCCGACTTTTGAGATAGTCGGGTTTCGCGAAACCCGGCTCGACTCTAAAAAGGTCAAGGTCGCTCAACTCTATTTCTCGTCCCTGGATCTGGCCAGCGGATGCTGGCAGGTGCTCATGGCTGACCATGATTGGCCGAAGACAGCATTCATGCTGTCCATGGGATTGTTTGAATTTAATCGGATTCCCTTCGGCCTGACTAACGTCCCTGGGACGTTTCAGCGATTGATGGAAAAATGCTTGGGGGATCTGAACTTCGAAGCAACATTTATCTACCTGGACGATATCATTTTCTATGCAGCCACCTTTGAAGAGCATCTCTGGTGGCTGGAGCAAGTGTTGAGTCGACTACAGAAGCACGGCCTGAAAATGAAGCCCCATAAATGTCACCTTTTTCGTAAGAAAATTGAGTACCTGGGGCACATCATATCTGCTGAAGGGGTGAGACCTGCACATGAGAAGATAGCGGCGGTACAAGACTGGCCCACGCCGAAGACAGTGAAAGACATTCGGACCTTTTTGGGGCTTACTGGGTACTACCGAAGGTTCATGAAGAATTTCACCGGCATCGCTAATCCGCTGCTGGAACTACTAAAGGGAGTGCCGTCGGGTTCAAAGAATCGGACTATCCAATGGGGTGGTAGCCAGGAAGAAGCTTTCTAAGCCTTGAAGATGGCCGTGAGTGAGGCCCCCATACTCGCCTATCGCCTATGCGGACTTCTCACAGCCCTTCATTCTTCAACCGATGGAAGTCTACATGGTCTGGGGGCCGTGCTATCGCAGATGCAGGAAGGGAAGGAATGAGTGATTGCCTATGAGAGACGGTCTCTCCGCGAGTCGGAATGGAACCCAGACAATTGCAGCTCCTTCAATCTGGAACTGCTGGCATTAGTGTGGGTGATGACCGAAAAGTTTGCCAAATACCTGCCGTGGTCTGAAGTCTTGGTGCGCACCAACAACAATTGCCTAGCTCACCTGGAAAATGCAAAATTGAGGGCTTTGGCACAACGATGGGTGGCCCGCATGGCGAAGTATCAGTACAAGATTACATATCGGGCCGGAGTCGAGAACATGCGTGCTGATGCTCTGTCGAGAGTGACCCATGAGTGGCCTGGACACAACCGAGATGAAGAGCTAGAGGCAGAGAAGATTCCTGGTTTCCGGGACCTCGCTAGGTCATTGGTGGCAACGCAGCGACAGATCGGAGAGGTGTCTGGGGAACAGGTGCTGGGATGACCTCGGGATGACTGAGTGCAACTTCAGCAAGAAGATAAGCAACTTGCCCAGTTCAGACAGTGGGTGGCTCTGAAGCGGCTTCCTAGCTGGTGCGAAAGAGATGTTCTGTCTGCAGTTCGTGCGGGAGTTGGGGGTCACCTGGCAAGTGGTGCTCCCAGAAAAGTTGATCCGTGTAGTGGCTACAGAGGCCCATGAGAGATGGGCTCACTTTAGTCCGGAGAAGACATTCCAGTGGTTGCAGAAGCTGGTATATCACCCCCGATTGAAGGCTGCAGTAGAGGAGGCCTGTCAACGATGTTGGAGCTGTGAACTAGCCAAACCTCCGGAGCAGAGAACCCAACGCAGACCATCGTGACTTCTGCCCCCTCAGAGTTGTTGATGATCGACTACTTGACCACAGGCCCAGCCAGCGTCGGACTGGAGCACCTTGGGCCCATCAGAGAAAATCATTCTTGGGGCCCACTATGTAGCTACATAGAAATAGATACAAGACCACCAATTGTGCGGTAAAAAGCGCTAATATCAGGGTATAATATAAGGTAGTTCACGTCTTAATAATGTAGCAAGGGTTGGGGTAGCCCCCTCACAGAATATAATGTAGCTCCCTCATAAAATATAATGCAGTCCCCTCTCATAGAATATAATGCAGCACCCCACAAAATATAATGCAACCCTCTCAGGTATGACACAGTCCCCACCATAGAATATAATGTAGCACCCCCATAGGGTATAATGCAGCCCCACCTCATATAGTATAATGCCACCCAGCACAGAATATAATGTAGTCCCCTGAGAGAATGCAGTTCCACCACAGAATATAATGCAGCCCCCCCATAGAGTATACTGTAGCCCCCTCATATAGTATGATGTAGCCCCCATAATATTATGTAGTCCCCTGAGAGAATAATGCAGCCCCACCACAGAATATAATGAAGCCCCCCATAGAGTATACTGTAACCCCTCATATAGTATGATGTAGCCCCCATAATATAATGTAGTACCTTGAGTATAATGCAGTCCCCCCACAGAATATAGAATAATCCAGCTGATCTCGGGTATGAACATTGTCTGGTGATGACTCACCACTTTACCAAGTTTGCCATGGTTACTCCCCCTCTAGATCAGACTGCTGAGTCAGCGGCGCAGGCCATCTGCCGAGACTTCATCCAGGTGTACGGTTGCCCAAAGAGGATCCATTCTGACCAAGGAGCTTGTTTCCAAGGACAAGTGATGAAGGAGTTACATCGTTTGTACCGGATTGAGCAGTCCATTACAACACTCTCTCATCCTCAAGGGAATGGAGCCTGTGAACGCTTCAATTGGACACTGATTCAGATGCTCCGCACATTGGAGGAAGATCGGAAAAGGTGTCCTGAGTACATGGCTGAATTGGTCTGGGTGTACAACAACTGAGTGCAGGATGCAACAGGATACACTCCGTATACCCTGC